>NC_138138.1:8518216-8647485 GCF_964188305.1 Podarcis bocagei
AACAGCGGTGGAAAAATAATAATGTAAAGTACTATTGACAGTTGATACAGCTCTCTGAGGTCTCAAGCTGGGAAGGGCTTTGTTCTGTATCAGAAAAGGTAGCAATCAGGAATGTGGGAGGAGAGGAGTGGGTGTAATTAAGTTATGTTTTGAAACCTCACTCACATTTCTGCAAGTAATGCAAAGGTCTCATAACCATCAGTGCTCTGTGTTGGTATCGTATTCTCCCCCCACACACACACACTTTAATTATAATGCAGCGAATATTATTTTCTCAGGCAGGGAATGAAAAAGATTTAAAATCCCTCCACAATAACGCTGGCCAGATGCAGAGAAGTTTCCAGCACAGACACAGTGTGCGCTGCCACTCCAATATGACTGACTCCTACGTGTGTTAATAGTGACTCTCTTCAGGCACTGAAGACATTTTTAAGGGCTGAAATATTTCTTTATTTGCTGCAACGCTCCTCAGCTTCATTTGCTGAGACTGTTGTTGAATCCTGCTTGCTGTAGGAATGCATGTGGGTTGGCTTGTTTGTTTTTTCATGGCCATTCGTGTCAGACATGACATTGAGATGCCATTGAAAAAGATCCAGGGGCAGTATGGGAAAACGAGGGCAAGACGAAGAATGCCGGTAAAAAAGAAATGGGGCACTGAGAGGAATCACAATGAAACACCGAGAATCTGTTTCTCATTAATTCTGCAGGGCAATGGCAGAAAATCAGAATCATTTTCAAACTCATGCAAAAGACCATCAAACGTTCCCTGGTTTCATTCTCAAATTGTAGCCCTGTGTATACATTATCCATGCATACAACATCCATGGGTATATAAGGGACTGATGCTGGGCTGCTGGTGCTTGATCTGAACCCTGACATTGCACACAGTGCTCTAGCCGAACCCCCTTGTGTCCACAGGTTAAGCCCAGACATCTGCAAAGGGGTGCTGACTTGCATTCAGCTACCTGGAAGCATGTTAGTCCACCACATGATTGGACACTGGGGGAGACACATGGATGTTGAGGACTACCCAGTTCCATGTCATGGCACAGATGCCAATACAAAATCATATGGGTTTCTGCAGCTGTCTAGATTAAAATGTACTGAGAGCAGATGAGGCCAAGGAAGATTGACAGCTACTCCCTTGAGGTTATGGCCACCTAACATAGGACAGTAGAGACAATATGGTTGGCTGGGCCGAGGAGGAATGGTAGAGACCACCTCCCCAGCCTGACCCTTCCAGAGAAGAGGAAGACAGTTCAGAATTACAACAGGGGTTTGAGGGAGGTCACAGCTCAGAGGAAGATGAGGGGGAAAGTTGGGAAATAATGGGAGAGGAGGAGGAGGAGGAGGAAGAAGAAGCACTATCAGAGGAGTGACAGCTGACGGACTCAGTGTCTTAAGAAAGCATTCCAGACCCTCCCTCTCCCAGAACCCGGCGGGCATTGAAAGTAGGAGAGCAAAGAGCTCAAAGACAGAAGGTACTTCTCAGCATTTGTAGTAGAGACATTGTGCTTGATGAATGAGGAAGTGGGAGAGACGGGGGAAGCTGATTCACTCGGGACAATGCCATTATCCAAGAGGCTGGGTTCTAAAGTCTCTCTCTATAAATACTGAATAAAAAGTGGACAGTAAGAACATTCCTTGTCTTTGTACATTCCTGGGCAACTAGCCGTGGGAGTCGCTGGAAGCAGCCTGACAGGCTGCAATTCTGCAGCAGGTAAACTATATGTGCATCCCTACATCCCCTCTTCAAATAATAATAATAATAATAATAATAATAATAATAATAATAATAATAATAATAATAATAATAATTTGTTATTTATGCCCCACCCATCTGGCTGGGTTTCCCCAGCCACTCTGTGTGGCTTCCAACAAAATACTGAAATACAATAGTCCTTCAGATATTAAAAGCTTCCCTAAACAGGGCTGCCTTCAGATGTCTTCTAAAAGTCTGGTAGTTGTTGTTCTCTTTGACATCTGGTGAGAGGCATTCCACAGGGCGGGTGCCACTACCGGGAAGGCCCTCTGCCTGGTTCCCTGCAGCTTGGCTTCTCGTAGCAAAGGCAACTTCAACTTCTCAGTTAACCCATGGAGTAGGTAGTCTGGGCAGAGACAGATGGCAAGAAGGGTTGCTGCTCATCCCCATCCCATAATAAATTATGGTTAGGGCAGTTCAGCACCCACTCTCCTTATTTTCTCTCTCAGGATATTCAAATGTTTCATATACACTACTTTTAAAATATTTATGTTTCAAGTTTCTTCTTCGTCCTCATGCCTCAAATCACATACCGGGGGGGAGAGGAGGTTGAGAAAGAATGCCTTGTTCATCTGTTTCATTTTTTAAAATCTCATTCTTCCCTGAAGGAGTTCAGGATGGCGTACATGGTCTTTTACACTTTATGCTTACCAACCACTGTATGAGGTGGGGCCGGCTGACAGAGAGGGAATGAATGGCTCATGGCGAGTTGAGGAGCTGTGTAAATGAGCAGAGATTTGAACCCAAGTCTTCCCATCAAAATTGACAACTGCCAAGCATTGCACTGCCAAAGAAAGTCTCCTATCTATAATGCAAAACTTGCACCCACACTGTGTCAAAAACATTTCCCACTCCCGGCAGTCACTTAAATCAAATGCCTTATCCAGAAAAGGAGACCAGCTTCTCATTTGTTACAGCTTATAAAAAGAAAATCTCATTTGTTTCTCCTTTTATGTACATTTGTGGACTAAGTGCCTAGTTGTCTCTCACTCCTATGAACTGATGGAAAAGAAGAGTATTTCCAATATGTTAAATGAACCATTTCAACAACTGCAGCTGCCTTAGGAATAATTAATCATTGAGCTACTTACTGAAAGAGGACCTAGTGCTGGAGATGTTCCAAATCGGTTTCACAAAGGCATGCATAGGATCTGACCGAACAAGTCCCATTTCAACCACATCCTGCTGACAACCACAGTGTCAACAAAGGGAAGAAAGCCAAGCCCAAGTTCCCTTTCTCATCCAACATACCTTATGAAGGGCATTTAGCTGAATGAGTTTAAATGCCAGACAGTATTTCTAGAAATACCCATGCCTAGTTTCAAAAGTAATGTTTGAAAAAGGCCCAAATAATCAATCTTTAAAATGCAATCTGTCTTTGGCACTGACTTAAGCCCTCTGTAATTTCACGACATAATCTAAACTCTGTACAATGGGAACCCAAAATCCAGTGCATAATGTCAGGGAACTGACATCAGAGCCAGAGGCAGAGGCTCGGCTCTCAAACGATGCTGGAGAAGGGCCCAGCAGGGGGAGAGGCGGCTCACCAGCTGGGGAAGGAAATCAGCGTAACACTAGGGATAAAGGGGGGCATATGGGGGAATCGGCGAGGGGGCTCCAGGACTCCTCACCAGAGATCAGCGAGGAGAGCATGGTTCCTCTGCTACCCATGCCCTCCCTGCACAGAAGACTTCTGTGCAGGGAGAGTAGGAGGAGACTTGGAGTCAAACAACTTTTATGCTGGAAAAGGTTTAAGAAATGCCCACTGACGGATTCTGCCAGTGACTGAACAACCACGAAGTGTAGGGCTGTCCCGACAGAAAAGGTTTAACAAGGCAAACTAGCCAGGAGTGGCACCAACTTGCGCACGAGTAACCCCTACATTTATTACACATAATGTATGCAAATTAATATACTGCAGGCAGCTATGTTTGTTTTGCATGAGTTTACGTGCTTGATTTTCAACTATGGTTTTGAGGGGCAAAGTACACATTACTTTTAATGAACGGAAGTTGCCGACATTCACACACCCCCAAATAATGTTTATTCAAAACTGACACATGGTACGATGTCGTCATGCTCCATGGTTTGACTTCATTGGCTCCTGTTTGTAGGGTGTGGGGCAGCATTGAGGGTGATGTAGGGTGACTGTGCACAGAGGACATTTGAAGGGCTTCCAGAGAACAGCCCTCAACTTGGAGGAGCCCTCCTCTATTGAAAGGGCTGCTCGGTCCAAGTTCAGTTTAAATATAGGAAACTGGAAGAAAGGGGAGCCAAGAAATTGCCTATCAACAGTTAGGACTTGGGCAACAGACTTAGCTAGCAGGCACATGGGGCTCCAGTTCACACAATGTCAGGGATTGGACTCAAGAGGGTGAGATGGAGGAGGAGGAGCTGACACTGCAGGAGAGGGGGAAGGCTGCATTGAATCACAGCAGGGCTTTGAGGAAGATAACAGCTCAGAGACAGGCAAACAGCAGAGTTATGCTGTGTTAGGAGAAGGCAGGACAGCTAGCTTACATGTCACTGGAGAGCATAACCAATCCCCCCTTCTCCCCAAAGGGTGAAAGAACAAAGAGCCCAGAGACAATTGTCTGCGGACAGACACCTTAGAAGCAGGTGTTGCTATGAGAGGGGGAAGGGGGAGGAGTTCAGTGTGAGCAACTCCATTATGGAGGAATGACTGGAATTCTTTATCTTTGACCGTGATGACTGAATAAATCATACGTAATAACTTTCTTGTTTCCTCCCTGCCTCGTGGTGCCATCGGGGGGAGGGAGAGAATTCCTCAAGCCTGACACACAACCTTTCTATCTTATTAAGCTAGCCAGTTCTAGTTTTCTAGAAAAAGAGGTGCTGGAACTCACCATGAACATATTTCTTGTTCTCTTATAATGGCAACGGTGCCCATCTGAGAGGGGCCGGAAGTGAGTTTGGCGAGTTCCGGTATTAAAAAGCCTTAGTTATGTTGTTGTTGTTTAGTCGTTTAGTCGTGTCCGACTCTTCGTGACCCCATGGACCAGAGCACGCCAGGCCCTCCTGTCTTCCACTGCCTCCTGCAGTTTGGTCAAATTCATGCTGGTTACTTCGAGAACACTATCCAACCATCTCGTCCTCTGTCGTCCCCGTCTCCTTGTGCCCTCCATCTTTCCCAACATCAAAGGTCTTTTCCAGGGAGTCTTCTCTTCTCATGAGGTGGCCAAAGTATTGGAGTCTCAGCTTCAGGATCTGTCCTTCCAGTGAGCACTCAGGGCTGATTTCCTTAGTGCTCACTGGAAGGACATAGCCATTATTTATTTATTTGCAGCTAGACATATAAATCACCATGTGCAAATTTGCATCCTCTTTAGTTTTGTTTTGGTGATGTATTTCTTTGTCAGCTGGAGCACGTGTGAGTGGGCATTCTATCAGGAGACATGGCATGGAGGTGTGGAGCAGTAACAGCTACTGACTGAAAACCATGTGTAGTTTGGTCCAAACTCTTTTCAAAAATTCAGGTTGTTGGTGATGAGTAATTTTAGAGCAGGAAGAGAAATCTTGATATGTGAAGGGGGAAAACTGATAGGTAAGAATACGTCTGAAGTCACAGGAAGATGGAAATATATAGCTGTCAGGGAACTGACATCGGAGCGAGAGGCGAAGGGGAGGCTCCCAGATGATGCTGGCGAAGGACCCAGCAGCAGGGGGAGAAACAGCTCAGTAGAGGGGGAAGCCAATGAGCGCAACACCGGGGATAAAGGGAGGCAGACGGGGGGAAGTGGAGAGAGGGCTCCAGGACTCTTCACTGGACATCAGTGAGGAGAGCCCAGGTCCTCCGTTACCCACGCCCTCCCTGCGCAGAAGACTCCCACGCAGTGAGAGGAGGAGGAGACTGGGTGTCAAACAACTTTTATGTTGGAAGAGGTTCAAGAAACGCCCACTGACAGATTCTGCCAGTGACTGAGGCAGCCACCATGAGATGGGGCTGTGCAGTCAGAAAGTTTTAACAAGGCAAATTAACCGAGAAAGGCACCAGTTTACGCACGAGTAACTCATACCCATTACAATAGCCATGCAAGGCAGGGCAGTATTACCTCCTGAATTCTGGACTCTTTTGCTGACGCTAGGAGATTAGACCTATATTTCCAAAATGCAGGGCAAATGTTTTCTTCTTTAAAAGTTCATCTTCTACCAGTAGATTTTTTATTTTTTTTAAAAAAAGAAATTTGTGGAGGCCTGTGTAGACATATAACTGCAGAAGATAAAAACTTGCTATGCTACATCTTGGACATTTCAAGGAGAAATATGAAAGGAATGAAGTTCCTCTTCTTTTAAATTTATTTACATATTCAGGTCTGCTTTAACTTGCACATGTCTTGTCGAACATGATTTAAAATGAAACTGAATAAAATGAAAACAAATAAACCTGCTACAACCGAAATAAACTGTGTATGTGGTGGCAAGTAACCTGGGTGCGTACTTGATTCTTGCCACGCACAGTCTTGACCTTAACGTGCCAGTTTTTAGTTCTGAAACTATAAATGTCCATGGGAAAAGGCTGTTTTGCTGTCATACAACAATACGCTTGAAGTGTTTTAAACCTCTCAAGGCCAATGGAATCCCAAGCCTCGGGACAAATATGTCTAAGAACATAGGCCATAGTCAGGAGACCATGAGAACTGTCATAGCTAATTACAAGAAAGTGTCCATTTTAGATGTTGCTCACACTTGAAAAAGTACACATGGAGAAGAGAGAATGGGACTGTACTTCTGGGGCATCAAGCTCCCTCGGTGTCTATATGTTCATTGTGATAACTGCGAAGCAGCTCTGAGGCATGGCAGCTGAACACAGAATCACAGTATCATATAATTGTATAGTTGGAAGGAATCTTCCAGGAATCTTTATTCCCAACCTGGGTCTTGAAACCACAACCCTGAGATTAAGAGTCTTGTGCTCTACCAACTGAGCTATCCTGCATAGGTGTGCCATGCATTTGGACCTGCCAATTAGAGGAGCGTCTCCATGCATTTAGCTCAGCTGGCAAATATTGTGTTCAACGTGTGGATATTGTGGGTGGAGAGGGCATCATAACCAAAGTTCATGATATCAGGGTGGAGTCAATGATATAGTCCCACTTCCCCTTTTCCATATGTAGTATACACACATTAATTAATTTCTGCAAAAGTCCACGTGTTCACAATCTTTTGGGTCACAGCCATATCATCAAAGAAACAAAAAAGAGAAGAAAAAAGAAATAGATTTAGCAGATTCTTCCTCACTTCACTTTGTATGAACCTTTTAATATTTGTTATTCTGTTATTTCATTGTGCTTTATAATGATAGTATCATACTAACATGCACATTTTTGTGATCAAAGAAATGTTCTGTACATTGCAGTCCCCAAGTCACACCTGTTAATGTTTCTTTGAGCTAGCCCATGCTAATTTTATAATATATAAAAGAGCAGGCTCTCAGATGTCACTGGCATTAATCCAGTCCAAAATTTAGTTAGGCACACTTAAACCCATTGGTTTTTACCGGATTTAAGTACACATCTGGTTTGGACTCTAACTGAACACAGTTTACTAGCTGTGTGACAGTGGTCTACCAGCCGAGGCAGCAAGATATGTAGAAATCAGCTATCTGTGCCATACCACCATTTTGTTTTTATGAACGTTTGTAGCAACCTAATGCCAAGTCTCTCTGCAGCCTTGGGCAGCTGGAAGTCTTCCCTGTTCCGGCCACCCAAGATCATTTTCGGGTCTCAAGAATTGAATCTGGACCTTCTGCATGGAAGGCTAATTTTCCACTAGCAAGCTCTGCCCCACTCCCAGTATTATAATTATTGTTTTTAATTAGAGGGGAAAGTGCCTAACCTGAAATAATAAGCATTTAGGAAAAAGTATATGCTACATGTATTTTTGAACATATCCTTTTTGTCCGATGCAATGCTTTTTTTTACAGACTCTTTAGCACAGGACTGCACAGCTTGTTTCTCACCTAGCCAGACACAACCCACCAGCTGTGGGTGTTGTTTCGCAGGGGGCTGGATAAGCCTTCTATGATAAGCACAGCCACAACACATCACTCCTGGACTGTGTTCGGCTTGATGGGTCACAATCTGCACAGCGCTGCCTGCTTAATTTCTGCGGGAAGTGTTTTCTAGCCAAGAGGGGAGTGTTTTGTCAGTGACTTTATATATGTTTTGCATTAAAGAAAGAAAAATAAATGCTTTGAGGCGGAAGGTATATCAGTTTGTTCCTTTTGCCATGCGGCAATCAGATTGCATTGTTGAGACTGAGAGAGGCATACAAGAAAACTAAGCAAAGAACTTCCATGGGACTGAAATACTTTGTATGTGTTGTTATTTGCAGTGCATGCCAAGACAGTCATGGGCACAAGAGCCAAGCTGGCCAGCTAATTAAGTATAAAAAAAAATATGTATGTGTTTAAACAGCCTTATAAAGGAGCATTGGAAATCTGCAAGATGAGCGAATATCTTATAACTTCTTCCGCAGGTGCGAGGATAGCTACAAGCCATGGACTTTCTGTCCTGCTTCTTGTTTGTGGCTTTGTGAAGGGTGCTTTGCTTTAATCTAAAAAGTGCTGACTTTTTCCAATATCACTTTCTCTTCTTAAAGCAAAGAGCAAATCGCCTGTAAAACCTACGGAGCGGACAGCAAAGTTGACCCTAACTTCCAACCACCTCTCTGCACCCAATGTACTCTAATTCTCTACACAAAAGGAGCACCTTCTTCAGGACACACACACAAAAAACAAAATGTTAAAAAGAATTTTTTTGCAAAAGGAGAGAAGAGGCTAGCATATAGTTTCTTCAAGTCTTACTTTCTTTGGAATGTACCGCTGGTCTTTTCTTTGAGGGGATCTGGAGTGCTGTAACAGAACATTGTTCAACTTGACGACAACATTTTCTTCCACTTTCCCCCCTCCTTTTTGATTCAGTGAAGAGAAGCATTGAATTCCCTTGAGTCTTCAGGGGTTGCCTAGAAATTTTTAGCATCATCCAACTGAACATTTGTTCTTATACAGAAAGGAAGCAGAATCCAAACTTCCCCTTTCCCAAATCTCAGCCCAAAACTTGCCCGGCCTGCAAGATCTAAAACACAACTTTGTGTTGAAAGTGCTTTTTGTTCTAGGCAGCAAATCTGACAAGAATTCAAAGCTGCTCACTGTACAAGAGGACTATATGTTTCTGGACGAGGCGGAAGAAAGTGTTGGAACTTCTCCTGCGCATCCTATCTTCTTTCATTTGATTTTCCCTCTCCCATTACTGTTTCTTGCTTTCTTTCCTGTTTGATGGTGGCAGCTGCTGGCCCTCGCCAACCCCTGGGGAGCACTTGAAGGTTTCTATAAATACATCTTTTATTTGTGTGTGTTCTCTATTTTGATGTGTTTTCTCTAATTTTGCAACTCCTGTATATGCAAACCTAACTTAAATTCTGTAAATTGCTTACAGTATGTGTGATATAACTTCAGAATAGACATTCTGTGGTCCATCCTGCAAGCCAGTTTGAGTATTATCTCAGTGTGGTGCCACCAAATGACATCTCTGTTTCCTTTTCAACAACGCGTTCATTTTAATTTGTAATTCGGTGCAATGTGAGATTTTGTAATCCATGCAATCACTTTTCACTGGTCTGAGCCCTTGCAGATGGCAATGCGCCCCTCTGTTTACTCTGTAAAAAATGCACATTAAAATTTGTTATGGTCTCCAAGCATTGAATTATTTGCATTGGACATATGTCATGTCGGAATTGTATTGAATCGTCTTTTAATTTATGTATGTTACTGGAGATGAAGTGATCTTGATTATATGGCCAGAAAAATGTAGAACTGCAAATATTTCGATTATTTACTATATTTCCATACCACCCTTTATCCAAGGATTACAGGGTGGTTTACAATATAAAACCACACAAATGCATAACATAGTCACAAACAAAAAACAGTAACTCTTCCACACACAAGGCCATAGCTTTTTTTACTGAGTCAAAGGCGTTTGCCTGGCACCTAAAGGTGTCTCATGAAGGTGCCAAATGAGCCTCCTCAGGAAGAGCATTCCACAGAAAAGACCCGCTCTCATGTTGCCACTCTCAGGACCTTTCATGGAGGAGACACACAAAGAAAGGCCTCAGATGGTGAACGCAAGATCCAGTCAGTTCATATGGGGAGAGGCAGTCCTTGAGGTAATAATAATAATAATAATAATAATAATAATAATAATAATAATAATAATAATAATTTATTATTTATACCCCGCCCATCTGGCTGGGCTTCCCCAGCCACTCTGGGCGGCTTCCAAAAGAATATTAAAATACTATAATACATCAAACATTAAAAGCTTCCCGAAACAGGGCTGCCTTCAGATGTTTTCTAAAAGCCTGGTAGTTGTTGTTCTCTTTGACATCTGGTGGGAGGGTGTTCCACAGGGCGGGTGCCACTACCAAGAAGGCCCTCTGCCTGGTTTCCTGTAACTTGGCTTCTCGCAGTGAGGGAACTGCCAGAAGGCCCTCGGTGCTGGACCTCAGTGTCCGGGTAGAATGATGGGGGTGGAGACGCTCCTTCAGATATACTGGACCGAGGCCGTTTAGGGCTTTAAAGGTCAGCACCAACACTTTGAATTGTGCTTGGAAACGTACTGGGAGCCAATGTAGGTCTTTCAAGACTGGTGTTATATGGTCTCGGCGGCCGCTCCCAGTCACCAGTCTAGCTGCCGCATTGGGGTTTTGAGCCATTCAAGGCTTTAAAGGTCAAATCCAGCACTTTAAATTGGGCCTGTAAACTAATTGGCAGTCACTGCAGTTGGGCCAGAATTGGCATTATATGCTCAAAACGCTGTCCCAGTGCGCAATCTAGCTGCCGAGTTCAGCACCAGATGAAGTCTCTGAGCTGTCTTTAGAGGCAGCCCCGCGCATAACACATTGCAGTAAGGTGTTACCAAAACATAGAACAGGCATCCCCAAACTCGGCCCTCTAGCTGTTTTGGGACTGCAGTTCCCATCATCCCTGACCACTGGTCCTGTTAGCTAAGGATGATGGGAGTTGTAGTCCCAGAACAGCTGGAGTGCCGCGTTTCAGGATGCCTGGCATAAACAACAGAAGTTAGGCTATCCCTCTCCAGATAGCGGTGCAGCTGGCCCACCAACTAAATTGGATGCAAGGCACTCTGTGCCACTAAGGCCACCAGAAGTACCCCAAAGCAGTGTACCCGTATCCCATGGCATGCAATGGAAAGGCACAATGGAAAATGTGCCTCTGTATCTGGGTGGATCTTCTTTTAATTATGAGGCTAAGAAAAGAGAATTTGCTATCCTGCCTGCCTTAGGGACACGGGTGGCGCTGTGGGTTAAACCACAGAGCCTAGGACTTGCCGATCAGAAGGTCGGCGGTTCGAATCCCCGCGACAGGGTGAGCTCCCGTTGCTCAGTCCCTGCTCCTGCCCACCTAGCAGTTTGAAAGCACGTCAAAGTGCAAGTAGATAAATAGGTACCACTCCAGCGGGAAGGTAAACGGCGTTTCCGTGCGCTGCTCTGGTTTGCCAGAAGCAGCTTCGTTATGCTGGCCACATGACCTGGAAGCTGTACGCCGGCTCCCTCGGCCAATAAAGTGAGATGAGCGCCGCAACCCCAGAGTTGGCCATGACTGGACCTAATGGTCAGGGGTCCCCTTTATCTTTTACCTACCTGAATTCACTCAGAAGTCCCGAGGTTGCTTACTTTTTCCTTTCTTTATGAGGATTCTAATGGAATGTTTTGATATATATTGCACCGCTTATGTGAAAATGGGAGTTTTGCGATTGCCTGTACATGATTTGTAATGAGAACTGCATTTGACTGCGGTAACAGGTAGGCAGGTATGTCCAGGTCTTCAAATTATTTGATTCAAGGAGGAGGAGGGAGAAGGAACAGCACAATAAACTATCACAGCTCTTTGTCGCTGGCTTACAATCTTAACAAGCAAGACACAAGGGGATAGCAAATGATTAAAAATGAGCCTGTCTGCACTTGCTAAAATCCACAGTGCAGGTCTGTACCAAGTATGCATGTTCTGTATCTGAATCTATGCTGCAGTATCAGTTTTATTCCAGTTTCATTTTCCCAAAGAATCTTGGGAATTCTGGTTTGGTGAGAGTGCTGTAAATTCTCTGGTGAAGATCCCTACCTCTCCTCACAGTACCATCCATGAAGCCCTTAGTTTACTGGAGGAAAGGGAGGGTTTAAAACAACTTGTTCCCAGAGGGTTGGGGACGGGTAGAGTGAGTATTATATAAGTTTATGGTATAGGAAGGATGTCTTCACAATATATCATGTGATAACATGTTTTAGTACCTTTAAAAGTTGTGTAGACAGGAAAATGTCTGCCATGGGCATCCACAAGAATTTTTCAGGGGGAGTAAAACATTCAAAGGTGGGAATAGGGGAATTCCTCACAAAAATGGGAATAGCACCTGCACACTTTGCCTCGTATCTCAGGTTCTACAAATGCTAGACATTTAATGTTTGTTATAAATTGAAAGCTTGGGACTTGAAGGATTATGGTTCTTGTGGGAGGGGGCAACTGCTTCACTTCCCATGAATGGCCATGATGTCAGAACCTGCCACTTTCCCCACTCCTGCACAATAAGATGAATTTCCTTCTTCAGTGAAAAAAGAAGAAGAAAAAAAGTAGAGGCTGTTCCTGAGGAACCAAATGAAGAAAGTGAAGAATGAGAGGTAAGCAGTTATTGCAAAAGATACATTGCATACATGGATCAGCTAGAAAACATAATAGACGATAACAACAACACAACCAAATAAGCAAGTAAACAAAGCCTCTGGAAACAGACATGATTTCCATGAACTCAGCTCAGCAGGTGTCTGAAATGTGAAATAGCCCCAAACTCTGAAAAATCTACACAAATCATAGTTTATAGCCGATGGAGAAGCTGGTCACTATGCCCATTTTACTGTTGCTAGTAGTTATCCCTTTTAATTTTCTTTATCTGAAATTCACTCTTGTAGTCAACTGGGCCCTGACCTTCTCTCTTCTGCCAGAGCATCCTCCTCCCCTTTCTTCACATTAGAATTGTTGCACTACAATTCCCATCGTCCATGGCCATTTCCCCCCCCCACATTGGCTAGGCTGATAGGTATTGGAGTCCAGCAAAATCTGAAGGTCAGTTTAGCCTCTTCATATGCTGAGTTCATCAGGTAGACTTGATTACCTTCTTCCCAAGGTGAGGGGGGTGGGTGACCTAGCTAAGCCTGGCACTTCAGCCTTAAGCATATTGGTTATATGAGGCTGATTATCCCACAAAACCATCACTATTAGCAGAACCACCATCAGAACACTCCATGCACATGACAGAATGAACTGTGGTCCACTTATGACACAATACATTTATTAATATTTATGGTACCACAAGCAGTGCCAGATTTAGGGTAGTCTTAGCAGGGGGCACAAAATCGAGAAGATCCATAATTGAGAAATTTGGGGGTGCCAAATTTTTGTCTCTCACAGGGTGCCATATTACGAAAGATTCTGTTTTTGCTGCAGCAAACTAGCATGGCTGTCTGTCTAGATATAGCTATAAGATAGAGATGAATTACACAGATATTAGATTGTGTGAATTTGGTTTAGGCATTAAGAATATTCCTTCCTAACCCCCTTCCCAAGTGGAAAGCCCATATTAGAGATGACTATTTGCACTTGGCCATGTTATCAGCAAATGTCAGCTGGTGTTGACAGAGCTAAAAACATTATGATCGAGGAATCAGATCGACTTACACATTTCAAAGGCTAATCTGCTATGATTAGGTTAGGCAAACAATGCTAAGCACAGAATAAATTGTTTAACACGAATCACTATAAATTGCTCAAGCCATCTGGCCCAATATTTCTTTAATGGCCAGTTTGGCTTATTTTGTTTTCTATATCTGAAGATTGATAGAATTATATAGGGTCATGTAGTCCAACCCCCTGCAATCCAGGAATCTCAAGTAAAGCATCCCTGACAGATGGCCATCCAACCTCTGCTTGAAAACCTCCAAGGAAGGAGAGTCTACCACAGTTCAACAGCTCTGTTGGAAAGTTATTCCTGCTTAGTTTCATGAAACTTGAATCCAATAGTTCAGGTCCATGTTGCTCCATCTTCCATGTGACAGCCCCTTAGACATTCGAAAATGGCTACGCCAGCTCTTCTCAGTCTCCTCTTTTGCAGGCTAAGCTACCAAATGTGCAGATGGAACATGGATTGGTCGGGAAACCAAGAGTGAGTGTTATTTCCATTGAGTATGCAGAATTCACCTCTTTTTAATCAGACACATATTTCCCTCTCATCACTGGTGGGATCTAATCCCCTTATTGGAAAGGTCACTAGGACAGGAGAAAAGGGAACCCCCTTTCATGTGGATCCTTGGAGAGACAAGCAAAATATTCAAAAACATTTCTGCAACAAGAGAAAGAAGATAGCGTGGTAGACAATGGAATAGCACTATGGATCATAGCACTAGCTCTGTCTAAATCCCTGATTGATTAAAAAAACAACTTCTTAGCTGACCCTACATACTTTGAGGAGCTTAAGTAATTGCCATTACTCCTAAAACCACAATGCACATACAAAACTGTGTGTTGTGGCATCTCATTTTAGTACTATAAACCATGGATGATTTTAAACAGCCCTATACATCCTCTAAAAACACACACCCATTTTAAATATATATATATATATACAATGCCTATACAGTGGTACCTCAGAAGTTGAACAGAATCCATTCTGGAAGTTTGTTCAACTTCCAAAATGTTCAGAAACCAAGGCGCGGCTTCCAATTGGTTGCACGAAGCTCCTTTGGACGATTGGGTTCCAAAGAACATTCACAAACTGGAACACTCACTTCCGGGTTCGCGGTGTTCGAGAACCAAAATGTCCGAGTTCCAGGGCATTCGGGATCCAAGGTATGGCTGTATTTCATGCTAATGGTCTTAACAAGGTAATCACAAAACCGTGAACATGATCTATAGTTGCAGGTTATTTAGCATGGTTCTGATAACACCAAGGTTGCAGTTTCAATCCCCATATAGGACAGCTACATATTCCTGCACTGCGTGAGGGTTGAACTAGATGTCCCAGAGGGTCCCTTCCAACTCTACAATTCCATGATTCAGTTATGCCACAAATGGTGCTTCCTGCGAGATCCATAAGTGGTGAAAGAGTATAAGAGATCATCAGTGGGAGGGTAAGAGAATGGCCCTGATCCAACTGAAAGAAAGCTTGGAGTCAACTGCCTCTGACCTGAAAAGTCTGATCCAGGACTGATTGTGCGCACACAATCCTAATCAAACTGTCTTCAGTAATCCCAGCCACCTGCCTGTGGGGAGGAAGAGGGAACAGATGGCTGAATTCAGCCCTTCCTGCCATCCTCCCTATGAACAGATGATCAGAGGCATTAAAAGCTGCCTCACTAGCAGCTCCAGCTCCGAGACTAAAATTTTCTGCCAGGAGTAACGAGCACACATCACCTATTTGCAAGTGCATTTCCTTCTGTTGAATCAGGGAAACAGAAGGAAGTGCAAATAAGTGAGGAGAGGATTGACGACAAAACTACATGGCTTTGGGTTATAGTCAAAGAAGCTGGTTTCTTACTCAACATTTTGTATAATCTCCAAATCTTTCTGTATGCTCTGAATGACCAACCCAGAATGTCCCTACAAAATCTAATTCATCCGAGGATCACAGGGCAGTTTACAATATAAAACCACAAAATACATACCATAATAACCAACAAAAACAATGCCCTTCCCCCCAGTTTAAAATGCCTCCCTGAGGGAAAATTCCACAAGCAGGAGCCACCATTGCTGTTGTTGTTTAGTCTTTAGTCAAGTCTGACTCTTCGTGACCCCCTGGACCAGAGCATGCCAGGCACTCCTGTCTTCCACTGCCTCCCGCAGTTTGGTCAAACTCATGCTGGTAGCTTCAAGAACACTATCTAACCATCTCATCCTCTGTCGTCCCCTTCTCCTTGTGCCCTCCATCTTTGCCAACATCAGGGTCTTTTCCAGGGAGTCTTCTCTTCTCATGAGGTGGCCAAAGTATTGGAGCCTCAGCTTCAGGATCTGTCCTTCCAGTGAGCACTCAGGGCTGATTTCCTTCAGAATGGATAGGTTTGATCTTCTTGCAGTCCATGGGACTCTCAAGAGTCTCCTCCAACACCATAATTCAAAAGCATCAATTCTTTGGCGATCAGCCTTCCTTATGGTCCAGCTTTCACTTCCATACATCACTACTGGGAAAACCATGGCTTTTACTATACGGACCTTTGTTGGCAAGGTGATGTCTCTGCTTTTTAAGATGCTGTCTAGGTTTGTCATTGCTTTTCTCCCAAGAAGCAGGCGTCTTTTAATTTCGTGGCTGCTGTCACCATCTGCAGTGATCATGGAACCCAAGAAAGTAAAATCTCTCACTGCCTCCATTTCTTCCCCTTCTGTTTGCCAGGAGCCACCATAGAAAAGGCCTACTCTTGCTTTTTGGCCCTCCAGGCCTCTCATGAAAGAAGCACATGAAGAAAGGGCCTCAGGTGGCTGGGTCAGTTCATATGGACATCAGGGCAGTTGTGTGGCAGTTCTGAAAGACTGCATAACTGCATTTACACCTCTGTTGAACTGGTGGAGTGTCTCTGGGTCAATAGAAGTCTGATCTGTTTGCAAGTCCCTGAACAGAGTGTAACAACTGCAGACACTAAACTGGGGCATCCTTGCCCTTCCCCAAGGTGGATCTTGGGACTGTAGGCAGAAAGTCAGTTGGTGGTTGGTGTTTCATGGTGGGACCTGTGATCCCCACTCCCTGTGGAAGCAGGCTGGGTCCACCCTCTAAGCAAAGTGAGCCAAGGTACCACAACATTGAGAAGACCCATCACTGAGAAGATTCATTTGGGGGTGCCAGATTTTGGCTTTGCTGAGGGCACCATACTACCAAAGATTACCAAAGTCCGCCCGGTGCCAGTTGCTTCTGGTGGCTGATGAGGGGGCAGTGAAGGAGAGATTGGCAGCTCAATCTCAGCTACTAATCTGAATGTTACAGTTGTCCCCCCCCCCTCTCTTCTTTCCACTTCTGGCAGCACTTTTCAGGATCAGCACTGCCTTCACTGTTCCCTTCCTAACCACTGCATGGAGGGCACATGTGCCAATTAGGGGAGGGAAGGAAAGTTGTTGGGGGCATTTTAAAATTGCACCCTTCTCTCAGCCCCTTCCGTGAGTTTAGTTGCTTGCCTGTTCTCCATTGCAAGGTGTTGGCGGTGAGGATCCTTAGTAGCCTAACTGGACTTCTGACAGCTTGTCAATCCTCAGGCAGGAGCTAAATGTTAAGGGAACTGGGCAGCAGCAATAGGAATTTACCTTCATTCATGCATTTCAAAACACATGGCAGGGCTTTAGTTCAGTGGCTGTCAAGCTTTTTTTCTTGAATGAAAATTTGCTGGTGCCACACCGTATTTTTTTTCATTGATAATAAATATGTTGGAAAACAAAAAGAAACCACAACCAGCAGTGCTTGATATATAACATAGAACACAATAACTTTATAATATGACCATGGGGCACCCAGAAAGTATGAAACAATCCAGCTACATAAGAACATGAATCATTTCCAAAATGGGATGATAAACAAGCCTCTTGCATACATATCTTATAAATATGTATACAAACTCAATGAGAGGTGTGAGTTTGCTTTTGCCAAGTAACCTCATTTACAATATATTAGGTCTAATTTGAGAAAAGCAAAGTCTCACTCCTCATCAACACAACAAAGCCTTTCCCTTTCCAGATCCTTCATATTTGTCACAGCTGAAAATCCCTCTTCACAGCAATACTATATGTTCTGCAGAACTGTGAAATAAGAGCCAATGGCTCTTAAAGAGTGGTGAGGATACTGTTTCTGGTTGAATATCAAAACAAAATGTTTCTTTGGTTGACCTTGAATCTTCCTGCCGCACTTGCCATCCTCTCCTGCCACACCAACACGGTGCGCCACATCCTTTGAGAACCACTGCTCTGGCTGGAGGCTGGCATCTTTGTCAAAATGGCTACCAGCACAGAAACGTGGTTGGTGGTGGCGGCATCGCCCCCATTCAGGTAAATTACGCTTGTAATGTTGGTTGTTAGGACAAAGAGTAGGCAGAAGACAACATACAACTGCATCCAACCAACTCAGTCTGTTTGGAGGCACCAGGAGAAGTGGAAATGTTCTCTTCCGCACACACACCTTGTTTGCTGATTAAAAATAAGTTTCTCAATGCAGTCATCTTTCCTCCCTACAGAGAAGTGCAAACTTCAGCAATTGAACGATTCACAACACCACACCAACGCAATGATGTGGCACTTTGAGATAACGTAAAATGCCCATTCTCTTGAAAATCTGAAGTTCTCTAATTCACAGAAGTGTGCATATGGAGAATGCTGAATTGAGCACTCTCCAATTGGTAAGAAGAAATCTGCTGTGAAATAATTATGTCTTCTTTTTTAAAAAATATGGAAGTAGGATGCTAAAGTCTCTATTTGCAAGGTCTGTACTTCTTTAGAAAGAAATCTCTTGATGTTAGTCACCCGTAGCTATTTTATTTCACTCTGTGCTTTGTAACAGCTCATATGTAAATCATTTATATGTGATCTCTTCTCTTATCCTTGCAGTGGAAGGAAGCACCAGTCAACTTCTGAAAGTGATTTCACCCTCTGCAAAGCCTTTCTCCACCCTTGCCACAATATATAATAATATATAATAATATAATATTGTGGTCTGTCCAGTAGGATTGTATCAAAAATGGGCAATTGCCAGCATCTGTCCTTCAGTTTTTCCAAAATGTTCTTCCCCAGTGAAAGGTTTCTGTTTTTCTTCCTCATTGTCTTGCTACTACAGAATTTCTGCAGGGTGGGATTTTGAGCTTACCTTATAATTGCAATGTGGCTTGAAGATGGAGTTCCTCTCCCTGCCCCACAACACCACGGAAGCTCATTGGCTGCTTGCACTTCCTGATCTTGAAAGAGCCCAATGGGAGGAGTTTCCTCCTGATATTTCCCCCCCCCCTGGGTTTCAATTGATGTGCCAGGAGCTGAGCAGCCTGCAGAGTGAAGACCACTGACTGGTGAGATTTGTAGAACAGAAGACCATTCACAAGCATCCCTCAAAAGCAAGACAAGGGCACCAAAAGACTTGCACCCCTCCCATGAGACATTTTTTCGCCATTTTGATAACTTTTTAATGCAATACAGTGGTACATCGCAAGACGAATGCCTCGCAAGACGAAAAACGCACAAGACAAAAGAGTTTTCCATTTTTTGAGTCGTTCCGCAAGGCGGATTTCCCTATGGGCTTGCTTCGCAAGACAAAACGTCTTGCGAGTTCTTGCGAGTTTGTTTCCTTTTTCTTAAAGCTGCTAAGCCGCTAAGCCGTTAATAGCCGCTAAGCCGCTAATAGACGCTAAGCCGCAAGACGAAAAAACCGCAAGACGAAGAGACTCGCAGAATGGATTAATTTCGTCTTGCGAGGCACCACTGTACCTTTTCTTGTTAATCGATGGAGAATGCTTATAAAAATGCAGGAGAAATTTCAGTCTCAACACCAGACAAAATAAATAATAAATAAATAAGCAACCCCACTAACTCTTTAAAACAAAGTATTTCCCCTTCTTCCAAAGGACTATAGACTTGCCAAGTAGATCATGAGGTGTGGTGGTTGTTTTTTGTTTGTTTGTTTAAGTGGCAAGGGAAATAAAGAGAAAGTGAATTTCAAGCATTCTTTCTTGAAAGAATGTGTTATCTTTGACAATACGGCCATGGCATATTTTACCCCTTGCATTAACTAGAATATAGGATTGGCATGTGAGGCTGCAGTTCAAAGCATACATACTAATGAGCAAGCTCCATTGAGAACAGCGGGACTTACTTATGAGTAAGCATGTGAAAGAGTAAGCTGTTTAGTGTGCAGCCTTGGTAAGAATTTTTCTCAGTTAATTGGGACTGGATTGAATAATTTGAAAACTTGATTAATATAGACAAAATAAATCAGCCTCTGGTAGATTTGGAGTCATTTCAGCTCTACTCTGAAAGAAAAAAGGCAAGGATTTTCTTCAGCAGTACACTTGTTTTTGTGGGTGATTGATGGATAATCCAGCCCTATGTCAGAACCGCAACAGATAGTTAATTGCACCGAGAGAATTATCCAACATCAGCACTTCAGTTTACTGACTTTTCCCAGAAAAGGACACAGAACTGCATCTATTTATCAAAACTAATCAGCATCAGCAGTCAATCTCCAGAGCTACTTGCCTTCCTTCTTCAGATAATCCTTGTTCTTTGTTTGTGGGACGTGGCGGGTTTTCTTACATTGCTAGATGGGCTTAGATGTTCCAGCTTCCTGTCTGGGCTTTGACCACAGGACTTTTGTTGTGCTGCTAAAGTGAAAATCAAAACTAATTTTGGTGGTTAGTCTATAATGAGCACAAATCTATGTTGTGCTGGATATTCTGAGAGTCTGGATGATAAACAATATTAACAGGTCTGGATGGTATGCAACACTAACAAACAAAAAAATCATTCTGTAAAATACAGTTAGATCGAACAGGGCACTCAACAACTCATCCACCACACATGCCTGCCATTGCTGCCCCTTTTATAGAAAATCTGGTGCTCGTAAGAGTCCTAGGCAGTTGAGTCTAGCTGCCATTTTAATTTCCATTGCAGTATCAAAGGGCATTTGTCCATGGTAAACTCAAACCCTGAAGTAAAATTTTTGCACAAAGGGCCATAAGTGGGGAAAGTACAGAAGCAATTTCTATCACCAACTTTAAAAATACATTTTCATGAGACCTTTTAAGCATGACTACCTTGCCACTGGGATGTGGGTGGCGCTGTGGGTTAAACCACAGAGCCTCAGACTTGCCTATCAGAAGGTCAGCGGTTCGAATCCCCGTGACAGGGTGAGCTCCTGTTGCTCGGTCCCTGCTCCTGCCAACCTAGCAGTTCGAAAGCACATCAAAGTGCAAGTAGATAAATAGGTACCGCTCCGGTGCGAAGGTAAACGGTGGTTCACCAGAAGCGGCTTAGTCATGCTGGCCACATGACCCGGAAGCTGTACGCTGGCTCCCTTGGCCAATAAAGCGAGATGAGCGCCGCAACCCCAGAGTCGGCCACAACTGGACCTAATGGTCAGGGGTCCCTTACCTTTACCTTGCCACTAGTAGACAATTTTCCATGGGTTCATTGCACTGTAACATTTAAAGGCCTACTACAGCCATATGAGGCAGGATTGGTCACATATATTGCAAAACTGGGAAAGAATTTTTCTTACAGGCAGAGCCGTCTCCAGACATTCTGCTGCCTGAGGCAAAGGGCAAGGTGGCTTACTCCCCCCAAGGCACATGCAGAAGCCAATTGGATTGGTGTTGAACCTTGCTCCAGTACTGAGGAAACGGCAGGTTCTTCCACTGCACTTGAGGGCAGCAGGCTAGTGTAGTGGGTACAGGGCAGGCCACATGGCACTCATTGTTCTGTCCACTTCCTGCATCTCAGCATCTGCTGCCTGAGGCAGCTGCCTCACTCTGCCTCATCATAGGGCTGTCCCTGCTTACAGAGGTGAAGATATGGTGTCAGACACAGCAGATAATACTGGACTAAACAGACCAAGTTTTGAGGGAAAGTCTCATCAATTGTAGGTATAGTACATTTGTTTGCATATTTACCTGAAACTAGCAATAGCTCTTACTGGTAATAGACAAGTCTGAACTATCTACCTTTTAGTGGGACCTATAAGTCAGAATTCATCATGAGAAAGGCTGGACTGGATGAATCCCAAGCTGGAATTAAGATTGCCGGAAGAAATATCAACAACCTCAGATATGCAGATGACACAACCTTGATGGCAGAAAGTGAGGAGGAATTAAAGAACCTTTTAATGAGGGTGAAAGAGAATGCAATATATGGTCTGAAGCTCAACATAAAAAAACCTAAGATCATGGCCACTGGTCCTATCACCTCCTGGCAAATAGAAGGGGAAGAAATGGAGGCAGTGAGAGATTTTAATTTTTTGGGTTCCCTGGTCACTGCAGATGGTGACAGCAATCACAAAATTAAATGCCTGCTTCTTGGGAGAAAAGCAATGACAAACCTAGACAGCATCTTAAAAAGCAGAGACATCACCTTGCCGACAAAGGTCCGTATAGTTAAAGCTATGGTTTTCCCAATAATGATGTATGGAAGTGAGAGCTGGACCATAAAGAAGGCTGATCGATGAAGAATTGATGCTTTTGAATTATGGTGCTGGAGGAGACTCTTGAGAGTCCCATGGACTGCAAGAAGATCAAACCTATCCATTCTGAAGGACATCAGCCCTGAGTGCTCACTGGAAGGACAGATCCTGAAGCTAAGGCTCCAATACTTTGGCCACCTCATGAGAAGAGAAGACTCCCTGGAAAAGACCCTGACGTTGGGAAAGATTGAGGGCACAAGGACGACAGAGGACGAGATGGTTGGACAGTGTTCTCAAAGCTACTAACATGAGTTTAACCAAACTGTGGGAGGCAGTGGAAGAGTTGGACACAACTAAATGACTAAACAACAACAACAACAATAAGTCAGAGGTAGAGGAAGAGCAAATGTCTGCTTTCAGAGGTCCCAGGAGAAATCTTTAGCATTCTCTATTCAAGCTAACCTTCTGGAAAAATGAAAATGTGCCCTCTACATGTTTTGTACCACAATTCCCATCATCCCCGACCATTGAGCATGCTGGCTGGGGCCGACAGGGGTTGGACTCCAACAGCATCTGGAAGGTACCAGGTTGGGAAAGGCTGCAAATGATCTCGGGCTGCAGGTGCAGGGGGGAGCCGCAGCAAGGCCAAGCAAATAGTAATGGCTGCATGGACAAACAGCTGGTTCATTGGTTCAATTCTGTACACAGAAAAATACATATTAGGGAGGAGGGTTGTAGTGTAACTTCCTTTCCAACACACCTGGATTTTAAAATGGCATAGCCCTGAGACAGGTTGACCTCTGTTTGTGAATCATAGGCCAGAGTGATTTGTGGAAGAATTTCCATCCAGATGATTATTACGTTGGCACAGCAAAAAATCAACAACAACCAGAGCTGATTTCATAATCTCATGTGATCCCGTTGACTAATTCCATCTTAACCATGCAAAATCTCTTCCTGAAGCAGCCAGCGTCAACTTCTCCCATGCCAAAAGTTTGAAGTCAGTGAATGCAGAGCTGCTGAATTAGGAATTTAGTCTTTTGCAGAGACGATTTAAATTTGACTTATTATTTGGGGCGAGGGGGACTGGGCTGCCTTTTCAGCTGAATCTGCTACCTGTTCCAGCTTCCTTTTTTCTCTTCTACAGTGGTACCTCGGGTTACAGACGCTTCAGGTTACAGGCGCTTCAGGTTACAGACTCCGCTAACCCAGAAATATTACCTCGGGTTAAGAACTTTGCTTCAGGATGAGAACAGAAATCATGATCCGGCGGGACGGCAGCAGCCGGAGGCCCCCATTAAAGTGGTGCTTCAGGTTAAGAACAGTTTCAGGTTAAGAATGGACCTCCAGAACGAATTAAGTTCTTAACCCAAGGTACCACTGTACTGTATGTCTGGATGCACTTCTGTATTTCCAAGTTACCTGGGAATTCACTGGAACCCAGCTGCAGTATCTCTCAGCTGTGTGGCATTGCAATTATAAGAGAACAAGGGATGCATGCATTCATGGTGAACTCTGGCACTTCTTTCTCTAGAAAAATAACACTGGGTACTATACCCTCCAACATTTCTCATTCGAAAATAGGGCCGTCCCATTCTATAATAATAATTTTACTATTTATACCCCACACATCTAATTGGGTTGCCCCAGCACTCTGGGCAGCTTCCAACATATATAAAACATTTTTTTATATATAAAAAAAACACCCTTCCCTATGCAGGATTGTCTTCACACAGCTCAGGGGTCGGATAACTCCATACCATCCAACATTTCTGCAATGAAAATAGGAACATCCTAAGGAAAAGTGGGACATTCCAGGATCAAATCAGAAACAGGGATGGCTTAGGGAAACTTGGAGGGTTTTCTGGGTACACTTAAAAAAAAAAGATCACGTGCCCACCCTATTTACAAAGACATCATGAGTGTGTAGCTTTACCTTCAAAAGGGGTAGATGGGTGAGAAGAGAAGAATCTCTCTACCTTCCCCAATTTCCATCACCTCACTCTTTGAAGTGTAAAAGCAGGGCTCCACCACCACTTTATGTGCAAACAGGGCAAGCTTCTAAATTCATAAGCATCACATTCAGTTTGGCCCAAAGAAGATGCAATTTTGTTCAAGAGACAATATTTTCAAAGCCTAGTTTATACTTTTCAAGGGGAGCTGCATAAAGGTCCTGACGACCCCCAGCCATCTTCACCAGATTTTTGTTTTCAAAGCAAGAGGGACCATTTGGAGACATTCAGAGCGGAGGGTAGAGGGAGTCATTTGACTTCCGGCTGTGGGAGATTACTTATTAACCTTACATTTATGAGGGGGCCTGGAGGCTTTTTCTCCATTATTATTTCTTCTTCTGCTGTTCCTTTTTGGGGAAAAAAATTGCCTACAAAGGTAAAAGCTTCACCGAGTGGTCGGGAAATATGGCTCCCGAAATATACATTATTCCAAACCCCACTTAAAAAGCACGAGGTAGCAGATGCACTTTCTAGCCGCTTGATGCAGCTTTTAGCTTTAAAGAAGTTTTCAAAAAAGAAAAAAAGGGAAAGGAATAATGAAGAACAAGCCCTTGAATCACCTCATAAAGCTAACTAGTATTTCCCACGCCCTGAAAGTGGGTTGCCCCCACCCATTTTGCTTCAGAATTTCACCTTCTCCCCACCCCCCTGAAAACTGGTAGATGCTCTGCTGCAAATCCAATCAGCCCAAGTTTAAATTTCTCCCCGTGTAGAATTGCCTCATGAAGGAAACAACATGTAAGTTGAGTGCCATGTCAAGGCCCGGTTGGAATGGCAGTGGTATCTTTGAATGGGGGCTAAGAGATCAACTTTGTGTGTGAAGACCCCTAACCACCACCTGCCAAAATAAAGACACAACAGACACATAATTTAGTTTTAAGGTTTTTGGCATTAATTTAGGCCACAACTTTATTGATTGCCGCATGTGAGTGGTTGCTTAGGCATTGGTTCCAGACTACCTGAGCCTGCGAAGTGGCGGGAACAGGACTGACACTGAGCACCACCGTATGTCAGTAAGGGAAAGCATCCTGGGGGAGTGAGAACTCCTTTGATCTCACAGCTCACCCCAGATGCTCCCAGGGGCTCTGGCATGGCCCTAGCCCCTTGACAGGGTTTGGACAAAAGCAAGGCGAGCCCCTGGATTCCTTTAACGGAATTCCCTAGCAGCAGCAATGGAGGGGCAGGCACAGCCAACCACGTCCCCTCCCCAAAACACTGAACCAATGCCTATCAGCCAACCTTACAAAGTTGTGACGATTTGCTACACGGTAGGTGTCAGGGAACTGACATCGGAGCAAGAGGCGAAGGGGAGGCTCCCAGATGATGCTGGCGAAGGACCCAGCAGCAGGGGGAGAAACAGCTCAGTAGAGGGGGAAGCCAATCAGCGCAACACCAGGGATAAAGGGGGGCAGACGGGGGAATTGGAGAGAGGGCTCCAGGACTCTTCACTGGACATCAGTGAGGAGAGCCCAGGTCCTCCGCTACCCACGCCTTCCCTGCGCAGAAGACTCCCGCGCAGTGAGAGGAGGAGGAGACTGGGTGTCAAACAACTTTTATGTTGGAAGAGGTTCAAGAAACGCCCACTGACGGATTCTGCCAGTGACTGAGGCAGCCACCATGAGAAGGGGCTGTGCAGTCAGAAAGGTTTAACAAGGCAAATTAACCGAGAAAGGCACCAGTTTACGCACGAGTAACTCATACCTATTACAGTAAGCAAAAACCAAGTGGCACCAGCCAATCAGCCAAATGGCAAAATTCCTACCGGGCCCCTGCTCCAAAACAGACGACTCCATGACAGGCATAGCAAGGTCAGCGCGAACAAACCTAACTAAAGGGAGGGGAGGGAGGGTGATCCGCTGCAGGTCCCGTTGCTCAGTCCCAGCTCCTGCCAACCTAGCAGTTCGAAAGCATGTCAAAATGCAAGTAGATAAACAGGTACTGCTGCAGTGGGAAAGTAAAGGGTGTTTCTGTGCGCTGCTCTGGTTTTGCCAAAAGCGGCTTAGTCATGCTGGCCACATGACCCGGAAAAACTGTCTGCGGACAAACGCTGGCTCCCTCGGCCAGTAAAGTGAGATGAGAGCTGCAACCGCAGAATTGTTTGCGATAGGACTTAACTGTCAGGGGTCCTTTACCTTTACCTGTTTTTACTTCCCCAGAACCAAGAAGACTCATTCCTATTTTGCAGAATGTGGAGACCAGACCAGATTTCATGCAGGATTGTATATAAGAGGTATATAAGAGAGAGAGAAAAGGAAATTGTTGCATCCTCTTTAGATTTGCATATTATAATTTTAACTCACTGAGTTAAATTGATTTCTCCTCCCCCCCCCCACCCCCAGCTAAACCTGGATAATTACAATCAAGCTCAGCACTGGTATTTCTTTTCTTTTTTTCCTAAAAAAAGCTTCGACAAACCTCTCGTTCTTGATGTGCTTTGCACTCTGCCTCCTTGTAATTAGGTAATGTTCCAGGATCTTGGGCCAATTGGCACGAGAAACAGGTGCTTTGTTAGCATAGCGCCGTTACAAGAGCTCTCCAGCCCATCTCCTTTGACGATTATGAAAAGCTCTTGTGAACTTGTTGGGCAATAGTGAGGACTCTGAATCAGAGGTGAAGTGGAACAGCTATTTATTAAAACCACTGGCTGTGATTACAGGAGTGGCACGCACCAGATGATCAACATCTCTGCTTCTTGTTTTCTCCAAGGATACCTGTTAGAAATGCTCGTTTGAAGTTTAAAATGAAAAAGCAATCTCACCAAGGGGAAGAGCAAAACAAGAGGTGCAAATTGTTACCTGCTCCCCCCTTTTCCTGTGTTCTACATTTGCAAGAGCTTCAGGTTGTTTAATAGATTATAATTCAGCGTGTCTTCATTATACTTCAGGAGCAACACTGTGTTATATCATTTTATTCTATTTTATGTGTTCTAAGCTTTATTTCCTTTTTTATCTGGTGCAAATATTCTAAATATTAAATAAAATAAATGGGGTGTGTGTGTGTGTGTGTGTGTGTGTGTGTGTGTGTGAAGGCCACAGGTACCCATGGAAAATATGTAGTGACCCGAGTATCACTGCATTTAAGAATAGTTAAATTTGATCTTTATAGTCTCTAAATTTTTAATGTGTGGGTTGTTGTTTTTTAAACTTGATGGAGTGCTCTGGCTGTTTATTTTTTTTAATAAACTTGACTTTCTGTCAAAAATGATTTTAAACTCTTTGGTGTTTTAAATAGATTGCTGCTTATATGAATTGTTTTGAACTGTATTTTCTGTGTGAAACATTGCGAGGGTTGATTGTGGCAAACACGACAATTTATAAGTGTTTGGACTATTTAAAGTAACAGAGAAATGTGCATATATGAATGTCATTTGAAACCTCCCAATTCCCCTTCTTTTGAGATAAAACTCTGTGGTGTGTTGTTCACACCCTGCTGTAGGGCTCCTTCTGTAGTTATGGGAATGCTATGGTGTTGTTCCTTTAGGTCAGGAACATGAGTTTATTGATACTGGAAAGACCTTCACGTAAGACGGGGTCAGCAAACTTTTTCAGAGGGGGCTAGTCCACTGTCCCTCATATATTTTTATTCATTCATAAAAAAATCAACAAATTTCTATGCCCCACAACTACCCCAGAGATGCATTTTAAATAGAAGCACACATTCTACTAATGTAAAAACACCAGGCAGGCCCCACAAATAACCCAGAGATGCATTTTAAATAAAAACACGCATTCTATTCATGTAAAAACACGCTGGTTCCTGGACCAGCCAAGCCAGATTTAGAAAGTGATTGGGCTGGATCCGGCCCCTGGGCCTTAGTTTGCCTACCTATGATGTAAGACCACAGATAGCCACGGCTCTACATATTTTTGTTGTTGTTGTTTAGTCGTTTAGTCGTGTCCGACTCTTCGTGACCCCATGGACCAGAGCACGCCAGGCACTTCTGTCCTCCACTGCCTCCCGCAGTTTGATCAAACTCATGCTGGTAGCTTCAAGAACACCATCCAACCATCTCATTCTCTGTCGTCCCCTTCTCCTTGTGCCCTCCATCTTTCCCAACATCAGGGTCTTTTCCAGGGAGTCTTCTCTTCTCATGAGGTGGCCAAAGTATTGGAGCCTCAGCTTCACGATCTGTCCTTCCAGTGAGCGCTCAGGGCTGATTTCCTTCAGAATGGAGAGGTTTGATCTTCTTGCAGTCCATGGGACTCTCAAGAGTCTCCTCCAGCACCATAATTCAAAAGCATCAATTCTTCGGCGATCAGCCTTCTTTATGGTCCAGCTCTCACTTCCATACATCACTACTGGGAAAACCATGGCTTTTACTATACGGACCTTTGTTGGCAAGGTGATGTCTCTGCTTTTTAAAATGTTGTCTAGGTTTGCCATCGCCTTTCTCCCAAGGAGCAGGCGTCTTTTAATTTCATGACTGCTGTCACCATCTGCACTGATCAAGGAGCCCAAGAAAGTAAAATCTCTCACTGCCTCCATTTCTTCCCCTTCTATTTGCCAGGAGGTGATGGGCCCAGTGGCCATGATCTTCGTTTTTTTGATGTTGAGCTTCAGACCATATTTTGCGCTCTCCTCTTTCACCCTCATTAAAAGGTTCTTTAATTCCTCTTCACTTTCTGCCATCAAGGTTGTGTCATCTGCATATCTGAGGTTGTTGATATTTCTTCCGGCAATCTTAATTCCGGCTTGGGATTCATCCAGCCCAGCCTTTCGCATGATGAATTCTGCATATAAGTTAAATAAGCAGGGAGACAATATACAGCCTTGCCGTACTCCTTTCCCAATTTGGAACCAATCAGTTGTTCCATATCCAGTTCTAACTGTAGCTTCTTGTCCCACATAGAGATTTCTCAGGAGACAGATGAGGTGATCAGGCACTCCCATATTTTTAGGGAACACTAATTGACCTAACAAGTTACATTTTAGCTTTATCATTGTTATTCTCATCTTACTTAATTTGGACCATATTTGTATAACTATGCAAGTGATGGAACTTTTCTGCAATATTCACCCTCTTTTTGTCCCAGTAGGGGCATCTGATATTGCTGGTGTGACATCTGCATATGTTTCATTAATTGATGGCCAATTAACAATGCATTTTTTAACCACTTCATCTGTATAGTTTCTGCCTCTGCACTGTAAAAAACACACCGGTGATTTATTCATCAGTGCTACCTTAACGTCTAAAAATTGCTGTTGGGGAACTCGCAGCAGCAATGACATGAACGGCTGGTTTCTGACATATTGAGATTGTCCCATCTCACCTTATTAACAGAGTGCTTGCATTGATTTATGCATGGGTTTGGTGGGAACATTCAGTGAAGTATAAAGCCACTTTAAAAATGAGCATATGCAGGTGGTGCTGTGGTCTAAATCACTGAGCCTAGGGCTTGCTGACCAGAAGGCCGGCGGTTCGAATCCCTGTGATGGGGTGAGCGCCTGTTGCTCGGTCCCAGCTCCTGCCAACCTAGCAGTTCAAAAGCACGCCAGTGCAAGTAGATAAATAGGTACTGCTCTGGCGGGAAGGTAAACGGCGTTTCCGTGCGCTGCTCTGGTTTCGCCAGAAGCGGCTTAGTCATGCTGGCCACATGACCCAGAAAAACTCTCTGTGGACAAACGTCGGCTCCCTCAGCCAGTAAAGTGAGATGAGCACCGCAACCCCAGTGTCATCCGTGACTGGACTTAACTGTCAGGGGTCCTTTACCTTTACTTTTAGCCAAGCCCAGACAGATTTACAAATTCTTGTATATCTGTGTTTGCGTGTGTGACAAATTCCAGAGGGACCATTCTGCTAGGCTGCAATAGATTGCAATGGATTGCTTTGAAGTCACTTCAGCACCAGATGAAAAGAAAAATCACCCCCCAATCGCCCCACCCACCGTGTACTTTATTGTGCCAGAACAAAGGTGGCAAGCCTAATATACACACAGAAACACCTCTACTTACCACCACCAAATGAGTTTATGGCTTAGGTGACTTGTGAACCAGACAGTCAGTACATGAATCAGCCACCAGATTGCACTCTGTTTTCTTTTTTAATGAATTAAATGTCTCACTCTCACATAAACAAATCTGTGTATCTGGCATTCGACATGAGGCAAATTTGGTAATTATGTCTTTAGCCTCTTGGTAGCTATAGTCTTTCTTGGAGAGCACTCTGGTAAACAGCGGAATTTCCACAGCCCATAGGAAGGACAAAAATATGAAATACTAATTGTACATGCAACAAAACAGGCCTTTCCCTGCCAGACATTGCTCATAGAGTTTCTCTGATGGCATGTGCTCTAATATGTCAGCAAAATGACAGCCCTTTGATGATGTTTGGCTATTATTTGAGGCACTTTGGCTGTGATTTCCAGGATTGCTACAACACCAGGTGTGGATTTTATGAGAGGAAAAGTAGTATTAGAGCGGTAATGTTATTCTGGTGATTACAGTGGAACAGCAGCTTTCATGTAATGTCCATGGAAGGGCTTATTCAGATATTCCTTTTCTCCTCAGATTGCTTCTATCTTAAAGCAGGGGTTTTTTTTTAAAAAAAAAAGGAGGAAGAGGAGGAGGAGGAGGAAACACCAACTAACTAAAATCCTGCAAACAAGAAATTTTATACATAGGGCTCATCAATGATTCTGTTTCTACCACAGTTTGTAGGCACAGGTCAGTAGTTTCCAGACATGATGGGTGCAAATGGGGTTTGTTTGTTTGTTTGTTTGTTTGTTTGTTTGTTTGTTTGTCCCACTGCTTTACCACTGAATCAGAACAAATGGCAATCTGTAGAAAACCTGATTGACATTTGCTCCTGATTGACATTTGTTTACCAATTATTCATTGGTAAACAGTGGGTTTTCCAGAGGAAAGTGCTAGGACAAAACAAACAAACAAAGCACCCCACTTGGACCTCTGCCTGGAAATCACAGGCCAGTGTGTACAAATTGCAGCACAAACGGAAGTGTGGGTGAGCCCTTAGTTCACATCACTGTTCAGTTCTCTCTCTCCCTCTTCCTGGCCCAACTGCAGTCTTCTTTATCATCTTTAGAGTTAGTACAATGCAATGCTCTATTGCAAAAGTAGTAGTAACGAAAGGCGGAATCCCCCTTCTGAAAAACTTTTGATTCACAGTGAAACTAACTTTGTCTCTTGTCAGAGAAGGTAGACTGTGAAAAAGAAGACTGATTTATTGCCTGAGAAGTCTGAATGTTCATAAACACTCTGTACCATCAAAGGCCACAACCAGTTCAGCCACTGGGTGGCAGAGATTTCACTTTTGCAAGCACCATAAATATATACTTGCCTAAGGCCATCCTTGTGATTCACCCGTAGAGTACAGTTAGGAACAACTGTATCTGAAGAAGTGTGTATCTGAAGAAGTGTGCATGCACACGAAAGCTCATACCAAGAACTAACTTAGTTGGTCTTTAAGGTGCTACTGGAAGGAATTTTTTTATTTTTTTGACTATGGCAGACCAACACGGCTACCTATCTACAGTTAGGAACAAGAATGTGGAATGAGATGAGTCCTGGTTTGAGTTCTGGTACCATCCTTACCATGAGAATGTCAAGCAAGCCTCTGCCTTTTAAAGTTCCCTTTCTTGCTCATTCCCTTTATCCCACATTCTCATCTGTTTCTAGGCCTCTGGATGAAGTCTGCATCCAGTCCCACCTTGTGTCCCTCAAGCCCCTACAATGGAGACAGGTGCAAAATTTGTGTGTAGCATTTTTAAGGATTTTTGTGGGTGGGGAAGGCTGAAATTGGGGCCTTGCTCCTCACACCAGTTGAATGCCTCTGCAATCCACCTTGGAATAATGCAGGCACATCCAACAGGTAGATCGTGATCTACCGGTAAATCACTGGACGTCTGTGGTAGATAGATTCCGGTATATCTCTCTATCCCCCCAGATCACAGCCAGTATTTTATAATGTGAGTAGATCACAGCCTCTTGGGAGTTGGACATGCCTGGAATAATGTCAGGAAATCTTGCCTCTCAGGAGAAACTGGCCACTCTCCAGGCACCCGGCTTGATCTCCTGTTGACCTCCCTGTCTGCATTCCTGAGCAGGATCCAGGCTAGGTCACGATCGGCGATCCTCCTCAAGCGTGAGAAGAACACACCACCTGTACAGCTTCCTGTACAGCTCAAATTACACTCTGAGCTAAATCCGGTGCTCAGCACTGTGAATAGACTGTCCCTCTGTTCCCACGGAACAGTCCCAACATTCCCATCATGTTTTGCTTTCCAGCTAGCTGCAGCTCGCTGCCGCATTGCATCCATATCGTAACAAATAATGCATTGGAGTAAGCTGCAATAAACAACTTTCCAGGTCCCTTCCAAATCAACACTTTTATGATTCTAATGCAATGAGATAGATGCTGTAGTGTTATGAAGAGGAGAATTTCAGAGTGGGGACAGGGAGTGGCTGCTGCCTGCAGGAAGCTGAAGCACTGCCACCACTTCAAAACAGTCCCCCCCACCAGCATCACAAAACCAACACTGAACTTTCTCCAGATGTAACTTTTGCTTCAACCTTTAAAATGGCCCTTGTTAGGTTCAGCACATCTCTCACGCACAACATGGCAAGCGGGCAGTTTAACTCCTTTAGCTTTACTTGGCAATTACAGGCTTACAGCAAACAGAGCCTCCCACAGCTCATTGTTCACTATCGGAGTCAGTTGACGCGACTGGCCTCCGGCCCCTTCCAAGGCCAGATATATGCCGAGCCTGTGATTAACTGTATGGGACTTGCAGAAATGACTGGCAGTATCCGGGACCAGGGAGAAGAGTCGGCAGAAGAAGATTGGAAAAAATTTAAGGACTATTTACAAAAATATTGTAAAATTAAGGAATGTTGAATGATGCTGGATTGAAATTAAGTGGTTTCAAGCTGTAACTATGATAAAATGACTTTCTTTTTGTAAGAAAGAATTTAAAGCTATAATAATCTAAGATGTTGAGATAAGGATTTGCTGTACAAATAATTCAAACTGGGTATACAAGAAGGGGAGGTACAGCGGCGTAGCGTGAGTTGTCAGCACCCGGGGCAACGCAAGTAATTTGCGCCCCCTAACCCGGGGCAAGGCAAGTAATTTGCGCCCCCCCAACCCCTAACCTACGAGTTGCCGCTGGCGCTGCCGCGCAAACAACGCTGCTTGCCCGGAGGAGGATGGAGGCAGAAGCAGCCGCCGCCTGTGGCTGGGCCGAGGGGATGGCGGCGGCGGCAGGGTGCAGAGGCTGCCCGTGCCCGGCCAGACGTCTGTGGCGGCGTCGGCACTGCTGCAGCGGCTGCTCCTCCTGCGAGCAGTGAGCGGAGCGCAGCCACAGCGACGGCGGGGGGCGCGCGCGCTAGGGCGCAAGGCTGGCGGTGGCGGCGGGGAGCCCGGCCGAGGAAGGAACTTGTCCCTTCCCTCTGGACTCGCGCCCCCCCCAGATGTTGCGCCCGGTGCGGTCGGCACCCCTGGCACCCCCCACGCTACGCCACTGGGGAGGTATGAGGAGGTCGGGGAAATAAGTTACAAGAAAATAAGGTATTAACAGTTTTTAATATTTTTATGTTTGTTTTTTCTTTTGTTTGCAAAAAATTGGAAACTTTAATAAATATCTTTTTTAAAAAAACCAACAGATATATGCCGAGCCTGTCCTCACTTCCAGCTGGTCTTCCTTTGCTGTAACCGCTTGCTCCACCTCCTACTTCTGGGAGACATAGGTGCAGCCAATTCCTCCTCCTCTGGAGTTGAATCCAACCCCCTCCTACTACCTGGCTCCTGCTCCAGCATCTCAGTGTTGCTTTGAGAAGTGACAGTCAGCAGGGGCATCTTACCCGTAGAGGCTAGTGGCGTGGGGCGCCAGGGCGCCAAGTTCTGTAGGGCGTCAGGGAAGAGGCAGAGGCTGGACGTGGCGCCTCCCGGCATCAGCTCACCGCCCTCACCCGCCTCCGCCATGTCGCACAGCACCCAGAGCCTCTGTCTGCCATGGCCACCATAGCACGGAGCAGCCAGCTGAGCTGGGAGGCGCCGTGTCCAGCCTCAGCCTCTTCTCCACCAGAGGAGCTGCCCTCCAGCCGTTGCCTGCCTCCTCCAGCCACGCTGGCAGCACCATCCTCCCTAAAAAAACTCTGGGAAACGGGGGGGGGGGGAGGCACCGCCGGAGGGAGCTTTGCACAGGATATGCTTAAGAAGGCCCTGACAGGCAGCCTTCTGTTTACCTCTGCCTCTTCCTCCCCTCTGCCGATTCCTCTGTGGGTCGTGTCTCTGAGAAGCTCTTCTCCTGAGATTGGGACATAATGAATTTCCCCAAACCTGTTGCACGTCTCCCGCTGCCAGAAGTGGGGAAATCCATGAAATCATGATGTAAGGGCATGTTGAGGTTTTGCTACCTGATCCAAAGAAGAGAGAAAGTGAACTCAGTTGGGTTGCTAAAAAAGCCAATGCAATTCTGGGCTGCATCAATAGGAGTATAGCATCTAGATCAAGGGAAGTAATAGTGCCACTGTATTCTGCTCTGGTCAGACCTCACCTGGAGTACTGTGTCCAGTTCTGGGCACCACAGTTCAAGAAGGACACTGACAAACTGGAACGTGTCCAGAGGAGGGCAACCAAAATGGTCAAAGGCCTGGAAACAATGCCTTATGAGGAACGGCTAAGGGAGCTGGGCATGTTTAGCCTGGAGAAGAGGAGGTTAAGGGGTGATATGATAGCCATGTTCAAATATATAAAAGGATGTCACATAGAGGAGGGAGAAAGGTTGTTTTCTGCTGCTCCAGAGAAGCGGACACGGAGCAATGGATCCAAACTACAAGAAAGAAGATTCCACCTAAACATTAGGAAGAACTTCCTGACAGTAAGAGCTGTTTGTCAGTGGAATTTGCTGCCAAGGAGTGTGGTGGAGTCTCCTTCTTGGAGGTCTTTAAGCAGAGGTTTGACAACCATATGTCAGGAGTGCTCTGATGGTGTTTCCTGCTTGGCAGGGGGTTGGACTCGATGGCCCTTGTGGTCTCTTCCAACTCTATGATTCTATGATTCTATGCTTCTATGCTGTTGTTGTTTGGGTAATTTTCAGCATCTTTTACCGAGTGTGCCGTTCTCTGTCCAGATTCCTGGAGTATTTTGATCAACCTACTCCCCAAAGTGTTGGGTTTTTCCTGCTCCAGTGAACGTTATTTTAGAAAAAATGAATGGCTTCTGCATTTCATACACTCAAATGTTCCAATACATAAACAAATGTAAGGAGTGGAAGTGGAATAGAAAAATAAAATAAACTAATGAGTCCCTGGGATATTATATGTTGTTTCCTTCACTCTGTTAAGCTTACAGTGTAAATCAGAAAGACTATTCTTCAGAAAGAACAAAATTCTAATTTTCCAAAATATATGGCGGGCGGATGCATCCTGACTAATGAGTGAGGGGTTTTCGTCTTCTTCTGTTCCTAGCAAAATCTTTAATGCAGTCATTTATTTTAGATATTTAAAGTTTTTAAAAGTTCAAACAAGTCCCTGTTGTCATCTCTGCCAATGTAATGACACTGTTATGTGTAATTTATCATCAGTATGACATTTCAGTGGGACTGATGGGGAAGGGGAAATAACCAATTGCAGCATGGGACCTTGAAAGTTCCTGTTTCAAATGTCCTCCTTATTGGCAGAAATCCCTAAAAGAAAGTATCATTTCTCCTTTTGGCATTTCAAAAATCTTTGCAGTTGTATTTGATTAAACACTCTGTTAATGCCCAAGACAATTATCAATTTATCATCAAGGGCATTGAGTAAAGATATTGTGATATACATGGATCCCTGCAATTGTAATTCAGCATCTGCAGTAATAATAATAATAATAATTATTATTATTATTATTATTATTATTATTATTATTATTATTATTATTATTATTATTATTTATACCCCGCCCTCCCCAGCCAAGGCCGGGCTCAGAGCAGCTTGCAAGCAATAATAAAAACAAGTTGAATGGTTACAACTTAAAAACAAAATTAAAATACAACATTAAAATATTGAAACATTAAAATATTAAAAGGAACATTAGAGAAACATTCTTTTCCAGGCACAATGTGAGATGCTGAATAATGCTAGTTCGCTACTGAGAGACAACTTCCTGTGGCCTGAGTCATAATTAGGGTGGTTATCTGAACTCTCCCAGACAGAAGAAGAAGAAGAAGAAGAAGAAGAAGAAGAAGAAGAAGATAAAACTCAGTTTAAAAACCCTTTTTTTTTTCCCTGAGGAAAAAAGTCTCAGAATGTTGGCACAGTTGGGGGAGCTTCCTGCCACTCACCCAGGGCCAGATTTTTTTTATGAGGCCCTAAGCTACTGGAGAGGGATGCGGGTGGTGCTGTGGGTTAAACCACAGAGCCTAGGACTTGCCGATCAGAAGGTCGGCATTTCGAAACCCCATGACGGGGTAAGCTCCCGTTGCTCGGTCCCTGCTCCTGCCAACCTAGCAGTTCGAAAGCACGTCAAAGTACAAGTAGATAAATAGGTACCACTCCGGTGGGAAGGTAAACAGCGTTTCCATGCGCTGCTCTGGTTCGCCAGAAGCGGCTTAGTCATGCTGGCCACATGACCCGGAAGCTGTACCCCGGCTCCCTTGGCCAATAAAGCGAGATGAGTGCTGCAACCCCAGAGTCGGCCACGACTGGACCTAATGGTCAAGGGTCCCTTTACCTTTACCTAAGCTACTGGAAGTAATGGGGCCCTTTATATGTCCAACTAACCTTTGACAACAACAAATGGTCACTGTTCTTGGTGTTGAATGTATTCTATATGGTAATTTATGGACCTAATAGGTATCTAAAGTCATTTGCATATAACAAAATATGTATTTTATCAAAGTAATTGTTGAACTGAGATACAATTAAGAAGAAGTATATTAATAGTGAAATACAATTAAGAAGTAGTATATTTGGGGGGCAAGAGAGTGGGGGCCTAAGCTATAGCCTATTTAGTTTATACGTAACTCCGGCACTGCACTCACTCCCATATTAGAGTTGATGCAAATGGAATCCCTGATTTGGACTTTGTGCAGAGCATATACTAATGACCTCTCCACCACAAGAAAGAGTTGCAAAAAGTTTCACTGCAAACAGTCTTAAACTAGTTACAAATTGCAAATACAAAATAACATATTGCGCTTAAACAAACTAGCAATGCAATCCATTCTTTAAGTCTTTATGTCCAAAATTTTCCCCTCTCTCTGATCCCAGAGAAAGATCCTGTACAAGCAACTTCCTTTTTCAACAACACTGGGCTGACTCACTGGCTCCAATGACTGCTGAGTTCTCCAATTTCCCAAGGATTAATAATCACTTAGCATACACACGGAAATGGAACCTTCTTATACAACTAGAAAAATAATATGGAAGATTATAGCAATATATGATCACAGTGGCAAGATTGTCATATGCACAAAGATGGAAGGACTTATTATTAACCTACTATGGAAGAATGGTTATTGAAATTAATTAATTTGGCTGAGATGGCAAAGTTGATGCGCTTAATTAGAGAAAAATCATTGTTGACATTTATTAATGATCAGGAACCCCTTATGGACTTTTTGCACAAAAAGGAAAGTGAGGTTGTGATAGCTGGGTTTGAAGACTGGATAAAAGGTTGGTTTATAGAAAGTAAAAGCTGGATGTTATTATGAAGCAAGAGTTTTGCCCAAGCTTTTACAGCTGATCAACAGAGAATTGGAAGACTTTTCCTTTTATTTCTTTTCGTTTCTACGTTAAAAACTCTTGATATTTGTATTGATTCTGTATATCGCCTTTTCTTTGTTTTTCAAGCTTTTATAAAAAAATGGCTTTTTAAAAAATGAAATGGAAATCCCCACCCTCTCCTGCCGCATTCACTACAGTTAAACCTCCTTATCTAATATACAACTCTCTTCATATGCACTGAGCACCTGGGGCCCTGAGTGCCCTGGCCACCACAACATTTTAAAGGAGGGGGCTGTCGGATTCTCAGGCCGCAGTCAGAGGTAACTGGCCATTCTCCAGGCATTCGGCTTGAGATCCTTGTTGACCTCCCCGTCTGCGTCTCCTGGCAGGATACAGGCAAGGTCACTATCGGCGATCCCACTCAGCGTGAGAGGGACACACCTCTCCTCCCTCCTCCCTGCTTCCCTCAGGGAGGGGGAAAGAGACAGACAGAAATCTATTTACATGTCTTTATTTCTGTCATTGCAGCAGTACAGAGAAACACGTCTGCACTCTCCAGACTCCAACAGTAGAGAGACAAACTCCACCCCTGTACTTCCAGTACAGGTCAGATGACACTCTGAGCTAACATCCGGTGCTCAGTACAGTGAATAGACTGCCCCTTTGTTCCAATAGTACAGTCCCAAACATAAACATCCTGTTTTGCTTTGCAGACACCTGCAGCTCGCTCTTGCCAGCGAAAATGACAGGGGCACCCACAAAGTGTGGCACAGCCACGCATGCACGCGGGGGGGGGGCATGCACGCACTGCGCCATCACACCCACTGGCATGCACATGCTACATCACCACACCCTGCTATGTGTGAGTGTGACATCAGCATGACAGAGGTGTGATGACATAATGTGCATGCACCCCGGTGATGGTGCATTGCCCTAGGCACTTGCGGGGGCAAGCCTGTGCTGCTGACTCATTTCGCAACATGCATGCCTCTACATAAGTTTCTGAATATAACACATTTCAAATATACAGTGGTGCCCCGCAAGACGAATGCCTCGCAAGACGGAAAACTCGCTAGACGAAAGAGTTTTCCGTTTTGGAGGTGCTTCGCAAAACGAATCTCCTATGGGCTTGCTTCGCAAGACGAAAATGTCTTGCGAGTTCCTGCGCGGTTTCCCCCCCTCCCTCCTTTTTCTCAGCCGCTAAGCTGCTTATCACCTGATCCGATAAGCTGATAAGCCGCTAAAAGCCGCTAAAAGCCGCTAAAAGCCGCTAATAGCGCTAATCCGCTAATCCGTCAATGGGCTTGCTTCGCAAGACGAAAAAAACCGCTAGACGAAGAGAATCACAGAACGGATTCTTTTCGTCTTGTGAGGCACCACTGTATAACATTTTATGCACATTAAACTTATAATTTTAGCACCCTACTTCCCAAACGGAAGTATCTGTTGTGACTGGAATTGGCAGCTCAGATAACTGTCTGTCAATTGCTGAGACGTTACAATAATAATAATAATAATAATAATAATAATAATAATAATAAATAATTTTATTTATTCCCTGCCCTCCCCAGCCAAGACTGGGCTCAGGGCGGCTAACACCAAATATAAAAACAATTGATTGAAATACAGCTTAAAACAAAATTAAAACACAACATTAAAACATTAAAATGCATTAAAATGCAACCTCATTTCAGTGGAAACTCAATAAACTTTTTTGGGGATGAAAACATCAAGTCTTCGCCAAGGCTAACTATCCAGCCTGGTCCAACACGGGCCAGAAAAAAGCCAGGAAAGTCCCCAAATAGGAGTTCCAACACAGAAGGAGAAAGGAAAAAATAAAGAGGGGGAGGGAATCAAATTGATTCCAAGCCAAAGACCAGGCGGAACATCTCTGTCTTACAAGCCCTGCAAAATTACTGCAGGGCCCTGGTCTCATGAGTCAGAGCGTTCCACCAAACTGGAGCCAGAGTTGAAAAGGCCCTGGCTCTTGTTGAAGAGACTGCTTGTGCAGGAGAAGGCATCATGAGCAACCCAGCCGGAACCGGAGAAGCAGGAGCGGGAGCGAGTCCAAGCCTGGAAGAAAGGTACCGGGTGTTGGAAGTCCAGCTAGCGCTGCAGACAGCGAGGCTTGAGGAGAGGAGGGCTCAGGATGCAGACAAAAAGGGGAAAGCCCCCCAGCTCGCCAGAAAGGTACCAGGATTGGTGCAGAAGTTTGGGGGGGGGGGAGCCCAAGGACTATCATGCCTTCCGGACAGAGATGCAATATGCCCTCAATCTGCAGTTTGATGAATTCCCTGATGAGGAATCGCGAGTGGCTTTCGTGATTGGGCATCTGGAAAAGGGGGCGAGAGACTGGGTTAGACCCCTGATGGCAGCGAATAGTGACGTTATAAAGGACACTATGAAGTTCTTTCGCGCCTTGGATCTGATGTTTTCCAGCGATATTGAGAAGGGAGTGGTGCGCAGACAGTTAATGGCGTGCAAACAGGGGAGCCGATCTGTCCGTGAGTACTGGACTGAGTTCACCATGCTGGTTCACAGATTGGGGTGGGACTTATCAACGGAACCCATTCAAATGCTATTTGAAGAAGGGCTGGCTTCGGCTGTGAAAGACAAACTTTCCCGGGGCCCCAGGGCGGATTCTATGGACCAGCTGACCAAATCTGCGCTGACCATAGGAGCGCGCCAGGAGGCGAGAGCATTGGAGAGGCGGGAAGGGAAGGGGGAACGTTGGAAGGAGTTCCGCATTCCAGACATTCCAGAGCCAACTTTCCCGCCAGCAGAGCCGATGGAAATCGGAACAGCGAGCGCACGTGCAGTTTCAAAGCCCAGTGAGGGGGGAAAGAAGGAGGGAAAAGGCGCCCGGAAATGCTATCTCTGCCAACAGCCAGGTCACTTTGCCAGAGTCTGCCCCCAGAGGAAGGAATGGCAAGGGATGGTGGGAGCTGTTGAGGGAAGAGAGGAAGAAATACCGGAGCAAGTAAAAGCCAACGCCTGGCTGCCACCGTCGGGGCACAGCAGCCAGGCCAAAGAGCAGTGAAAGTGCCCACGCCAGAACCTCCTAAACCCGCCCTAGTGATAGAGGTGTTACTAGAGCTGCCTAACGGACACCCACTAAAGATAAAGGCGCTATTGGACTCAGGCAGCTCCTGCAATTTCATGAGTAAGGAGTTTGCTGCTGAGCACCAGATACAGACTATCCCTTTAAGCAACCCCCTGCAGGTGACCACGATTGATGGCAGGGAGCTGTTGGGAGGAGAAGTCAGCTTGCAGACCGTCCCAATGATAATGAAGGTGGCAAGGCACACCGTACTGATAGCGTTTAATGTGGCCACCTTGGGAGGAGCTCCCATTATATTGGGGATGAGCTGGCTAGCGTTACATGATCCGCTGGTGGGCTGGCATCAGAGAGTGGTTTCCTTTGGTTCAGCACATTGCTTAGAACACTGCAAAGAGGGAAAGGGTTTGGCAGGGGCCCAAGCCACCCTAGCAGGGACAGAAGTAATGGAGAAGGTGAAGGTACCATGACAATACGCAGATCTCCGCGACGTCTCAGCGAAAGGGAAGCTGACCAACTACCCCCGCATAGACCCTTTGACTGTCAAATCAATTTACTCCCTGGGGCACAGCTCCCTGTAGGCAAGCTGTACGCCATGTCAGACAGAGAGATGCAGGCGCTAAGGGAGTTCATTGACAAGAACCTGAAGAGAGGTTTCATCCGAGAGTCCAGAGCGGTGGGAGGCAGCCCAGTGTTTTTTGTGGATAAAAGCCGAGGCTGGTGTGTGACTTCAGGGCATTGAACGCAGTGTCAGAACCAGTGGCCTTCCCTATGCCCAGGATTGACGACATTTTGACAAGGGTGCGGAAGGGAAAGATTTTCACAAAGCTGGATCTAAGGGGGGCGTACAACCTGATACGAATGAGGAAGGGGGATGAATGAAAAACCACCATGTTCACCCCTTTGGGGGCATTTGAATATTTAGTGATGCCCTTCGGCCTACAAGCAGGCTCCGCGTGCTTTCAATCGTTTATGAACCACGTACTGGGGCCTTTGCTTTACAAGAATTGTGTGGCCTTCTTAGATGACGTGTTGGTGTATTCTGAGAATGAGGAGCAGCATGTGAGAGACGTCAGAGAAGTGTTGAGCAGGCTGCAAGCCAACCAGCTGTGGGTGAAACTGGAGAAGTGTCAGTTGCATACCAAGGAGGTGGAATTCCTGGGGTATCGCCTGTCAGACAAGGGATTGGCCATGGATCCCGGCAAGGTCCAGGCGGTGCTGGAATGGAAAACACCCAAAACAAAGAAGGATGTGCAGAGGTTCCTAGGGTTTGGGAACTTCTATCGTAAGTTCATCCGAAACTTTGCCCACCTGACGGCGCCCATTACAGACTGTCTCAGCAGTAAGAAGAAATTTGTTTGGACTGAGGAGGCGGAGCGAGCATTTGAGGAACTAAAAAGGGCCTTCGCCTCGGAAGAACAACTCCTGCATGTGGATTTACAAAAACCGATGAGAGTGGAAACTGACGCATCAGACAGAGCGATCGGGGCGGTGCTTCTGCAGCCAGGGAAGGAGGAGTCAGAGTGGAGACCGTGTGCCTTTTTTTCGCGAAAGCTTAACAAATCCGAGAGGAACTACACGGTGTATGACCGAGAACTACTCGCCATTCTTGAGGCGTTCCGGAGATGGAGGCACCTGCTAATTGGTGCACAACATAAGGTGCAAGTGTGCACTGACCACAAGAACCTAGAGTATTGGAGAACGGCACGAGTGTTCAACCAACGGCAAGTGAGATGGGCCCAGGAGTTCTCCAAATTTAACTTTGAGATTTGTTACGTGCCAGGCCCAGTGTGATGGCCTGGGATTCCGATTCGGAGGATGAAACAGAGGAATCCCAGCCTGCACAGGAGTCCCCGCCTCCAGGGCCGGCTGAACTGGGGCAAGGCCTAGAGGCTGAAGAGCCTGCACCTGTGGCAGTGCAGCAGGAGCTGGCCCCAGGTGAAGTCCTCCTGGCCCCAGAGGGGCCTGATGACTCAGTGGCCACAGGTGAGCCTCCTCCAGGGCCCAGTAACCCTTCGGCCTCTCCTGATCTGCAGAGGCTTAGGGCAGAGAGGCGAAGGGAACTAGTTGCCCCCAGGAGGAGTGCTCGCCTTAAGGCCAGAGTAGGCGGGGCTCCTGGGGGTCGGGACCGCCCCTGACCTTAGAAGAGGATAAAAGCCCAGTCATCCCGGCCCCAGGTTGCGGGAGCAACGTCGTTGTTGGCTTCGGACCTTCCTGTGTTCCTGATCCCTGTTCGGCCTCCTGTTCCTGACTATCCGGTACTCCTGTTCCCTGCTCGGCTTCCTGTTCCTGACTATTCAGTACTCCTGTTCCCTGCTCGGCCTCCTGTTCCCGACCATCCGGTGTTCCTGTTACCTGCTCAGCCTCCTGTTCCAGTGTTCCTGTTCCCCGCCCGGCTCTCTGCATCGGACCTCGCTCCTCTTCGTGTGGACTCTGCTACACTCACGGTACCTTACCCCCGGGACCAGCACACCCAGAGAACATTAGGGCGGACGCTCTCTCACGCAAACCTGAATATTTGGAGGGGGAGGGAGCACCCGAAGAGAGACATGTCATTCCAGAGGACCGCTGGGTGTGTGGGGCGGCATTGGTGGGGCAAAGAGAACTGGTAGAGGGAACAGAGAATGATGAATACGCCCAGGACAAACTCAGGGGTCTCAGGAGGGAGGGAGACAAACCCGGAGGTTTTGAGGAGAGAAACGGGGCGTTGTATTACAAGGGAGCGCTGTATATACCTGAAGGAGAGTTGAGGGGGAAGGTACTCAAGCAGCTGCACGATAGCCCCACAGCGGGGCATTTTGGGCAACACAAAACAATGTGGTTGGTTACCAGGGAATTTTGGTGGCCCAAGGTCAGGGAAGATGTACAGGAGTATGTGAGAGGTTGTGACCAATGCCAGCGAGCCAAAGGGGAGAGGCGGGCGCCGGCGGGGTTATTAGAACCGCTACCCACACCTGAAAGGCCATGGGAAGCAGTGTCAATAGATTTCATGACTGCTCTGCCAAAGTCCAGAGGGAAAACAGCCATCATGGTTGTGGTAGACCTGTTAACCAAAATGGGCCACTTTATAGCCTGCTCACATGCTGTCACGGCAGAAGAAACAGCGAAATTGTTTGTAGAAAATGTTTTTAGGTTGCATGGCGCCCCCTTGAGGGTGGTTTCTGACCGAGGGAAACAATTTACTTCCAGGTTCTGGAGGAAGCTCATGAGCTTACTGCATGTAGAGGTCAATTTTTCGACTGCCCGGCATCCTGAAACCAACGGGCAGGCGGAAAGAGCCAATGGCATCCTCCAGCAATATCTGAGGTGTTATGTCAATGACAGAGAGAATGATTGGGTGGAGAAGCTGGCGTTGGCGGAATTTGCCTACAACAATGCGGAGAACGTGTCCACAGGGATGAGCCCCTTTTTGGCTAATTACGGGTGCCATCCCAGGGCTTTCCCAGGGGGGGAAGGGGAGAGATGGAGCGTCCCGGCTGCCGAACAGTTTGTAGAAGAAATGGAAGCGATCCATCGTCAGCTCCAACTCAACTTAGACAGGGCCAAGGAGGAGTATAAGAGGCAGGCAGACAAAAACAGAAGGGAAGGTGAAACCATTAGGGTGGGGGACCAGGTGTGGCTGTCAACCCAAGGGTTACCATTCAAAGGGAGTTGTAAGAAGTTAAGACCCAAAAGATTGGGCCCATTTGAAGTCACGCAACAGGTCAACCCAGTGGCTTTCAGACTCCGGTTACCGAACCACATGAAGCTGCACCCAGTTTTCCACAGGTCGTTGCTGTCACCGTATAAAGGGGACAGAGAAGGGAGGTTCACCCGGGGACCAGCAATGGAGGAAAGGGAACACAGGAGCCAGGTGGGGGAGATCCTCGATTCCAGGTGGAAGGGAGATCAAGTGGAGTATTTGGTAATGTGGGAAGGGGAACCGGAGTCGGAAAACACCTGGGTCATGGCAGAGGATGTCAATGACGAGGTCTTAATAGAAACTTTTCATCAGAGGTTCCCACGTAAACCTCAGCCTGTAGCGAGGTTCCGGAGGGAATACTTTGCAACCACAGATGAGGAAGAGGAGTTGGAGGGGTTCACAGATTCCGAAGAGGAGGATTCAGCGACCCGGAACGGCAGCCGATGGAGGGAAATGTTCGAGACGTCTGAAGATGAAGAGGATTCTTTTCGGGGTTTTACCTCCTCACCGCCCAGAGGAGAGGGAACGGGAGGGGGTGACGGGGGCCCTGGAGGGGAGGTGGATGTCAGGGAACTGCCATCGGAGGGACAGGTGGTGGAAGGGCTCACGGAGGTTGGGAGAGACCCAGCAGCGGAAGCAGGAACCAGCAGGGGGAGAGGTGGGTCTCTGAGGGAAAGCGAGCAAGAGGGAGGGCTCAGGGACACGGCCAGCGAGAACAGTGGGGAGGTTTCTGGACCTCCCATAGGGAGACCTACTCCTCGCCGGAAACTGTCACGCCGTGAGTCCAGAAGACGTGTTTCCGTTAAGGAGCTTTTATGTTGGAAGCGATTCCGAAAGCAGCCACTGTCGGAATCTGCGAGTGACTAGAGGAGCCATGTCTGAGGGGCTCTGTCACAGACAGAGGTTTGTGGACTTGAACGAACTCTGAGGGACTACGATTTTACACACAAGCAGCTCATCATCCCATCACAGATATAGATGATAGATGATAGATAGATAGATGATAGATAGATAGATAGATAGATGATAGATAGATAGATAAACCTAGCATCACCGGGTTATAAATAAGATTAGAAGTGTTAGTTTTAGAGCAAAAGGAAAAGTTTCTCCCTCCTTGTTTCTAGTTGTTTCTAGTTTAGAAATTGCTGTGGGATATTTGGTAGTCTGTTCTGGTGTTCAGTAAAATAGATGACTCATCTTGGAGCGGGCAAGCCATGCAGCTGGTTTTCCAACTGCAGCAATCATTTTTAATTATTCCTACATTTAAAGCTAAATATGACAGCTGTATTTCCATGCAATAAGACTCAGTTGCCAGATTACAGTAGTTTTGCAATCAGGAAATGGCTCATTTGAAGGTACTTCTTTCTTACAAAAAGCCGGTTGATTTAGTAATAATACAGGGCCCACCTCTGCAGCACATGAATCAAATTAGTGATGAGCAGATTTCCCCAGTTCCAATCTGCTATTGTTCCATGAATTGGCTATGCTCCACACTTTGCCCAGATTGCCTTCTGGATTTAACTTTGGAGAGTTTCTAAAATTAACTCCAGAACTGGAGCATGTTGTTTCTTGCATCCTGTGTTCCTTTTACTCATGTACATCTTTCCCTCTTCTAGATAACCACCATCATCAAACCTTTTATTGGCATCACATACAAACACCCATAGCAAATCAATACAGAATTACCGCCTTCCCAGTGACACAAAACATTTGTCAAATGAAAAAGGCAAAGCAGTCTAACATTACATCTCTAGGTTTCCAGGGAGATCAGACGTCTGCAATGTGTTTCGACGACAAAAAACCAGATAAAGATATTTAGCCACTAACTTGATGAGCTCCTGATTATTCCCCAATACAGCAGTACCTCGGGTTAAGAACTTAATTCGTTCTGGAGGTCCGTTCTTAACCTGAAACTGTTCTTAACCTGAAGCACCACTTTAGCTAATGGGGCCTCCTGCTGCCACTGCGCCACCATTGCACGATTTCTGTTCTCATCCTGAAGCAAAGTTCTTAACCCGAGGTAATATTTCTGGGTTAGCAAAGTCTGTAACCTAAAGCGTATGCAACCTGAAGCGTATGTAAGCTGAGGTACCACTGTAATAGAAAATGTATGACCTCTAACTCTGGTTTCCATTTGGGGATGCAGAGTTGATCTCGGAACTGCTGGCGGAGATCAACATATAGCTTGCATTTAAGAACCATATATGTAAGAGTTTCCACCTAATGGTCTTCACATGGGCAAATTCTTTCTCCTTCCACCAATCCTGAGAACCTTCCCTATAGGAGCTTTGAAGGATCTGAATTAAACCTGGCCAGCGAAAATGCCCTTCATTCTTGAGGATTAAGCAAAAATTCAAGATAATTTTGGTTAATTTCATGTCCCCAAGAAAGTTGAAAGTTAAGAGGTTTTCTCTGCTGCTGCTGTGAGTTCCTGGTGTTCGATGTCCCACAACCCACTTTTTATTATAGCCTTGGCAGATAGTGGGGACACCAATCACAAAAATTCCACTCACAGTTCTAGATAACCAGTGTGTACGCAGACACTTGTGTTCTTGGAAGAATAAATTTTGGTAGGATCGTGCCCAATATGGCATCAAGACTCCTTTTCACACTGTGTTTCATCACTACTTGTTCTTGTTGGTAATCTTGATGAACAAAATTAGGAATGAGTGCAAGTGCTTCTTCCACACCACATCTGACTTGGAGATTTTCTCTTCCAATCCACTGTATCCTGGCTGATCTGTTGTGAATTTCCTTTTTTCTTCTCTGTTATTTGTTTCCTCGTGTTAGGAAGACCGGTTGATAAGAACATAGAATGGTTGGGAGTTACTGCCACCACTGGTTGGTTTTTTCATGCAAATAACTGGGCACCGCTGAATAATACAGAGTGACAAGGAACAGCTGAGGCAATTGGGAAAGGGTCGTTTGAGGACTCTTCATTGGCACAGAACTGCACCTACAGGAATGGATGTATCATGCCTGACATTCCTCCCTTTTTTTGTAGCTTAATGATATTTTCTCGTGGGCATTCATGAGCTACTATCAGTAAGCTTAAGGGGAACAGATCTATTGACGTTGAAATGTAGCTGAAGGTTTTTAAGATCATGGCTACCCTTAGGTTCCTTGATCAATGGCACCTTGATTTAGTTTTGTGTACTGCAGTAAGTGGTTGATGTATTCCGGTTCCACTGATTTGATTTAGCAGCAAAACAGCTACCTACACGGATTGTCAAGGTTTATCGTCAGCATTCAAATAAATTAATGCAAATTTGTTTTGATAGCAACAGCTACCTCCATGACAGCATCTCTGACGGCATGTTAATTTGCTGCCATAGGTGTAAACTGAATTATTTCAGAGCTTTGCAAGGGATTTTACATAATCTTTTCTGAAACAACATGCTTGCTATCTGATGCTGGCTAGGTTGCAGTTATTAAGAGGCATCAGTGAACTCCTGCTAAAAAAAGGCAGTTGTTTAAAATCCAGGATTCAGAAACTGCATTGGTCAAAGGTTTTCTGACCCCCTCCAGCTCCTTTTCTCTTTTTTTCATGGGGTGGGGCTAGGATTGGGACAACGACATATGAAATCCAGTGGTCCAGAAGATCTGGATGAGCATTAGGTGGGTGGAGATGTTGAATAAATTTAAAAGGATTTCCTGGACTGGAGGTACCCCTCCTAGTAAATCGAAAGAAAAGGATGGAGGCTCCATGTGGAAAGATAGGCCTTTGTTGAAATACAGTGGTGCCTCGCAAGATGAAAAGAATCCGTTCTGTGATTCTCTTCATCTAGCGATATTTTTGTCTTGCGAAGCAAGCCCATTGAAGGATTAGAGGATTAGCGCTTTTAGCGGCTTTTAGCGGCTTTTAGCGGCTTTTAGCGGCTTTTAGCGGCTTATCTGCTGATCGGATCAGCTGATAAGTGGCTTAGCGGCTTAGAAAAGGGGGGGGGGAACCAGCAGGAACTCGCAAGACATTGTCATCTTGCGAAGCAAGCCCATAGGAAATTCGTTTTGCGAAGCACCTCCCAAACAGAAAACTCTTTCGTCTAGCGAGTTTTCCGTCTTGCGAGGCATTCGTATTGCGGGGCACCACTGTACAAATGTGCATAAGGACATAATAAAGTAGTTGCATAAAGTGATTTTAAAAAATGACAACTACAAGGTGATGCTCAATCCAGATAAAACTGAGGTTCTGTTAGCTGGTGGCTCCTTAGTCGAGATGGATGGGAGGTTGCCTGCTCTTCATGGGTTACACTCCCTCTGAAGGAGCAGGAACATAGCTTGGGAGTACTCCTGGATCCTTTGCTGTTGCTTGAGGCTCAGGTGGCCTCAGCAGTGCAGACTGTCTTCCATCAGCTTCAGCTGGTGGCCCAGCTCACCACTCTCTGGAAAGGGATAGCCAAATTCCTGTTGTCTATGCTGTGGCAACCTCTAGGTTAAATTACTGCAATGCTTTATACTTGGGGCTGCCTCTGAATACAGTTCTGTAAAGCCTTAAACAGCTCAGGACCACAATGCCTCAAGGTCCACCTCTTCTCATATGAAACTGACCCAGTAAAGGTAAAGGACCCCTGGACAGTTAAGTCCAGTCAAAGGCAACTATGGGGTTGCGGTGCTCATCTTGCTTTCAGGCTGAGGGAGCTGGAGTTTGTCCACAGACAGCTTTCCGGGTCATGTGCCCAGCAGGAATAAACTGCTTCTGGTGCAACAGAACACCATGATGGAAGCCAGAGCACACGGAAACGCCGTTTACCTTCCCACCACAGCGGTACCTATTTATCTACTTGCACTGCCGTGCTTTTGAACTGCTAGGTAGGCAGGACCAGGGACTGAGCAACAGGAGCTCACCCTGTTGTGGGGATTTGAACCACTGACCTTCTGATCAGCAAGCCCAAGAGGCTCAGTGGTTTAGACTACAGCACCACCCATGTCCCCCCGGACCCTGCAATTATCATCTGAGGCCTTTCTCCAACCAAAGCACCCGCAACATACAGATCTGCCATTTCCCATATCCACACAGAACACCCCCTGGCACTGAAGTGGTTTCCCCACCCACCCATTTGGTCCGCTCCAGGCCATCACTGTGTCTTATCACCCTTAATCTTCTTCAGAGGAGCAGGTGTCAATCATGTGACCAAAGCTAGGTGCTTAAATGGGTTTGTCTGGGAGCACATGTGGAAAAAGTTTTATTGAAACATGGCCAGGGCAAAGGCAAAAATGGAACATCTTATCTTTCTGTCTCATACCCTCTGTCCATCACAAGTACGATGAGCCTTGACTTAAATTCATATACCTTTAATGGTGATTGATTTGATCCCTGCTCTGAAAAACATGGTGGTTCACCGAACACGTATACTTGGGGTGGCACTATTCCTTTTATGGGAGATTACGTAAACTGGACAGTACCATTTGAAACCCCAACAGCATAGCTGTCTGATTTCCATTCCTCTTCTTCTCCTTCATTATAAAAGGGGAGAGGTGTTGTGCAAACTGGAACTGTTTGGAGCCTAAAATGTGTGTTGAAGGAGAGCAATATAGGCAATTATACTGGGCCAGATGTGTAGGAATTAGGACATGATCAATAATATTGCTTTCATCGCTTAGTGAGAAGATGCCTTCCTCTGTTGTGCTTGAATAAATTATTAAGCCAGCTAAAATTAATGCAACTGAGAGGAATCATGAGGATCCTGTACGATGATTGCTGAAGAGTCCTATAATCTCTTAAAAACTAATTTCCTCAGTAATTGACATAGAATGTGGAATTAATTCTTCTGACCTGCAAAACCTCTGCGGAATTTATTTCCAGTACAACAGCATACAGTACAGAGTTTATGTTCTGCTTTCCAGTGGAAGATGAACACATACACGGTTGGGGAATACTGGTCCTAGACTGGGATGCCATACTTCACAGTCATTTGTATGTATGATACAGGAGTAACTGTCAGCTCACTGGAAGCAGGTGGTCCTGATTAATTCTACACCAAAAAAAAAAAGAAAAAGCCCCCATCACATCCATACACAGGCAAAGACAGCTTTTCTGTACACGGGCACTACCACAACCTGGAAGCTGCTGGAAAAGGGGGTGAGGTGTAATGGGGTGAAGGAGGAACGCAACCCCTGTGCAAAACAGTTGTTGCCAGTACTAAATGAAGGACGAACTTGAGGTCTGATATTGTAGGACTTGTAGATATATTAATGGCCTGTTTTCATACTTATGTTCTCAAGGAGGAGTTTTTATCCAACCAAGTAATTCAGTTGTATATCTTGATGGTGAGGGTGATGTTATTACCATGGCACCATCGTAATTCTCAACAATTAATTCTCTATCTGTTGGTTGCCACTCTCTAGTGATCTCTCAAGCAAGGATCGATGGTTTTAAGAATCGTGTTCATTGCTGTTTCCGAAAAAACTGATTCATAAAATACATTCCACCAGACCCCTCTGACTTTATTTCTGCTTTGGGACAATTTCTAATTTATGTGACCAAACAATCTTGTGGTTGGCACGTTCCTACGAAAGAGGAGTTTATTTGGCAACATTCTCAGCCAAAATCACTTCATCATTTAAACTTCGAATTATGTGATGGTTGTATATGTGAAATAAGCCTGAGTCAATTATTTTATTGAAATTTTACTGAATGTTCATTTGACGTTAACTTTTCAATTTTAGTAGATGTTTGTAAAGGTCCGTATTTGTTAGCCAGTTTATTAACAATATTTCAGAACTGCAGGTACTGGAAAGCTGTGTTCAGTGCTGTTGTAGCTCTACTTTTATCGCTTAATAGGTCTTAAAGGTGCCATCCATAAATAGTTTTTCAGTTCAGTAAAGCCACACATTTTCCATAAATTTCCCGAAAGTTTTCTCCATCTCTTTATTATAACACGGAGCTATGAGTGGTAATAGTCCTGGGCCAATTTTTTTGTTTATATTTATGTTGGATATCAAATATAGCAGAAGGACAAGAGTTTAGTCTCTCTATCAGATCTAGTATAATCCCATAAAATATTTTTTAAGTTTGTTGATAGAGTCTCCTGCTCAAGAATTATGGATCTGTCTGGATGGAACCAATTTCTTAGATAGGTTAGCATAGCAGCATCGTAATATTTATTAACTGAGGGAAATATGTCTGTCTTGGTTTAAACTATTGAATAAGGTTCTTAAAACTGCTCTCAGCCTTTTCTACTGCCAAAGAAACTCATTCATATATATATATATATATATATATATATATATATATATATATATATATATATATTGCCAATGGTCTACGAACCTTCAATTGTAAATTTAAGAACAAGATCTTAGTTGGCAGTACCCTTTTCAGGACTGATGTTTTTCTAAACCATGATGTCTGCAGCTGTGACGATTGCTTTAGTTTCTCTTTAGCTTCTGCTAATAATTTTTCATGATCTTATTTTGAAATTTTTGCTAGTGAGTCCAGTATTATTCACATACCCAAGTATTTAACTGGGGAGACTTTCCAAGATATATGTACATTTTCCCCAATGGATAATTTATCTACGCTAAAGGCTTATGATTCTGATTTTATATGGTTAATCCTCTAACCTGATACTTTACTAAATTCTTCAGTTATCTCAACTACCACATCAAATGTGTTATCTGAGTCTGAGATACAATGGCTTTTGCAAGGGGTGCAACAGATAATGCAAGGTGTAATGAACTTGAAGGGCAAGCTGTCTTGTTCCTCTTTTCAGATAAAATACCTCTGAGCTGCTTCCATTCACTGAAACAACGACATTGGATTATGGTAATTTAATTTAATCCATGTTATAAATATACATTATTGATGCTCATAGGAATAAATTTCAGATCTGTTGGATAACTGTATTCTACATCATGATTTAAAGGCATCTTGGTGTCATTGCTAATGCGATAATAATTTTTGAGCTCCCTTTTCTTTTAGTGTCAGAAATATTCTAGTACAGTGGTATCTTGGGTTAAGTACTTAATTCGTTCCGGAGGTCCGTTCTTAACCTGAAACTGTTCTTAACCTGAAGCGCCACTTTAGCTAATGGGGCCTCCTGCTGCTGCCACGCCGCCAGAGCACAATTTCTGTTCTCATCCTGAAGCAAAGTTCTTAACCCGAAGTACTATTTCTGGGTTAGCGGAGTCTGTAACCTGAAGTGTCTGTAACCTGAGGTACCACTGTATATATCAGGCATCTGTGGACTCTCCTTCCAGCAGAAGTTGGATGTCATCTGTCACGGATGTTTTAGTTGAGATTCTTGCATTGCAGGGGTTGGACTAGATGACCCTTAAGGGCCCTTCCAACTCTACATTTCTAAGTTTCTATGATCTGGCCTGTTGAGCTGAGGAGTTTTACGTGGAGAAGCCTTATTTTTGTTGCTTCTGTCTGGGCTTATTGTTCTTAAATTATTAGTTGATTTTGTGATTTATTTATGTTTAGCCCCACTGAGTGATGCAAGCGTTAATTCATCAACGTTAATTCATTAACAAAGAACTTGAAGTAGATTTCTATGTCTTATCCTTGCAATAACAATTTCTAGTTTTAAGTTCCAAGTAGATATAGTCAAACAGATTTCCTAGACCCCCATTTAAACTGGAAACCAAAATGTGTTTAACTTCAGGTGATCTCAGACTCCTCCTAAACTCTCTCTAACCTGGATACTATGAAAAATCAAGGCCACAACTCCCTGAATTGATAAAACATGGCTGAATTTACAAAACATAATAAACATAGACAAATAAATAAATAATGTTGGAGCATATAGTGGATTAGATTCTTTATATTTTTTAATAAAATGGTATGCCTTTTTAATCTGTAACTTACCCTTATCACAGACCTCATGACGAAGAAGGCAAACATTGATAAACCTTAGTTTTAAAAATGTGTGTTTGTTTGTATGTGTGTGTGTGTAGAGTGTATGAACGTCTTGCCCAACGTATCTAGATGAAGGTCATCTTGTCTTTGTTATGCACTCTGTTATTTTTCTTGCGCACTCTTTTGATCCTGTTTTTGTTACTTATTTCTTACATTGCTAGCATGAGTGCCAAACACTATTTCCTTTTGCAATGCATTGTTTTATGAGCGAGGACACCACCTTGTATGGATCATTATGTAAAAGGTGTAAGATCCAGTGATTTGCATTCATTAATTCATCAGCGGCAATTTCTCAACCCCCGCTGGAGACTCAAGGCCTGCTAATGGAGCACTTCTTCTCACCTTTGGCTCACATTGTATCATCTGGATCATCAAATTAATCTCCCATTTATTGCAAAAACCTCATTTGGAATACACTCTCTGACTGCCTGGCCTGACAGAAATCAGAAATATATATGGGTGACTGGAATTATTCAGGAGAGAATTGCAGCAAAGATGCAGAGAGGGTGGTGACTTGCTTCCCAACCTTTCCTTAATGAGGCAACATTCATGTGCAACATTTATTGATAAAAGGCCCCTTTATTAATGGAATGCCTCAATTTTTTTGCACTGCGTGAAACTTTTGAGTTGGAATTCTGGGCTCCTGCTCACATGAAATATTCAGGGAATGTTGGGAATAGCAAGAAATAATTAGAATCATAGAATCATAGAGTTGGAAGAGACCACAAGGGCCATCGAGTCCAACCCCCTGCCAAGCAGGAAACACCATCAGAGCACTCCTGACATATGGTTGTCAAGCCTCTGCTTAAAGACCTCCAAAGTAGGAGACTCCACCACACTCCTTGGCAGCAAATTCCACTGTCAAACAGCTCTTACTGTCAGGAAGTTCTTCCTAATGTTTAGGTGGAATCTTCTTTCTTGTAGTTTGAATCCATTGCTCCGTGTCCACTTCTCTGGAGCAGCAGAAAACAACCTTTCTCCCTCCTCTATGTGACATCCTTTTATATATTTGAACATGGCTATCATATCACCCCTTAACCTCCTCTTCTCCAGGCTAAACATGCCCAGCTCCCTTAGCTGTTCCTCATAAGGCATCGTTTCCAGGCCTTTGACCATTTTGGTTGCTCTCCTCTGGACACGTTCCAGTTTGTCAGTGTCCTTCTTGAATTGTGGTGCCCAGAACTGGACACAGTACTCCAGGTGAGGTCTGACCAGAGCAGAATACAGTGGCACTATTACTTCCCTTGATCTAGATGCTATACTCCTATTGATGCAGCCCAGAATTGCACTGGCTTTTTTAGCTGCCGCGTCACACTGTTGGCTCATGTCAAGTTTGTGGTCAGCCAAGACTCCTAGATCCTTTTCACATGTACTGCTCTCAAGCCAGGTGCCCCCCAACTTGTATTTGTGCCTCTCATTCACGTAATGCTTATAACTTTTCGCTGGGGAGGGGTTTATTCACATTTCTACCCATGGAAATTAGTCAGGGAGCCAGTTGCTTGGCAAGATATTCTGCAGATGTCATAGCCCCCCCCCCCCGAAGTTCCATTTAGAGAGGCTAGGCAGGATGTCCTCTTGTTTTTAGACTACATACGATTCTTGCTCAGAAGCACCTTCATCTTTTGTGAGGCATAAAAAATGACCCTAATATACGCTCCTTGGGCTAAGTTAGAACTGACTGCATTGTTGCACACCACTCCAATCTCTGAGTGGTGTGAGATTTCAGGGGTTCCTGACGCTTACCCAGCATTCATGTTTCCTCTTGAAATGAGGCACACTAGAGCCTGCTGGTGTCTTTATGATATATGGTTTGCTTACACATATATACAGCCTGAGACTAAAAGCTTGAAAAAGGTAAAGGACCCCTGGACGGTTAAGTCCAGTCGAAGGCGACTATGGGGTGTGGTGCTCATCTTGCTTCAGCTGGTGTTTGTCCGCAGACAGCTTTCCAGGTCATGTGGCCAGAATGACTAAACTGCTTCTGGCGCAACGGGACACTGTGATGGAAGCCAGGGTGCACAGAAACGCCGTTTACCTTCCCACCACAGTGGTACCTATTTATCTACTTGCACTGGCATGCTTTCGAACTGCTAGGTTTGCAGGAGCTGGGACAGAGCAATGGGAACTCATCCTGTCGCAGGGATTTGAATCGCCAACCTTCTGATCGCCAAGCCTAGGAGGCTCAGTGGTTTAGACCACAGCACCACCTGCGCTCCTAACTTGAGTCTACAATGGAGGGGTTCACAGCATCAACACCCCAAGAGGGCCTTGCTTCAGCCATAGGTGTAGCCCTGGATTCAAACAGAAATCAAGCATTGCTGTGTCTCTCTCAGTTCCCAGATTGCTGCTTTTGCCTTCCGGGTCACACGACTTCACTCTCTGCTCTCAGTGCTGGCTCTTTCTTTCTAACAAAGGAGGGGTCCCACTTCCCCACCCAAATGCCATCTCCCACAGAGCCCCTTTCCTTTGTTCCCCTTAATGGACCATCACCCAGGTGATCGCCTCATAAGGAAGAAAGCATGGCTTATATTTTAACACTTGCTAGATCCAGGAGTTACAAGGGTCTTGGCACACAGTCTACTTCCACACTCCAGTTTCTATAACAGGATCTATATCTCCAAATTTTAAGGTCTCAAAGTTTAAGGTCTCTTTGGAAATTTAACCCACGCCACAGTGCATCAAGTCTTAATTCTGGATGCTGATCAAGGGCATTTTGGGCTTCCACTAGCAGCCAGAACTAAAACTTCATCCATTCTCATTGTCAAAATTGCTTGGGAAATTTTACATGCATTAGGAAGCTGAAAGTCCAGGATACCTCATTTACTAGAAAAGTCTAAGAATGGGTCTTTTTTCATCTTTACGTGGCTGGAATGTAGCCTACAATATAAAGGTGCAAATCATCAGCTGATCTGCCTACTCTTCCCTCTGACCACACTAGCCCATGGCGAGCTGCTTCCAGAAGATTCCTCTTGAGGGAATAATGCCTCCTCATCCCTAAGCCAAGGAAAATGGGAGATGAAATGATCCCCACAACAGTGTGCTTCCATATCACCCGGGAAGCCAGAAATTAGGCCCACCTTAAGACTCCCAGTGGGTGGCGCTGTGGTCTAAGCCACAGAGCCTAGTTCTTGCCGATCAGAAGGTCAGCGGTTCGAATCCCTGTGACGTGGTGAACTCCCGTTCTTCGGTCCCAGCTCCTGCCCACCTAGCAGTTCAAAAGCACACCAGTACAAATAGATAAATAGGTACCACTCCAGCGGGAAGGCAAACAGTGTTTCTGTGCGCTGCTCTGGTTCACCAGAAGCAGTTTAGTCATGGTGGCCACATGACCTGGAAGCTGTCTGTGGACAAACGCCGGCTCCCTCAGCCTGTAAAGTGAGATGAGCGCCGCAACCCCAGAGTCATCTGTGCCTGGACCTAACAGTCAGGGGTACCTTTACCTTTTTAAGACTCCCTGTTGGAAAAATTTAAGGTAGCACATCAGTAACACAGTGTGTGTGCTTGTAAAATACTTCAAAGCAAATTACAAAAGATAAAACAGTAAAATCAAGAAAGATTTACAGCGCTACTTTAAAACATACAAAAGTTGAAATACTAAAACAGATTAAAATTGCCTCAACTTTCTAAGCATCTGGGCAGGCTTGTTCAAACAGGAATGCTTTTAGCAGGTGCCAAACAGAGTACAGTGAAGGCACCAGCTCAGTCTCAATAGGCAGGGAGTTCCAAAGAGTATTAGTTGAGGACACTGCATTTTATTTTCCTTTTCCTGTTTTTCTTTAGGTTAGTTTGTTTTTAATTGTATTGCATTATGGAAAAAAAGGAGGGACATGGGTGGCGCTGTGGGTCAAACCACAGAGCCTAGGACTTGCTGATCAGAAGGTCGACGGTTTGAATCCCCGCGACGGGGTGAGCTCCCATTGCTCGGTCCCTGCTCCTGCCAACCTAGCAGTTCGAAAGCACGTCAAAGTGCAAGTAGATAAATAGGCGGGAAGGTAAACGGCCTTTCTGTGCGCTGCTCTTGTTTGCCAGAAGTGGCTTAGTCATGCTGGCCACATGACCCGGAAGCTGTACACTGACTCCCTTGGCCAATAAAGCGAGATGAGCGCCGCAACCCCAGAGTCAGTCACAACTGGACCTAATGGTCAGAGGTCGCTTTACCTTATGAAAAAAAAACTTAATAAAATTTCATGGGGAGGGGAGAGAACAAACAATAAGTGTAAACAATCAAATTCTTAGAACTTTAGAACAGGTATTATGTGGCACCTGTGCTCATGCCAATTCTACCAAACAAAGTGATTGAATGGGCAAATGTGGAGTAAGTTGATTTCATAGGAAAACTGGTCCCAAGTGTTAAGGGGCTTTATATACTAATAGCAACACTCTGAACCTGGCCTGGGAAGCAGTGAACCTGTGAACACCTCTGAACACATCCCAGTGTTACCTGTTGACAAGGCCTCAAGGTCAAGAGAATGTTGAGATGTGGTGACTGTGATGCCCCTTTCAAATCCTTGACTCTGTTTTGGATGGGGAGGTGGAGGTTCTGTGAGCAGCCAAGAACGCATATAGTTTGCAGAGTCATTCCTTGGCAAGATCTGCCGGATCTGTCCTTTGCTATTAATATGTTTCTGAGAATCCTCTCTTGCTGATCACAAGGCCTGTCCTTGCACATTGATGATAAGGACAAATGCCATCCATAACAGCCATTGTTTATTCCTACTCGCTCATTTCTCAGAGCTCCTTAATCTCTTTTTGCGTCTGAGTTGGCCACATAGGTCAAGATGCAATCTATACCAGCATGCTAATGATGAAATGTATAGTTAAAAGTCCTCCAATATCCATCAATAGTCTAATTAATTGCTCGGGCCAAACCTTCAGTCTGGGTACATGATGCACAACCCCCTATTCCTCTCTACTCCACTCCATCCAGTCTTGACTTTAATACAATGCATCATCACTCTTCCCTCTCTCTCTCTCAGCAACCGCATGGGACAAAGTGAGCTGAAATATTGATGCATCTGACTCATCCCCTTTTAATCTGCTCCTTCAGCTAGGAGGTGTAATGCCTTTGGATCTAGTTTTAAAACTAGTTATGATGCCCAATCCCCTGGAAAAGAAGAATGTAGATTTGCCACATGGAACACAGCCTCGTGCACAAACCAAAGGGTTGAGAGGTAAAACAGTAGGACCAGGGCTGACTGGAGACAGAAAACCAGTCCTAAATCATCGGGATTATGTCTTGATGGTGAGCCACAGCCTTATAAGTCTCTGGCTTTGAAGGTGACCTTTGTCTAGGGATGTTGGAGAATTCATTTGACAACAGAAATGGGAGCAAGATATTGGCAATGTTTGCTTAAATGTTCTATGTCCAGAACAGAAATAAATCCAGCAAATACAATTGATATTCGCTGCTACAGTTGCTTTGAGTTCACAAATTCTACACAATTTGCTACATTTCCTGTTTGCATTGAGTTTCCTTGGCATTGAAATGAATGGGGTGATTTGCATAGGGGACATAATTTCATTACAATGGACAACAGGATGAACAATGTAGGCTTTGGTGGAAGATGGATTGCAATGGAAAGGAATCAGTGTTTCACACAACCAATGCCTACTTCTCAATGCAGAGCTGCTACTATCACACAACTGGGGTCACCAAAGAGCACTGTTAGGAAACGTGAGTGGGATATTTCAGCACTTGAATTGAAACTCACCTGCAGACAAATGGAGAGAAGGCTTGCCCACCATTGTGCTACCCACCATTCTAACTGTGCCAATCTTCAGATTATGTTAAATGATACTTCCAAAAGGTGGAAAGAGTTCAGGCTTCTCAGATCTACTTTTTTAAACAAACAAAAACTAGCACCTTAAGATATACCATTCACAACCAGTTGCAAATGATATACAGTTAGAATGAAACAGCATGGTGTCTCAGAGCACATTCTAAGCCAAAGAATTTGTTTTTAGTACCAGAAATTAGCTAAATTCATAGTCCTTCCACACAGAAGTCCAGTCTTGGTTATTTTCCTTCATTTTAGCAGTGTAAAGTAGTGTGTGTCATGAGTATGTGTAATTATTGAAGCCTAACAGTAGATTCTCATGTCATTCCCCCCTTCATATACAAAGGAGTGCAATTAAAATCACCCAATATACTTTCGTCCCTGTATATGTATACAGTGGTACCTTGGTTCTCAAATGCCTTGGTTCTCAAACGCTGAAAACCTGGAAGTAAGTGTTTTCAAACATTTTTTGGAAGCTGAACATCTAATGTAGCTGTCGGCTATTGTTTCCGGGGTGCCTGCACCAATCAGAAGCTGCACCTTGGTTTCTGAACATTTCGGAAGTCAAACGGATTTCCAGAATGGATTAAGTTTGTTGTTTTTGTTTTTACTATTTACCAGTATTTTGCGTTTTTGTTTTCAAGGCTTTTTCAGTTACCGGTAATTTGTTTTTGTGATTGTGTGGAACCCAGTTCAGCTACTGATGGATTGATGGATTGATTAACTGATTGTGTGACTGCAGAAATAGAGAGAAGCCCCCCCCCATCCAAACAATGACTATCATCAGTGCAGGTAAGAAAAAAAAATAATTTTTATTTTTATCATCTACAATACTGTCTTATTTATTTATTTTATAATACAGTACATTGATTATTGCTTTCATTTTATGGATCAATGGTCTCATTAGATAGTAAAATTCATGTTAAATTGCTGTTTTAGGGGTTGTTTCTAAAAGTCTGGAACAGAGTAATCCATTTTGCATTACTTTCTATGGGAAAGCATGCCTTGGTTTTGGAACGCTTTGGTTTTGGAATGGACTTCCAGAACGGATTAAGTTTGAGAACCAAGGTACCACTGTGTGTTGTATGTGAGCATGCATTGCCACAGGCCCCTCAAAACTTTTTAGAATTAATAAAGACTGTCTCCATTTCATCATTGCATGAAGCATTCATTGGCATTTTTAGCAACTAGTTTCATAAATAAGCAAGCACAATATTTGAAACAGAATTTTTCATACACAAACTATCAGGATCACAGATACTCATGAGAGACTGGAAGATTACACAGTGTATTTTTAGAACAATAAAATGGTTGAGTATATCCCCAGGCTATAACTTCAGAACGGTTGATACTACACATTTTGCTTCATTTCCTATTGCATGGATCCTTAGTTAATACTCCCTGTCCAAAATAGCTATTAAGCATAATCAGAACTTATTTCTGGGTACAGGCATGTGAAACTGAATCTGGTGGATTGGGCAGTGGACTCAAGAACACATCAGGCATCTGCAGGTGTAATTCCCCATCCAGTTACAGAATGCTCCTGGATCTGTGTGGTGCCCAGTTGGATTAAGGGCAACACATTTGCCCTATTTGACCATTCAAAAGCAAGCAATTATAATCACATGAGAGAGGGTTGTTTGTTTGCTCACCCCGCCTGTCTAGATCACTGCAACACCTTATACATGGGGCTGCCTCTGTGGTGCTGTGGTCCAAACCACTGAGCCTCTTGGGCTTGCCAATCAGAAGGTCGGCGGTTCGACTCCCCGCGATGGGGTGAGCTCCCGTTGCTCTGTCCCAGTTCCTGCCAACCTAGCAGTTCAAAAGGACACCAGTGCAAGTAGAGAAATAGATATCGCTGCAGCGGGAAGGTAAATCGTGTCCTCCCTTAAAGAGGGATGGGTATTGTGTTGTGGATGGGTATGATTGACAGCCAGAACACCCAATTCGCAGGTCCCTGGATGCAGGATTCAATCAGGCCAATGGGATGCAGGCTAAACGGGTCAAGGGACCTATATATACCTATGCATGTGACCCAGAACTTCCTCTATTGGCTCGTGCATTGGAACACCTGCCCACCTCTCCCTACTTTTAGGGCTTTGTGCTATTGACCTTGCTATGCCGTCATGTGTCATCTGTCATTGGGATAGGGGCACAGCAGGAATTTCCCCACTTGGTTGATTGGCTTATGCCAATTGGGTTTCGCCTGCTGCGTAGCAAATCATTACAACTTGTAAGGTTGTGGATAGGCTCTGGTTCAGGTGATAGGGATGGGAGAACGCTCTCACCATCCCTATGTGAAGGGTATTCCGTTAAAGGAATCCAGGGACTCGATGGTTTGGTCAGCCCTGTGAGGAGGTTGAGCCCGTGCCAGAGTCCAGGGGACATCAGGGTGGTGGAGATAGCCTGCTCCTGGTTTTCTGCTTATCCAGGTGTTCACCCTTGGCTGACCTATGCTGGTGCCCTGGGTCAGCGCTACCTGCAACGGTGCAGGGAGCTAGTCGAACCTGAGCCTATGCAACCAACCACTTGCTGTAATCAATAAAGTTGTGGCCTAAATTCTGCCAAAAACCAAAGCAAAATTTGTGTCTTGTGTGAATTTATTTAAGGGGCAGTTTAAAGGTCTGAACACACAAACGGCATTTCTGTGCTCTCTGGTTTCCGGCATGGTGTCCTGTTGCACCAGAAGCAGTTTAGTCATGCTCACCACAACTCGAAACAATTTGTCCGGGGACAAATGCTGGTTCCCTCAGCCTGAAGTGAGATGAGAGCTGCAACCCCATAGTCGCCTTTGACTGGACTTAACCATTCAGGGGTCTTTTACCTTTTTGCCTCTGAAGAGGGTTTGGAAAGTTCACCTGGTGCAGAATTCAGTAGCCAGGTTGCTCCCTGTGGCAAGACAGTGTGAACACATAACAGCAATCCTGGCTCAACTTCACTGGCTTCCAGTTAGTTTCTGGGCCAAATTCAAAGTGCTGGTTTTGGCCTAAAAAGCCTCAAAGAAGAGTTCAGATTTGATATCACAACCCTCAAAGGGGCTAACAATCTCCTTTCCCTTCCTCCCCCACAACAAGCACTCTGTGAGGTGAGTGGGGCTGAGAGACTTCAGAGAAGTGTGACTAGCCCAAGGTCACCCAGCAGCTGCAAGTGGAGGAGCAGGGAAGCGAACCCGGTTCACCAGATTACGAGTCTACCGCTCTTAACCACTACACCACACTGGCTCTCCAACACAGGACTGCAATACCTCAAGGACCACCTCTCCCCATAGGAACTGACCTGGTTCCTGCCATCATCATCTTGGACCCTTCGTTTTCTGCCTCCTCCACAAGTCTCACCTGGCTCCTTCATTATGCATCTTTAGGCACCGGGCAAAAAATGTTCCTCTTCTCCCATGCCTTTGGCTGATCTATGCCCTTTTAAACTGGAAGGGGGTATTGTTTTGTTTTATTATCATGTTCTATATTTTTGTGTTTTTATATTGCAAACCACTCTGTGATCCTCAGGTGAAGAGCAGTGTAGAAACTGAATAAGTAATAAATAATCATAGAATACTGCACCACATCTTCTTCTTTCTCCTCCTCCTCCTCCTCCTCCTCCTCCTCCTCCTCCTCCTCCTCCTCCTTCTTCTTCTTCTTCTTCTTCTTCTTCTTCTTCTTCTTCTCCTCCTCTCACTCACTGGATCATCACCCTGTTGTGGTGAATGGGCTTGCACATTTCTATGACCCTTGTAAGCAAAGCCATCAGGAATCTTGTAGTCCCAGCAGGGTCACCCAAAGTGGTGAGGTCAAAGGGAAGGAGCTAGACAAAGAATGATCCAAGAAGTCCTAGGGGAACTGACTGCTGAGGCCGCTGCTGTGAGCTGGACCCCTGAGCCTGAAATGAGCTTCTGTGAAGGTACCAATGCATGAACTTATATGATTAAGTTGTGAAGAACTTTTGGAATGTAAGACGAAGGAATAAGAAGGCATCATACGTCGTGCCCCATTCTGCATTCCAGAACAACATACTTTCAGTGACTGAAATTTTCCTTTTAGCAAAATGAAAGTTGATGGTTTATAAAATATTTATTTTTTCCTGTATAATGCTTTTTAATTAAAACAACATCATAAAGACTAACAAGCTCTGGGAGCTTTCGTGTTCCACACACTTAGATCAATTATTCTAGTGAAAGGCAGGTTTTATGATTTGCTGTTTGCTGTTTATTTTATTTTTATTTTACTGCCAGTGAACAATACTGGGTCAAAATCTGAAATGCAGATTCCACAAACTTTTTTTTAAAGAAAATGTATTGTGTCCTTACTTTTCTGATATAGAAAGGTGGATTTTGGTGGAAAACAAATACAAATAGTTATTATAATGCATTTGTTTACATGCTAGAAAAGAAACTGTCAATATAATTCAATACATTCTGACTAGAAGCCTGAAACCAGTGAATTGGGCAGTCACTACGTGAAGATCAGCCTCATCACCTAGGAATGGGCAAATCAGTCAGTTTTGACTTCTTTCAGTTTCTCATTTTTCCCAACCTTAGGTCAGTACACCCCATTTCTGCATCAATTTGTGATTCTCTTTATTTAAAAACTCTGCACAGAAACATGTATGAATCTTCCTGTACATTTCTCTTAATATATGGACATGCAGCAACAGAGCTCCACTGGGCAGCCTCTGACTGGCAGCCACCACTGCCTCTTTCTAGAGTTCTCCCTGAAAATTGTATGTCTGGAGCATTCTGGGAGCAGAACTGGCAGTTGCCCCGCAAATGTTTTTCTTCAAAGTAAAAGAAAGAGCTGCCATCACATCAGGACTGCAACCAATGGCAAGCCTTGCCTATCTCCAGGCTCCACCCACCCAAACATCCCCTCCAGTTGAGGGGAAATTTACAACCCTCCCTTTTGTATTTTCCCCAGTCTTTATCTGAACATCTTCCCATATTTCACAGATGAGAATAAGGGCATGCTTATAATGCCATTGTACTAAGGAAAGCAGCCAGAGTCTTCTCTACACAGCCACTGCCATAGGCCATGGGTTGGCAAACTAAGGCCTGGGGGATGGATCCGTCTCAATCGCCTTCTAAATCCTGCCCACGGACAGTTCAGGAATGAGCGTGTTTTTACATGAGTAGAATGTGTCCTTTTATTTAAAATGCATCTCCGGGTTATTTGTGGAGCATAGGAATTCATTCATTTATTTTTTCAAAATATAGTCCGCCCCCCCCATAAGGTCTGAGGGACAGTGGACTGGCCCCCTGCTGAAAAAGTTTGCTGACCCTTGCCATAGGCTCTGCTTGCTCTGCTGTGTGCTGCATTCATTTCCTCAGCAACGGGTCTGAACCAAAAGGAGGTCTATGCACACAGAGCCTAGGGCTTGCCAATCAGAAGGTCGGCAGTTCGAATCCCCTTGGCGGGGTGAGGTCCCAGCTCCTGCTAACATAGCAATTTGAAAGCATGTCAGAGTGAAGTAGATAAATAGGAAAACAGGAAGGTAAACAGCATTTTCATGCACTGCTCTGGTTTGCCAGAAGTGGCTTTGACATGACCGGAAGCTGTCTGTAGACAAACGCTGGCTCCCTTGGCCTATAGAGTGAGATGAGCACGCAACTCCAGAGTCATCTGCAACTGGACCTAATGGTCAAGGGTACCTTTACCTTTACCCCACTCTTAGTGATATAATAATCATCATCCCAAAAGAGCTGCAAGTGTACTTGGAATTTGCAATCCCTGATTGGCTAAGAGTGTCCGTGTGATCTGCAGAAGAAGCATTCCCGAATGCACTTCATTTTTTATTTAAATAGTCTGATTGACTGCGTAGTGTCAACACATCTGTTATGTGATCTCCCAAATAGCTGATACCATTTGACTTGGAGTGCATCAAGAAAAACCAAAAATGACTGTAAAAACAGCAAAACAGGTATGGCGAATTTACAAACAGCAGACGGTAGCAAAGAAAGAAAGAAAGAAAGAAAGAAAGAAAGAAAGAAAGAAAGAAAGAAAGAAAGAAAGTCGGGATCAGGGAGGGGGTTTCCCTCCTCTTTTGAAAATCACTTATTACCCTTAACTGTTTGCAAAGTGAAGGCAGTGCCAGCATTGTGACATTGGCATCGGCTTTTCCCACGGGGAGCATAAGCGTGAAATTGCAACCCCCATAATCCCCAGTGGAAATTGAAAGCATCAGTCAAATGGAATGCCTAAGGGCCCAATTCATTTTCAGGGCTGTTATGTACTAAGCTTGGATCCTAGAACAATAAGCAAGTAGGATCCTAGAATGCAACAACTGATTGGCCTGCAGGAAAAGACCAATCATTCTCCAGGACGGAAGCAGAATCAGCCAATCAGACAGGACTCATTGTGTAAATAATGTATATAAAAGCCTGAGGTTTTTCAGCCCCACTCACCTCACAGAGTGTTTGTTGTGGGGGAGGAAGGGAAAGGAGAATGTTAGCCGCTTTGAGACTCCTTAAAGGGAGTAAAAGCCGGAATATCAAATCCAAACTCTTCTTCTATAGGACTCCGAGTATATTTCAAGGGCAAGCGCAAGGCTGAAGAACACTGTGGAATGACATCTTAAGCGAGGGCTTGCCCATACTTCTGCTTGCCCCGTACCCAGAAAACGTGGGTCCAGGCAGTTTTCCGCTTGCCCCATGCTTTCCAGGCCTTTGCCCTGCTGCTTTCCCCTGGAAAAACCCACCCTTAGCACTAAATCAGAACAAATGGTGATCCCAAAAAGCTCTATTTGTTCCCATTCAGTGCTAAACCGAGGGTTTTCCTAGGGAAAAGCCCAGGGCAAGCCTTAAGCCACACTAACAAAATAAATTAGCGAGACAGCTGCAGAAAGGAAAGAAAAAGCAATTGGTGCCAGTTAATTGGGGGTGGGGCAGGGAGTGTGGCGCAAACAGAAATCCAATCCAATACTCCTGCCACCCTATAACACGCCCTCCAAGTGTCTTGATTTTCCAGGGACAGTCCCAGAATTCTGAAAGCCACCCCAGCTTCTGATTTGATCTCAGAATATCTCCATTTCCAGTGCCCCCACTGCTGAGCTCAGGGAGGGGGATGAGCAGGTGCTTGTCCCGCGTGATGGCAGTAGTGGCAGCTGTGAGGAAGCCTCCCATTGCCTCTCCATCACCTCTGCTGCTGGCCTCCTCCCTCGGGCAGCTTGTAGTGGCTGCTGGAGAGCGGGCAAGGAAGAAGAGAGCTTGCTACCAACAAGGACCAGCCCCGTGTGAGGAGCTGGCAGAGGACAGGGCTGACTTGGGCAGGAAGAAAGGATGAGCAGAGCGCAAGGAGTCTTGATTTTTTGAAACAAATAATGTTTTGTGCGTCCACATGTAATCTTGCCCCTTTCTAAAATTTATTTATTGGTATGTTTCTTTTTCTTTTTGTAAATCTACCAAGGAATAAAATAAAATCAGGATTAAGGGTTTTTCTCAGGATGATGGAGGGTGAAATAATGGTGGTGGCACTCGCCCTTTTTCTGACAGGAAATGAAATAATAATAATAATAATAATAATAATAATAATAATAATAATATATTATTATTATTACTTAAACCTAGCCTATCTGGCTGAGTTTCACCAGCCACTCTAGGCGGCTCCCAACAGAATATTAAAAACACGACGAAACAGCAAACATTAAAACTTCCCTAAATAGGGCTGCCTTCAGATGTATTCTGAAAGTCAGATAGTTGTTTATTTCCTTGACATCTGGTGGGAGGGCGTTCCACAGGGTGGGTGCCACTACCGAGAAGGCCCTCTGCCTGGTTCCCTGTAACCTCAAATTTCGCAGTGAGGGAACTGCCAGAAGCCGAACCTCAGTGTCTGGGCTGAACTATGGGGGTGGAGACGCTCCTTCAGGTATACTGGACCGAGGCTGTTTAGGGCTTTAAAGGTCAGCACCAACTCTTTGAATTGTGCTCGGAAACATACTGGGAGCCATTGTAGGTCTTTCAGGACTGGTGTTATATGGTCTCGGCAGCCACTCCCAGTCACCAGTCTAGCTGCTGCATTCACAATTAGTTGTAGTTTCTGGGTCACCTTCAAAGGTAGCCCCATGTAGAGTGCATTGCAGTAGTCCAAGCACTGGTGTACGAGGGGAGGGCGGGGGAGTGCACTGCCCTGGGCACCATTTCGGGAAAGGGTGGCATCGCTGCCACCCCTCAGGATGCACAGCCCTCCTGGGCTGCACGCCACGCAACCCTGGACGAGCGCCACACCCCGCGCTGATGTGCCACACCGATGCGCCAAACCCCCGTGTTGGCACGCCACACCCCAGCACCACTAGCCACACCCCCGCGGGTGGTGCGCTACACCCCCAGGACATGCGCCAGCCATGTCCCCGCCTGTTCTCTGCTCTGGGGGTTGCATCACTGTGTCCAACTGGAGCATGCACCACTCGGCTCTGTGAAGGAGGGGGACACAAAAATGGGGTGTTGTGGAGGGTCAGGGGAAGTGGAAAATGTCCCTCTTTTCACCTGAGGAATGTTGGAGGGTATGCGGAGGCCCTTCACCAAAATGTTTTGGTGGATAGTGCAAAAAATGCTTTCTGCCACTCCCAACATAAGGAATGGATTGTAGCATCTGGAATGGATTTACTTCACTCTGAATGGGCATAGAAAGCTTTGTTATGTTTCCTCTGAGGCTTTGAGTGAGCAAGCTGGCATTAATGGGACTCATAAGGCCAGATGCCACAAGACAAGGGCTTCACGAGCCGAGGAATGTTTATGGACTGCACTGGGCTAAGCCTTTTCTCAAGAATTTGTTCCCTGCGCCAGAGGCTTCAGGATGCTAATGTGGCCCTGGGACTTCCGAGCGAAGCTGCCCCAGCTTCTTCTCCCTTAATTTGAGTCAGGGTGAAAAATTCGTCCTGTCCCTAAACTCTTCACCTTTTAACAAACACAGCTCTTGGCTGTCTCTCTATGTAGGTTGTGCATAATTAACACAGGGATTTTTCTTCTAAGCGGCGGAACAGAAATAGTATGTGGTGAAAGATTTATATTCCTATAGAAGTACAAGCTAGCAAGAGAAACCAGCCAGCGCTTAGAATACAAGCACATAAATGATTAAAAACATAGGAGATATAACAACATGATATTTACAGTGCACAAATCCCTTTTAGCCTTTCAAGATCGTGACATAATAAATTATTATTGCTAAAAACTGGCTGGCAGAGGCAAGCTGGCAAGGCTGTTGCATCAGTTTATATTAGCAAAGGCCTTTAGGGAGCTTCTTGCATTTCTGAGAAAAAGATGCAAGCTCTGCTCTAAATTGTAAAACTCCAGACCTGACAGGGAAGAGAGCCCCTCCTAAGGGCTTTTCCATACTGGACTTTGAGGCTGTTTGAGTCCAATATTTCTGGGCATCATTCATACGATATTGCCCTTATTCAGAAACCACCAGCCCCCTTTTTTTGTACAGTGAATTCAGATTTCTTCAATCCCGGGAAAACTAAAAAAGAAAAGGAGGCTCCAAACCCAATCGACTGACTGCTACGTGGGCTTTTGTTTGCATTTTCTTCAGTTATGATGGCACCAGAAAAATCATTGTCATTTGATGGGGAGAGGGATCCAGAGTTTTTGTTTGTTTGTTTGCTTGCTTGCTTGCTTGCTTGTAGAGTGGAAAGTGGACCTCCTTTCTGCTTCCCCATTTCCACTGGAGAAGAGATAGACATAAGACACAGGGAGGGGTAGAACAAGGCTTTGCTTCTGATAGAGGAGGGATGTTTGTTTGTGGAGCCACCATAAATCTAACCAGAGCAGGAGTTTGGCCCTTCCGGAGAAACCTTGAATTTACTATTTGGAGCCAATTGGTTTGAGAAACTGTGGAAGCAACTCAGACTAAGCTTCAGGTCCTGCCCAAAGTCTCTTTTGCTTAAAATATTGTTGTACGCCACTCCAGTCTCCAAGCGCTGTGAGATTCCAGGAGTTCTAGGCACTCACTCAGGGTCCATGTTGCCTTTTTGAAATGATGCTCTGCAGAGACTGTGGTGTCTTTAGGATATAAGGTTTATTTACACATATATAGAAGCTGGGCCTAGACAGCATCTTAGAAAGCAGAGACATCACCTTGCCAACAAAGGTCTGTATAGTAAAAGCTATGGTTTTCCCAGTAGTGATGTATGGAAGTGAAAGCTGGACCATAAAGAAGGCTGATCGCCGAAGAATTGATGCTTTTGAATTATGGTGCTGGAGGAGACTCTTGAGAGTCCCATGGACTGCAAGAAGATCAAACCTATCCATTCTGAAGGAAATCAGCCCTGAGTGCTCACTGGAAGGACAGATCGTGAAGCTGAGGCTCCAATACTTTGGCCACCTCATGAGAAGAGAAGACTCCCTGGAAAAGACCCTGATGTTGGGAAAGATGGAGGGCACAAGGAGAATGGGACGACAGAGGATGAGATAGTTGGACAGTGTTCTCGAAGCTACCAACATGAATTTGACCAAACTGCAGGAGGCAGTAGAAGACAGAAGTGCCTGGCTTGCTCTGGTCCATGGGGTCACGAAGAGTCGCACACAACTAAACGACTAAACAATAACAAGAAGCTGGGCCTATGATGGAGGGGTTCACAGCAACAACACACCAAAAGGGTCTCCTTCTCTCATAGCTGTAGCCTTGAATTCAAGCAAAGATCTGTCATGGCTTGCTCGCTTTTTGCTTTTTCCAGCCTGCCACTTTCCCCTCGAAGTCACCTCACACACCCTTTCAACTCTAAATGCTGGCTTTTGTCCTCACTATTTAAGAGCTGGAGGAGGGGCCCCACCCATTTGCCATCTGGCACAGAGCCCCCTTTTATTTACTCTCTTATTGGCCCATCACCTTCTCTCCCCCACCCCAATAATAGTCCATCACCCAGGCAATCACCTCAACACCAGAAACTTGCCTGGCTTATTTAGCTTTGAACAGTTGTTGGAACCAGGGATTAGAATAGTCTGGCCCCCATTTTAACACCCCAAGCCTTGATTAAGTTCTGTCACTTACTGGGTCCAGGGATTAAAGGGGTCTGGCACTCACACACTCATAACAATATAATTACACTCCAGTTTCTAACCAGCTGAAGGGCACTATCCATCGCTACACAGAAATGCAGGCATGTTCATTTTGATGATAAAAAGCCATGCTAGAAGATCAGCCTCAAACTGAGTTTGATTGTTTTGGTTTAATTTTGTTGGATTGTCTTTCTGTGGTTGACAGGGGTCACAGACAAATGACATTTAATTCTAGAATCAATTCAAACTCAGCACTTTTCCTCTCTACAATAGTCCACACACAATCTAGAATAGTAACTAGTAACTGGCTTCCTCAACCTCGGCCCTCCAGATGTTTTAAGACTACAATTCCCATCATCCCTGACTACTGGTCCTGCTAGCTAGGGATCATGGGAATTGTAGGCCAAAACATCTGGAGGGCCAATGTTGAGGAAGCCTGATTTAGTAGATCTTTTTGCCCCTGTAAAGCACTTCTTGAGAAGCGGGTTCCATTTCTGAAATAGAAGCTCATTGAAGATTGATTCTGCCTTGCCCCACAGTGTGTCCTTTTAAAAGCAGTAATAGGTGATGTATCCACATCTGCCCAATGATGCTGTGGGTGAGAGCATACCAAGATTGCAAATACCACTTCCCCCTTTGTCCACACACACACACACACACACACACACACTGTATTTTCCAACAATGTCTAATGAAGAGAAAATGGTCAATTTCCCCCCAAAACTGAAGTTCGGACATGTGACACTTTAATTATTATTATTTTTTAATGAGGCACCAAAGAGTTCAGAATTCGCTCCAATAAAAAGCTCATTATTTAAATGCTTTTAGGCATGTCTTTATCTTATTTTAAATGGCATTCAGCTAAGCTTTAGAGTAGACCCATTGAAGCTAATGAGTACAATGAAGCCATGCCCATTAATTTCTGTGGGTCTGCTCAACTTAGCTGAATACTACCCAGTGTTACATTATGAGGTTTGCCACTCTGAACTCTTTTGGGAAGAAGGGTATGAGGCAAACTGACTAAATAAAATATAATGCCTGTAAAGAATTAAGAAACAAACAAACATATAAGCCTGACAAGGCTGAGCTTTAAACCTTTGCGCTATTTATAATTCAGCAACTATGTTTCTCCACTAACTATAGCTTCTCGTGAAATGTACAAAGTCAGTCTATGCACAAAAGTAGTGCAGAGTTTCCAGCGCCCTAGTTTCATTTCAGATCCTGGGTTTTACCAGCGCTTCAATTTTCACCTCCTTGATCTCCTGCTCTCACCTCAAAAGCATGCCTTCATCAATTCTCTCATTTCCCTCTCCTAACTCTCTGTGGACCAGTTTATCCAATCAAGTGGTAAAGCTAACTTTGGCCTATACCAAGCATAAACTCAGCCCTCCAGATGTTTTGGGACTACAACTCCCATCATCCCTAGCTAACAGGACCAGTGGTCAGGGATGATGGGAGTTGTAGTCCCAAAACATCTGGAGGGCCGAGTTTGCCTATGCCTGGCCTATACCGTTCAGGCTGTACATGGGGACTGCAGAATCTCTACTTTCCTTTTTAAAACAAACAAACAACCCATGCCGTGCTAAGGATACTAGTATCTTAGGGAGATAGGAACTGCCTAACCTTCCTCCTCACCAGATGTTTATCTATTTGCAGGGATCCCCAACCCCATGTGGGAATATTCAAACATGAGACAAACCATACTTGTGACCCGAAACGATTCACTCCAAAGGACGTTTTAAAAAATGATTCTGTTCTTGTATAACCTGGGCTTCTGCTTCCATAGAAGACTGCTTCTCTCTGTCTCTCTCTTCATTATATCTGCTATTCCAAACAGCAAACATTCTTGGGATAGCTCAGTCGGTAGCGCATGTGTCAGGGGTTTAGGAGCAGAGGCACGGGCAAGGGAGGAAACAGAGAGCGAAGGGGAGGAGGCAGAAGAAAAGATGAGTGATGACGACGACCCGAGATCTCCTAGTCTTTCCAGTGAATCAGAGGATTCACAGAAAGGAGCACCAGTGGCCAGGGCAAGGGGGGCACCCCAGGAAGATAGAGCCAGAAGGGACTCAGGGGGGAGCAGCTGGAAATCGGGACCAGCGTCACCGCCAGGAAGCAGGGAAGAGGAAGGGAGCCAGGGGGGAAGCGCTGGCAGCTCACCACAGGAGGGAGGGCATGAGTCAGGAGTGGCCACACCTCCATCGGGGAGCGAAGAAACGGTTAAGAGGAAGGTGGAAGGTTGGGCGCGCGCGCCAAGTTCAAATGCAGAGGAAGGCGGCGCAGTAAGCAGCCCCGAAAGGGAACCAGGTCCTAAAGCCCGGCGCAAGGAGGCAGGAGGGTCCGGGTCAGCGTCAGAAGAATCCCGGAAGGAGGAGGCCCCGGGGGGTAGAGGGACCCAGAGGAGGACAGTCAGGCGGAAAAGGTGGAGCAAGGCTAGGATATTAAGCTGGTGCTCACGGGGCGGAGACTCAGACGGAGCTTCGCCGATCTAGCTACTAGACGTAGAGTTTGCGCGCAGCAGCGTGAGAATGGAAACTGTAATTCAATAAAGACTTTTACTTAATGATCGCTGGCTAGCGTGATCCTCTGTGAGCTAGGATCTTCAAGCAGCTCTGACAGTAAGCTCCGTCTCACCATTGTGGGCATCTACAGCCTCGAGGAGGGGAGAGAAACAGGTGCCTACTAGCGAGCTCACGAACGGCAGACGACATGACGGCTGAGCAGCAGATAGAGGACCTCAGAAAAGCAGTGGCACAACTGAACGCCGAGGTTCTCGCATCCAGGAAGAGAGAGGAGGAGGCAGCTGCCGCCTGCAGGGATCTCCAGGTCAGGTTAGACGTGCTGACAAAGCAGACACCCCGGCAGGAGGGAATTGGGTTGGCGAGACGGACAGGCGGGCTGGTCTCTCACTTCGATGGGAACCTGCAACAGTATCCCAACTTTAGAGCCGACGTACTGTGCGCACTGCAACTGCTGCATAAAGACTTTAGAGATGAACAAGAGAGAGTGGGGTTCATCATGTCCCATCTGCATGGGGATGCGAAAGCATGGCTACGCAATTTATGGAGAGATAAGGATCCGGCGCTCCAGAATGCGGATGCCTTTATTAAAGCGATGGATGGGTGCTTTTTATCAAGTATTGACGTGGATCTTGCACGGAAGGAGGTGCATGGGCTGAGACAAGGGAGGGCCAGCGTCAGGCAGTATCATGCCCGCTTTTTCGCCTTGGTCAGTGCCCTGGAATGGGACAGAGATTCGGCTCCTGTAAGAGACCTCTTTTGGGAGGGGCTGCACAACTCGATTAAAGATGAGATCGCGAGGGGGGAGAGACCCCGAACCACCCAGGAGGTCGTTCAGAGGGCACTGGCAGTGGGGGTGAGGCTGGAAGGACGTCCGTGGAGCAAGGACGAAGGGCGTGGAGGGCGCGAACCAGCCGGGGGCCCCTCCTTCCTTCCCAGAGAAGCAGCGCGGGCGCAATCCACGCCTCCGCCAGGAGGAGGAGCCGAACCTATGGAGGTTGGAGGTGCAAGGGCTCAGTCAGCAACCAGAGCCCTAGCACCGGCAGCAGTGAAAGCGAAGCCTCCTAGAGGGAACAGGAAGTGTTACGTCTGTGAGGAACCAGGGCATATGGCAAAAGAGTGTCCCCAGAGGCCCCACAAGCTCACTGCAGCCTCAGCAATGGTGACTGCAGCAACGCAGCAAGGAGGACCACAGCAGGGAAACGACGCAGTCTGGCTGGAGGAAGAGGCACTGGGGCCCAGCCAGACGTGTTAGTGACGCAGTCCCCAGAGATTTTACAGCCCGTGAACCCCCTCCCGCCCAAACCAGTAGTGAGGCTCACAGCATCTCTCCAGCTGCCCAATGGAATCACCATAGACGTGCCAATCACCATTGACTCAGGCAGCAATGCGGACTTTATAGGGCAGGACTTTGTCGACAGGCACGCTGTGCAGTTGCTGCCGGCCACACTGCCCCTGCAGGTTGTCACGGTGGATGGCAGGGAGCTGCTCGGGGGGCAAGTGGTGAAGCAGACGCCACCAATGGTGATGCGACTTGGGAATCACAAAGAAATCATCAGCTTCAACGTCACTCAACTATCTGACACGCCCGTTGTATTGGGCATGAGTTGGCTGGACAAGCACAGCCCAACGATGGCTTGGTACCAGAGGCAGTTGATCTTCGGCTCTTCCTTTTGTGCTGAACACTGCATCGTGCCCAGGCAGGAAGGAGAGGAAGAGGAGTCACAGCTGCTGCTCGGCACGCTGCAAGCGATTCCCCACAAGTACGCTGAATTTTTGGAAGTTTTCTGCGAGAAGGAGGCAGACAGGCTACCCCCTCACAGACCATATGACTGCAAAATTGACCTGCTGCCGGGGGCGGCGCTGCCTAAAGGGAGACTGTATTCCATGTCAGAGGACGAACTGCAAGAACTCAAGGAGTTCATTGATCATAATTTGCAGCGCGGCTTCATCCGGGAGTCCAAGGCAGTGGGGGGCAGTCCCGTATTCTTTGTTAAGAAGCGGGACACGCCCCAAAAGAGACTCGTAGTGGATTACAGGATTTTGAACAGTGTGACTAGGCCATCGGACTTCCCCATGCCCCGAATTGACGACCTCCTCGCAAAGGTACGGAAGGGCAGAGTGTTCACCAAGTTGGACCTGCGGGGGGCGTACAACCTCATTCGCATGCGGGAGGGTGATGAGTGGAAGACAGCCATGTTCACGCCACTGGGGACCTACGAATATAGAGTTATGCCTTTTGGATTGCAAAATGGCTCCCACGTTTTTCAAGCTTTTATGCATCACGTGTTGGCGGGACTTCTCTACAAGACGTGCGTCTGTTTCTTAGATGACATCCTGATCTTTTCGGAGTCGCAGCAGGAGCATGACAAACACGTCAAGGAAGTGCTGAGCAGGCTAAAGCAACATAGGCTCTACGCCAAGCTGGAGAAGTGCCAATTCGACGTGACGGAGGTGGATTTTCTGGGCTACAAGCTGTCTGACAAGGGGCTCGCCATGGACAGCGCCAAGGTTCGAGCGGTGTTGGATTGGAAGAGCCCGCGCAACCGGAAGGAGGTCCAACGGTTTGTCGGCTTTGCGAACTTCTATCGCAAGTTTATCAAGGGCTTCGCGATGCAGACGGCGGCCATCACTGACACGCTTAGCTCCAAGAAAAAGAAGTTCATTTGGACAGAGCAGGCGGAGCAGTCCTTTCAGGCACTCAAGCGTCTCTTCGCGTCGGAAGAGCAGCTGCTTCATGTCAACCCCAGCAAGCCGATGAGGGTGGAGACAGACGCTTCGGACAGAGCCGTGGGGGCGGTCCTGCTGCAGAAAGACCCGCAGGGGGTGTGGCGACCGGGAGCGTTTTACTCCAGGAAGCTCAGCAAGTCCGAGCAGAACTACACCATATGGGACAGGGAGTTGCTGGCCATTCACGCAGCGTTCAAGGCGTGGAGGCACTTTCTGATCGGCGCCAAGCACACGGTGCAGGTTTGCACGGACCACAAGAATCTAGAGCACTGGCGCACGGCACAGTTCCTGAATCAGAGGCAGATACGTTGGGCTGAGTTCTTTGCGAACTTCGACTTCCGAATAGAGTATGTCCCGGGGGACACCAACATCATGGCAGACGCTCTCTCCCGTAAGCCACAGTATCTGGAGGACGCAACACCAGCGGCCGCCATGCACATCTTCGCACCGACAGTGTGGGCGTGCGCCGCGGCGACCGTGGACCTAGAGGCGGTGCGACGAGCGTTGCAGGGGGACTCCTTCGCACGAGCAAAGATGGCAGAGGTGCAAAGGGGCAAGGCAGCGGCCGACGGTTTCCAGCTAAGAGATGGATTGCTCATCCGTAAAGGGGCCATCTACGTGCCGGGAGACGAACTTCGAGCCAAGGTGCTGCAGCAGCTGCACGACGCGCCCACGGCCGGGCACTTTGGCAAGGAGAAGACGGTGGAATTAGTAGCCAGGGATTTCTGGTGGCCTGGAATGAGAGGGGAGGTCGCAGACTACGTGGCGAGGTGTGACACCTGCCAGAGGGCCAAACCGGTGCACAAACCGCCGGCCGGACTGTTGGAACCGCTGCAAACTCCGGTCGAACCTTGGGAAAGGGTGGCCCTGGACTTTGTCACGGATCTGCCCAGCTCAAGGGGCAAGACGGCAGTGCTGGTGGTGGTGGACCTGTTTTCCAAAATGGCCCATTTCATTCCGTGTGCTAAGGTGGCCACGGCGGAGCACACCGCCAAACTGTTCATAGACCACGTGTTCAAGGTTCACGGTCTGCCACGGTCTATTCTGTCCGACCGGGGGCGGCAGTTCATCTCGAATTTCTGGCAGAAGCTGATGGGCTTCCTGAACGTCAAGATCAACCTGGCGTCGGCGAGACACCCGCAGACCAACGGGCAAGCGGAGCGGGTCAATGCCATCATGCAGCAGTACCTGAGATGTTATGCAAATCAACAGCCTGCGACGTGGGTGGATTACCTGCCGCTTGCCGAATTCGCCTACAACAACACGAAGCACGTGTCCACGGGGGTCACGCCGTTCTTCGCCAACAACGGGAGACACCCCAGAACCTTCCCGGGACTGGAAAGAATGGGGGAGGGGGAGCCGCAGACAGCAGATGCGTTCGCGTCGGAGCTGCAGGAAGTCCACGATCAGCTGAGGCGCCACCTGGAGCTGGCCAAGCACGCATACAAGGTACAAGCAGACAAGCACAGAAGGGTTGGAGAAGAGCTCCACGTGGGAGACTGGGTTTGGTTAGCAGCCCATGCAGTGCCGGCCAGGTCGTTGGCCAAGAAGAAACTAGGGCATAAGCAACTGGGGCCCTATCAAGTCGAAGAGCAGGTCAACCCGGTAGCTTTCAGACTGGCACTTCCGGAGGGTTCCAGGATGCATCCAGTATTCCACAGATCGGTGCTCACTCCCTACAAGGCACCGCACAGGTTCCAGGAACCCGGAACGGCGCCGAGTCCGGCCAGAGACAGAACAGGGCACGCGGGAGTGGCACAGAAGGAGCGCATCAACGAAGTCACGGAGATTTTGGACTCCAGATGGGGGGAAGAGGGGGTAGAATACTTTCTCGCCAAGGAGGGCACCCCGGCCAGTGCGAACAGCTGGGTGCCGGGATACGCCTTAGACGAACCTCTGCTCAAAGACGAGTTTCATGCCCTCTTCCCACATAGACCTATGCCAGCAGACTTTTTCGACGACTGGCTTTTCACGCCCACGCTTTCGGCCAGCACGTTCCGGGGGTTCGACTCGGACGAGGAACCGACACGAGACGTCCGTTCCCCAGAGGGGTCACCCTCGGGATCCGCCTCGGAACCCTCGTATTGGTGGGACGATAGGCCAGAGGAGCAGTTCCGCAGAAAGTGGCTGGAATGCTCAGGACGAGCAACGCCGCCAGGAGGAAGTGAGGGAGAGACGGACATGGACATTTTCGGGGACGACCCTGGTTTCGAGCACGGCGGCACAGAGATGGAAGCGGAGGTGACCGTCGTCGACGAGAGCAGGGAGGAAGAACCGGAAGACTTCAGATGGAGGCCCGCCACGGGAAGCGACCGATATCCGACGTTCGTCCCTTTGCAACAGCAGCCCCCAGCTCCAGCACCGGAAGGAGGGGAGGGGGGAATGGGGGGCTTCGAGGGGGGGATGGATGTCAGGGGTTTAGGAGCAGAGGCACGGGCAAGGGAGGAAACAGAGAGCGAAGGGGAGGAGGCAGAAGAAAAGATGAGTGATGACGACGACCCGAGATCTCCTAGTCTTTCCAGTGAATCAGAGGATTCACAGAAAGGAGCACCAGTGGCCAGGGCAAGGGGGGCACCCCAGGAAGATAGAGCCAGAAGGGACTCAGGGGGGAGCAGCTGGAAATCGGGACCAGCGTCACCGCCAGGAAGCAGGGAAGAGGAAGGGAGCCAGGGGGGAAGCGCTGGCAGCTCACCACAGGAGGGAGGGCATGAGTCAGGAGTGGCCACACCTCCATCGGGGAGCGAAGAAACGGTTAAGAGGAAGGTGGAAGGTTGGGCGCGCGCGCCAAGTTCAAATGCAGAGGAAGGCGGCGCAGTAAGCAGCCCCGAAAGGGAACCAGGTCCTAAAGCCCGGCGCAAGGAGGCAGGAGGGTCCGGGTCAGCGTCAGAAGAATCCCGGAAGGAGGAGGCCCCGGGGGGTAGAGGGACCCAGAGGAGGACAGTCAGGCGGAAAAGGTGGAGCAAGGCTAGGATATTAAGCTGGTGCTCACGGGGCGGAGACTCAGACGGAGCTTCGCCGATCTAGCTACTAGACGTAGAGTTTGCGCGCAGCAGCGTGAGAATGGAAACTGTAATTCAATAAAGACTTTTACTTAATGATCGCTGGCTAGCGTGATCCTCTGTGAGCTAGGATCTTCAAGCAGCTCTGACAGCATGAGACTTTTAATCTCAGGGTCGTGGGTTTGAACCCCACGTTGGGCGAAAAGATTCCTGCCTTGCAGGGGGTTGGACTAGATGATCTTTGTGGTCCCTTCCAGCTCTACAATTCTGTGATGCTCTGTCAAGGGAGAATCAGCTCTGAAAGAGCCATTTCTATACAGATAATACAGTCATACCTCGGGTTAAAGTCGCTTCAGGTTGAGCGTTTTCAGGTTACGCTCCGCGGTGACCCGGAAGTAACAGAACACGTTGCTTCTGGGTTTCACCGCTTGCGCATGCGCAGACACTCAAAATGACGTCACGCGCATGCGCAGAAGCAGTGAATCGTGACCCGTGCATGCGCAGACGCTGGTTGCGTTCTGCTCAGGATGCGAACGGTGCTCCGGAACGGATCCTATTCGCATCCAGAGGTACTTCTCTCCGCAGAAGAGAGAGGCGGCGTTAGAGAAGATAGCAAAAGTTCCCAGATATATTAATGCTCTCATTGAGAAAATGGTTCTCACTAAGTACTCCACAAAATATTATGTGGCAACATGTTGAAATGATCCAGTCTGCAAGTATATTCTCTCTCTCTCTTAGTGCCTGCAGCTGTTTTGCTGCAGATTGATAGCAAGCAACACTGGCAGAGTTACACTCCCTGGGTATTTTATGACGAGCAAACTAAGGGGCAGGGGAAAAAATGTTTATAGGTTCCGTGGGGATGTTTGTGGATAAGTAACCTGTAACCAGATCATTTTGAACCTTGCTTTGCTGTTGGCAGGAGTCGTAGCCATGCTCCCAGCCCACGCTTACTCCAAAACATGTCTGAGTGAAAGCCATCTGCATGCTAAAAGATTCATGTTTTGCTTCTCCTCAGTGCCACATCAGGAGCTGATTAGCACATGGAGGGCTAGAATAAATTAATCTGGTGTGTATAAAGGATAAAAGCATTGCAGACCTTATGAGAAAGCAAAGGCTGCTCCGTTATTACTTAGAGCAGTCAAAACCCAAGAGTTAAATCACTCCATGTTTTTAAAGAGGTAAAAGGTAAAGGGACCCCTGACCGTTAGGTCCAGTCGTGACTGACTCTGGGGTTGTGGTGCTCATCTCACTTTACTGGCCGAGGGAGCCGGCGTACAGCTTCCGGGTCATGTGGCCAGCATGACTAAGCCGCTTATGGCAAACCAGAGCAGCGCACGGAAACGCTGTTTACCTTCCCGCCGAAGTGGTACCTATTTATCTACTTTGACGTGCTTTCGAACTGCTAGGTTGGCAGGAGCAGGGACTGAGCAACGGGAGCTCACCCCATCGTGGGGATTCGAACCGCCGACCTTCTGATCGGCAAGCCCTAGCATCTGTGGTTTAGACTACAGTGCCACCCGCGTCCCTTTTTAAATAGAATCTCCCATAAAAAGGACTCCCTACCAACCCATGGAGGTATAGCCATGATGCAAGAGAGAGAACAGCTATTCATTGAGGGGTAGAGTTTCTTCTGTCAAAAGCAGAGGAGCTATGTGCCTCTGCTGAGTCCGGTTTTTTCCATCACAATGTCCATTAGAAATGGATGGAACCACCACATTTTGCTCCATGGACCTTTGGGTTTTTTTTCAGGGGGTGGGCACATGTTTAGAAACCATCAGACTCTGTTATTTTTATGCGATGTAATTCATTGGTTTCCCTTCTAGAGAAATAACCAGACTCAATAAGATATGCAAAAAAATACTGTAGCTTCGCTAAGAAAAGTGGCAGTTTATATATATGCCTTTCATAATTGCCAAGAGGCACACAGATTTTCAAAAGTTTTGTGAGAAGTAACTCGTTGTTAACACAAGGTCAAATCTATCTTGAACATTTTGCTCAACAGAAGGCCCAAGATCAAAAGAAAAAAAAGTCTGTCAGTTTTATTGCCCCATTTTAAATGTTCTGTAAATGATTTACAGAGAGGGTTTGTAACCTCCCTTCCTTCATCTGCCGTTCCTTTCAGCTCACCATAAAATTTCTTTTTACATTCAGTTTTGTGTGTGCAAGGTTCCTATGGCAACTCCCACGAAATACTTCTTGCTAACCTTCAGGAGAAAGACAACATGTTTTAACTGATAAAATAACCCCATCGTCTATGAAAATCATCTGTTTTGCCATTATGTGTCCGATTTGAAGAAGACCTGCAGCACTGGAAAGTAATATTTTTTGCAGCAGTCAATGCTGCCTCAGTGAATCCCAAGCATTGCACCTAAGAATCTCCTTCTTTCTGACAACACTCAGTGCAGCAGTAGCAGGGATCCCTCTACAGGGAAGCAGCACCCATGCCACTGGGTGGGTAGGGGCAAAGGACCACTGGTGGGGCCTGTCATGTGGATATTTTCAACCTGATGGTGACTGAATAGCAATCGACTTTGTTGCAGACACATGGGACTGTTGTTGTTGCCCATGGACTGTCTTGCAGAGTGGTGCATGCTCTAGTTATCTCCTGCTTGGACTACTGCAATGCGCTCTACGTGGGGCTACCTTTGAAGGTGACCCGGAAACTGCAATTAAACCAGAATGCGACAGCTAGACTGGTGACTGGGGGCAGCCGTTGAGACCATATAACTGGGGGAGGCCAGGTACCTCTGCCTGTAAGCTGAGATACTAACAATAACACCGGTCCTGAAAGACCTACATTGGCTCCCAATACGTTTCCAAGCACAATTCAAAGTGTTGGTGCTGACCTTGAAAGCCCTAAACGTCCTCAATCCAGTATACCTGAAAGAACATCTCCACCTCCACCATTCTGCCCGGACCCTGAGGTCCAGTGCCAAGGGCCTTCTGGCACTTCCCTCGCTGCGAGAAGTGAGGTTACAGGGAACCAGGCAGAGGGCATTCTCGGTAGTGGCGCCTGCCCTGTGGAACACCCTCCCAGCAGATGTCAAGGCAATAAACAACTATTTTACTTTTAAAAGACAACTGAAGGCAGCCCTGCTTAGGGAAGTTTTTAATGTCTGATGCTGTGTTGTTTTTAATATTTGGTTGGAAGCCGCCCAGAGTGGCTGGGGAAACCCAGCCAGATGGGCGGGTTATAAATAATAAATTATTGTTATTGTTATTGTTGTTGTTGTTGTTGTTGTTATCTGTCTATCTCAAGAGACAATGGAGTGCACCTCTAGGGGCAAAGTCAGACCACTGTGTTAGTATCACCAGAGTGACCTCCCTGGGGCACAGGCCTGTGCAGTGGGTATGGAGGTTCTGGGCTGCCCAAATGACAAGACCTCCCTCTTGGCCTCTCTGATGTGGTACGAAGGTAAGCAGAGCACTACATTTGGCGCCAGCTTGGCTGCAGGAGTTACCAAAAGGAGGAGGGACTCCATTCTGGATTGTGTAGGGTTTACTGCCGAGCCTTTTCTTTTCCCAAATATGTCCTGCAAGGGAGAGGAGGTTTAGGATCAGAGTTTTCCTTCTCCTAGATGGGCTACCTTCCCAGGTGGATGAGCCTCACCTGCCCCTCACTTCCCTCTACAGCATGTGCAGAATCTCACTTCTTTCTTAATGGACCCACGATTGGTATTGTTTGCTTGATCCACCAGGGCATGTCTTCGCATGCACGGGAAGTCCCTAGCTCACCAAGAGTTTGAGACCCATTGGCTTCCCTCGCCAGTCGAAGACATTCCCAGAATGTGGCCTTTGTAGCATGTTGACAGTTTCTGGGAGCAGAGCTTCATAGAATTATAGAATCATAGAATCATAGAATCATAGAATCATAGAATCATAGAATCAGAATCATAGAGTTGGAATAGACCACAAGGGCCATCGAGTCGAACCCCCTGCCAAGCAGGAAACACCATCAGAGCACTCCTGACATATGGTTGTCAAGCCTCTGCTTAAAGACCTCCAAAGAAGGAGACTCCACCACACTCCTTGGCAGCAAATTCCACTGATGAGCAGCTCTTATTGTCAGGAAGTTCTTCCTAATGTTTAGGTGGAATCTTCTTTCTTGTAGTTTGGATCCATTGCTCCGTGTCCGCTTCTCTGGAGCAGCAGAAAACAACCTTTCTCCCTCCTCTATGTGACATCCTTTTATATATTTGAACATGGCTATCATATCACCCCTTAACCTCCTCTTCTCCAGGCTAAACATGCCCAGCAGCCTTAGCCGTTCCTCATAAGGCATCGTTTCCAGGTCTTTGACCATTTTGGTTGCCCTCCTCTGGACACGTTCCAGTTTGTCAGTGTCCTTCTTGAATTGTGGTGCCCAGAACTGGACACAGTACTCCAGGTGAGGTCTGACCAGAGCAGAATACAGTGGCACTATTACTTCCCTTGATCTAGATGCTATACTCCTATTGATGCAGCCCAGAATTGCATTGGCTTTTTTAGCTGCCGCGTCACACTGTTGGCTCATGTCAAGTTTGTGGTTAACCAAGACTCCTAGATCCTTTTCACATGTACTGCTCTCAAGCCAGGTGTCCCCCATCTTGTATTTGTGCCTCTCATTTTTTTTGCCCAAGTGCAATACTTTACATTTCTCCCTGTTAAAATTCATCTTGTTTGTTTTTGCCCAGTTCTCTAATCTGTCAAGGTCGTTTTGAAGTGTGATCCTGTCCTCTGGGGTGTTAGCCACCCCTCCCAGTTTGGTGTCATCTGCAAACTTGATCAGGATGCCCTTGAGTCCATCATCCAAGCTTCCAGGCTGCTCCCAAGATTGAGGGGGACTGTCACGTGTTCTGCATGTGTGACATCATGTATGTGACATGTGTCGTGATGTCACTTCTTCTGGAGAAGGCCAAGCACTCTGGAGGAGCCAGCCACTGAAGCTGCACTGCGCACCACGTGTGACATCATGTTCATGCATCATGTGCCACCGGACCCCCTAGAGTTGGCACACGTGTCTGGGTGCTGGATGCAGGGTGCAGACGAACGGTAGACAAGCCACCTGAGAAGAAGCATGTTTAGCCACCAGAGGTACTACAGTGGTACCCTGGTTCTCAAACTCAATCAGTTTCAGAAGTCCGTTCCAAAACCAAAGCGTTCCAAAACCAAGGCGCGCTTACCCATAGAAGGTAATAGAAAATGGATTGATCTGTTCTAGACTTTTAAAAACACCCCCTAAAACATCAATTTAACATGAATTTTACTATCTAAGAAGGCCATTGATCCATGAAATGAAAGCAATAAACAATGTACTGCAGTCACACAATCAATCAATCAGTAGCTGAACTGGGTACCACACTGTCACAAAAACAAAACAAAAAAGAGCCGCAAAAACAAAAATGCAAAAGAAATAGCAAAAACAGACAGACCTCAGCGTAACACTCAAAACGGAATTGTAACACTCAAAACAGAAGTGTAATACTCAAAACAGAGCACATTCGACTTCTGAAAAAAGTTCGCAAGCCAGAACACTTACTTCTGGGTTTGCAGTGTTTGGTTCCAAGTTGCTTGAGTACCAAGGCATTTGAGAACCAAGGCACCACTGTACTCCTCTCCTGACACCCCATACACGCGCATGGGATTATGCCACAGGGAAGTGACTGGCACATTGAAAGAGAGAGTTCTCAGCAGTTGATTCTGACAAATAAGAGCCAGTGTGGTGTGCGTGCACAATACATGCCATGCTGAAGTAGAGACTCAGTACAAGCCTCTTTTAGTTATGACGCTCCCTGATTGATGTTCAGCTACGCATCATTTCTTGGCCTGACCCATCTCACAGTTGGGAATATGGTATATCTGAAATACCATATTTCCTCATACAAACCTGCCTGGGTTCTGAGAACTTCAGAAGAGGGCCTTCCCTCAGTCCCACACCTTCACAAGTCCATTGGGTAGGGAAACAGGAGAGGGCCTTCTTGGTGGTGGCTGCTCCCAGACAACTTGGGACTCCCTCCCTAGAGAAGCCAGACTGGCTCCGTCCTTGTCCTTCCATTGGCAGGCGAAGCCTTCCTGTCCAACGGGCTTCTGGGAACCGACTGCTTTTAATGAAAGGACTGGTTCTGTACTATTTGTTATTTGTAATTATCTTTCTCTTTTTAATAGATTGTGTGTGTGTGTGTTTGTGTGTGTGTGTGTGTGTTTTAATTATATATATGTCTTTAAATTATTCTGCTTTTTCTCTCAATGTTTTTGGCTGTTCTTATTTTTACCTGTAAGCCATCTTGAATCCTTGTCAGGGGAAAAAGGAGGGGTATAAATATAAATATTATAATAATACCAATACTTATGCTACTAATCATATTTCTGTCCATCTGCCAAAAATAAGTTGAATTAGATGTAAGCTCCTTGAAATAGCGGCCTTTCTGGGAGTTTTGCTTTTGCTTGTAATTCAACTTCATATACATTTGGAAACTATAATATAATACAGTACAGCACCCCATCCTTTTCTCCCACTCCTCTTTATGATACTTTGGGCAGGAGTTCCCTACTGCTGGCCCTCCTACAAGAGGAAAAATGCTGCAATTATATGCATCCCCATTGCTAATAGTACTATTAATAATAACATACACTAGCAGGATGGCTGAACCTAGGTGCCTAATGGCAAAAACCTCATCACATCCAAAGCTGTGTAGATATACAAAAGTCAAAATCTTTTCTTCTTCCTTCTTTGGCTAATATACCCACTTGAAGGGCTCTGCTGTGAATTTGGATGATATCTGTATAAAGCTAGGCTTCCAATTGATTTCAAGTCACTTTAGAATGTTTAACTATAGTGCTGCAGTATCTGCTATGCTTGGATGATGTACAATTCATAAGACCGGCTGACAAAGCACTTGTGGGTGGGGGAATAGCCATCACTAAGTACTGCCAAGAAGATATGAGATTTGGTGTCTCTGAAATGCAATCTAAATTGATCACTGTGCTGATCTTCATAGCAAAAAGCAAGACTTCTCCAGTGCCATTCTGCATTTAAGCATTAATTATCTGGCCTTCCCCCCACCTTTTGTTCATTCTGAAGTTAAGAAAATACTATTTTTTCTTAAAGCTATTTGAGAACTACTCTTGGGGTAGATTTCCCCCCCTTGCCTTACACAGAAGCTATTCTATCAAAAATATGATGGTTTTTACATGGCCCATTGACCATGCTCTCAATAGTTCCTTATTATGTCTAAGATAAATGCGTGGTAGATAAAGTTTATTAAAATTAAATACTTACATTATATAAAGAAGGTTGCTTAATAGAGGAACAGATGGTTAATGGGCTGTGACTAGCCGCAAATGAGTTTGCGACTATTACCGCATGAATCTATCAACAGATAGGAAAATGATTCTGGACAAGGACCAATTGCCCAGAATCTGTACACAATCTAATTTTAGATTCTCTCCCCCCAGCCCACCCTCCCTCCTCCAGATAACATGAACAATATGATCGAGTCACTTTGCTGGAAACAATTGAACAGAACTGACAAATTCATAAAGCTTCAGACCATGAAATCCCAATTGGTCCAATCACAGATCCATTTATCATGCCAGTAGAGATGTTATTAAAGTACAAGTTATCGTCTTTCCTACTGTGATAACTGCTGCTTGGAAGTGGGCCAGTTCTGCGGCAAAAAAAGAAAAAAAGAAAAAAAAGAACCGACTTCAACACATTTTTTTAGAAAATTTTGCACATTTTAAAAAGATGTCCCTTTTCTAAAACATTTTGTTTTCTGTTTTATTTTCTGTTTACAATGAATGCAGTTGAAAGATTGCAAGAGCAACGATTTAATGACAGAGGGTTGTAGTCAAGGACTGTCGAGAAACGGTGATTCAATAATAAAAAAAGCAATCATGAGAACGACCTAGTAATTCAAGGGGAAACAGTCGCCAACTTTCCTTCACCAAATCATGTTGCTGATTCGTCAGCACATTTACTTAGGAGTAAGCTGCAGTTGGTAGAACATGAGATTCTTTGGGTCTGCTATAAGACATCATTGTTTATTTATTTTTATTTTTAATCTTTCTAAAGTGTTTTGGTGCTTCTGGTTTAAAAAAAAAGTTACTTTGAAAGGTACGCTGTGACTTTACATACAGTATTTAACAACTCTACATCAATTGCTGTCTTTTCTTTGGAGGGGCATTCAACACTGCAAGTTTCAAGTCAAATGAGAAGAAATGGCCCACCCACTCTATAAAAGTGTGTGTTTCTCTCATATATACTCCACTCGTGCCTACCATAATGGCAACCCGCAGTGAGCAGTAAAGGAGGCAGCCAATCTTATTTCTTATATTGTAGCCCATAGAATGCAGTTTGCAAACTGCTGATCAGTTTCCTTTTGCGCAAGTCATGAATGAAGCTGCACAACAACACCAGGCCCAGGACCAAACCCTGAGGAACCCCGTTTGCCATTTCAGGTTGATCTTTAACATCATCCTGTCAGACAGTCATTTATGATGTAATTGACAAAATCATGTTGGACTCAACAGGAATCCGATTAAAGAGCAGGAAAGTGACACTGGAACCAGCCGTATCAGAAAAACAACAGGATAAACACGTTGCCAACATTAGCTGAGAACAGGAAGTAGCTTTCAACACTCATGAAAAGAAGCATGAAACGAGGTAAGTTTGGGGTAAGTGGCAATTTCTTCACTGGTCCTGGTCTCTCAATAAGCTACCTGGTGGTTCTCTAAGCAGTTGACTTGCACTAACCATCTAAATGAGTTCCTGAGAACAAGGATCTTGAGACTGCACTTGATCAAAACCTGAAGATGAGTCAGAAGCACATCTATTTATTCTTCTATTTATACTTCTATTTATTCCACAGTAGTCAGAGCTTATCTAGAGTGCTGCGCACCACATTTAAGAATGATGCATGGGAATGGATTCAGAGAACGGCAACAAAGATGGTCAATCATGTCCTATGAGGATATGTTTAAGGAATTTGGTATTTTTAGTCTCTCTGTGTAGGGGGTACTCTTCAAATACTTGAATTATTGTCATGTTGAAGACTTGTCTGCTACTTCAGAGAGCAGAGCTACTCCTTCCTTCCTTCCTTCCTTCCTTCTTTCCTTCCTTCCTTCCTTCCTTCCTTCCATTTTATTTTATTATTTATAAACAAAATAAACCAAAGATAAAGAGCATAAAGAAATACTGTTACAGCAGGTTGAAAGTAGAATAAGGTTTGACGTTATCATTGAACTTGTACCAAAAGAATTTTTAAACCCACCATTTCCCCCATAAACTTGTTAGGCTGGTTTATATGTGTTCTTTTATAATGTCAGCTTAAACCATAGATATCAGAAATATTAGTCTGAATTGATTTCCAGAATATTTCTATTTGAGAACAATTCCAAAAGATATGTATGTCATTTGCTTTCTTTAATCCACATCTCTAAGATTTACCCAATCCCAGCATATATATTAAATTCATTTTATAAGGCATTAAGTACCATAAATAGAGTTTTGAAATGGTTCTCCTTTAGCTCCGTTGAAATTATATTAGAATGGAAGTTATCCTAAATCTAGTTCCATTGCGTGGACAGGCGGAGTCCCCAGATCCTGCACGGTCCCCCCGTCAAGTGGAATAACGACTCAAGACAACGTGCTATGGGATTAAATTGGCCACAACTTTATTAAATTTCAAATGTGGGTAGACCTTGGCTCAGGCATTGGGCGTTCTCCCTCCCCGGTCCCCAGCCGGGGACCTAGGGAGCATCAGGGTTATCCAGTGTGTGTGTGGGGGGGGGGATGGGCCGGCTCTGGAGAACATATGTTCAAGCAGAAATGGCCGCCCCTGTAACGCCGCCGCCGCAGGAGAGAGCAATGACGACCTTTCGGTGTACGGCCAAAGCCTCCCTTCAGAAAACCCCTTTAACGGGGAACCCTGGTATCGCCGCCGCAAGAGGAAGATGGACAAAGGATTCCGCCCAAGGCCTGATACCGCCAAAGTTGTGACGTTTTGCTACGGGAAAGGCGAAACCTGCCAATGCAGGGAAATTCCTTTCCGGCCGTTTAACAGTGACCTTAACGTAGCAGCGCCCGCATACCTGTGAAGAAAAGTTAACCTGCAAAACCTGTGAAGAAAAGTTAACCTGCAAAATAAGACATTAACTGAGGGTGGGTAGGGTGGGAGAAGCTCTGGAGCCAAGTGAGGATTCCTAGGTAAGATCCTCCCTCTATTGTGTGGGCAGGTAATCCCTCCCCTACCTGGCCTGGTCTCCTTGGCAACGCTTCCCCCAGGTGGGATTGGACAACTGACTGAGGTAGGCGGAGACCTCCAGGTATCCCACCTGAGGGAAGGCAAAGCCAAGCCTATGCTGTTGGGGCCACTCCAGATCCAGGGGCTGCACGCGTCCACACAAAGGCCGCCCCCCGTTTTAAGCGGGGAGCGGTCATTGTGTCCTAGTCCAAATCTCTCACCCATTTTCTCATATTTGTATCCAGGCTATGGTCCAAGTTTAACCAAAGGCCATAGAATCTTGCAATTATGCCTTTATCAAAATGAGAGATTAATAGAATTTCTCATTTGTTCTCTTTCGTGACTTCCCCATATTTTCGTTTCAGAAAATAGGATACAATAAGAGGGCAGAGCTACTTCTAACACATTTAAGTTCCAGGAGGAAAGCTTGCAGTGGAACGTTCAGAGAAACCTTTTGATGGCAAGAGCAGCTTAACTATGAAACCAAGTGGAGTCTTCCTTGCAGGAGGTCTTCAAGCAAAGGGTGGACAGATATCTCATGAGAATGCTCTAGCTCTGGATTTCCTACACTAAGAAAGGATTTGGGATAGATGGTCTACAAGAATCCTCCAGCTCTATGGTCCAATGACTTCCTGTGGACAGGAATGTGACATAACTGCCTGAAAAACTTCACTAGCTCCATAAATATTTTTTTGCTTAGTTATTTGTTTTTATTTGTTTATTTACAGTTTTGCATAATGTTTTGTGCAGGCAATTCTGCTGAAGATCCTCAAAGGAATTGTTGCTGGCTTCTCCCCATCCACCATGCTCCCCACGCAACTAAACACTAATAAATGCAGTGGGCATGGATAGGTTAAGTTTCCATTTCTAGCAAACACATTAAAAAAACAAAAAACATTTTGCAGCCTAATAATCTAATTAACAAAGCAATGAACCAGAGATGTTATGGCTTCATCTTAATTTATGTTCATTAAGAGTTTTTTCTTTCTCTCCCCCATTCTGATGATTCATTATCTCATAGGAAAACATTAGATCATCTGCTTTTTCCATGGTTGTCAGCAGCTAAACAAAAGGCTGAGAGCACAGTCAACATATAAATCAATTTCCAATATACAATAAATCATACAGGGCAGGCCAATTAAATGATGGATGTTGTTTTTAAATAGGAATGGTGTGTATTGTTTGGGGATGTGTGTGATAGTCACAATTTGGGGGACAGCACAGAAGGGAAGATGGCAGAAAAGGGACGGTGGCTGGGAATAATTTCCAGGGTGTCTCTTTTAGGAGCCATCAGGAATTAGTGATGCACGAGTGTCTCCCTTCTCCCTCTTTAAAAGTGGGACACGGCTTGCTTTGTTTCCAAGCCAAACTGAATTTGATGCCCCAAACTCTTTCTCCTATGAGTCCTGTAACCCCCTTTCCCATCTACTCATACCCCTTCAGTTCCCACTGTTGGCATCTGTCTGCCTCGGGAGACAATGGAGGAGTGAACCTTTGGGGGTGAAGTCACACTGTTGGAAGGTTGTTATTATTGTTTAGTTGTTTAGTCATGTCCGACTCTTCATGACCCCATGGACCAGAGCACGCCAGGCACTCCTGTCTTCCACTGCCTCCCGTAGTTTGGTCAAACTCATACTGGTAGCTTTGAGAGCACTGTCCAGCCATCTCGTCCTCTGTCGTCCCCTTCTCCTTGTGCCCTCCATCTTTCCCAACATCAGGGTCTTTTCCAGGGAGTCTTCTTTTCTCATGAGTGGCCAAAGTATTGGAGCCTCAGCTTCACGACCTGTCCTTCCAGTGAGCACTCAGGGCTGATTTCCTTCAGAATGGATAGGTTTGATTTTCTTGCAGTCCATGGGACTCTCAAGAGTCTCCTCCAGACCATAATTCAAAAGCATAAATTCTTCAGCGATCAGCCTTCTTTATGATCCAGCTCTCACTCCCATACATCACTACTGGGAAAACCATAGCTTGGAAGGTTGCAAGCTTGGGAAATAATGTGTAGTTGGTATCTGACTCCTACTAAATTAGCAAAAATGTATAAGACAATTACAAATATTTGTTAGAGATGAGCACTCACACTTTAAAACGTGGGTTCACTTTGCGGGATCGCGCGTGGTGCTACAGTTCCCAGGGAGCTTACTGGCAAAAGAGGGGCTGGCTTGCCTCTCAGTGTTATTATTTGGAGGTTCACACCCAGCTTCAGTAATCAAGTTTCTTCCTGGGAGGTGGGGCCAGCCCCATTTATAAATAGGGGGCAGAGCCGCCGATAGCCAGGCAGTCAGCTCTGGAGATTCACCCTCCCTACCCTCCCTTTGTTTAATGTTTCTTGTTTGTTTTCTTCCTATTTAGCGGGCTCTGCTACGGTCTTTGACTGGTTGCTGTTGAAGGACCGGGAAGAAATTTTCCTGCATTGGAAGGTTTTGTCTTCCCCGTAGCAATTCGTCAAAACTTTGGCAGTTATGGCCTTGGGTGGAATCCTTTAGTCTTTTCTTCCCTATAATTGGGGGGGGTGAAGTGGTGAGTCACCCCCTGCAGTGGCGATTCCAGGGCCCCCCTCTTAAAGGAGTTATATAATGGGTGTCACTGGCCATTCACTGAAAGTTTGTCAGAGAACTACCCTGCGTGCGGGGATATGGGCTGGGCTGCCTGCTGTTAGGATATTTCCATTCCACCTTAAAAGGGACAGGATGTTTGTGTCACAGCCTGCGTATTTCCTGTTCACAGGATGTTTATGTTTGCTATTGCTTTCATTTCTCTCTCTGCTGGAGACACTGACGCAGGCAGTCATGTCTTTCTCTGTTCTGATCAACGCTGAATAAAGCTTGTAAATAATGCTCTCCTGAGTGCGACTTTTGGCTGTCCATTATCTGCTGACAGAGTGTGCATGAGCTGTAGAATGTGGCAAGATATTTTCTAGAAACCTCATGTCGCTAATCGATGATACTGCGTGCCTACGGGAGATCGATGGATCGTCCGGCAAACGGCTTGGGGCCATGATGGACTTTATCTCCCTGGCAGTATCCCAACACCTGTTACACTTACGTCTCACAGAGCACCCCCATATCCCATTTACCCTGATGTGCCCCAGTTCTCCCCCCTTCCAGCTGGGGGGCTGGGAGGGATACATGCCCAAGGCCTAAGCCAAGGTTTTCGTACATTCAGAAGTTTAATAAAGTTGTGGCCTATTTTTAAATTCCATAATGTTGTCAGAGTCTTTATTCCTTTCTTATGATCCCTGGGGGCTGGGGCTGTCGTGCCTGGTCACGCAATGTAAAGAACAAGAAGGTACCTTTTATCATATGTGGTGGACGTGTAAGGTAACAAAAGCATTCTGGGAAATGATATATAATGATATGGAAAAAAAATATGTTTAAAATAGCCTTTATAAAGAAACCAGAAGCTTATTTATTAGGAATTGTAGGTACAGAGATTCCAAAGGAGCAGAAAAGACTTTTTATGTATGCAATGACGGCTGCATGGATGCTACTAGCCCAGCTAGTAAAGAATATAAAGTCCTGACCAAAAAAGAATGGCATATTAAGCTGTTGAACTATGCTGAAATGGCAAAACTGACCAGAAGGCTCAGGAACCAAGAAGACAAAGTTTTAAGAAAGAATGGGAAAGATTTATAATGTATTTAAGAGACCACTGTAAGTAAATGAAAACATTAGCAGGATTTTAATAAGACTTGTAATGTCACAAATACATTGGACAATAGGGAGAGACTTGAAATATGGATGATGAAATAATATGCAGTTGAAAATGCATATTACATTTGTAAAATCAAATTAAAATTATTTACAAAAAACACACACAACAGCACAAGTTTGAAGGTTGCCTGTGGGAGAGCACTGTTGTTGTTTTAAAGGTAAAAGCTTATACACTAAAAAATTAAAAAATAAAAAATCCCCCCATACAGTATTACATCCTCTCAGAGTCATTTCAGGGAGTGCACAAGGTAGAGGAGGGCCAGAGTGCAGTGCAAATACAATATACAAAGGTAAAGCAGGAACACAAATCACTCAGCCAACCTCGTAAAGTTTTCAAAAGGTAAAAGCAAGAATAGTTAAGCCCCTGTGGATATTTCACAGACTCTCCCCGCTGCTCGGCTTTCTGGCGAAAGTGCCGGAAAAGAGTTTTGTGAAATGTGGGCAAGGTGTTCGGTGCAGCACAAATCCAATTTGACACTCGCCTGACCAGTCATGGCCTCGAGAACATGAAAGCACAGAAATGCTGCCAGCGGGCACGCAGGCATGGGTCTCTACTGCCACTAAGGAGGGAATTGCATACCAAGCTAAGTCCCAGCCTAGGAGACTCACAGCCCTGACCTTGCTATGGGGTAAGTTGGCCTTGCTCCAGGACTGCTGCAGTTGGTGTTGCTGTTGTGAGCCCTTCTCATCACAGAGCAGGGCTAGCGAACCCATGAGGCAAGGTGAGGCAATCACCTTGGGTGGCAGGATTCACTGCGGCAGCAGATCTGGGCTTCAACAATCTTGAAGATCTTTATTTCCCCCCCTTGTTCCTGATGTAGATCTTCACTCACCCCTTCTTCCCTACCATGGCGGGGCCCACCATTTCGTGTACAAAAATGTATTGGGCTGGCCCTGCCACAGAGGTAGTGGAAGAGGATAAAAATAGGCTGGTGTTGTTTCCAGGTTGAACCCCCCCCCCCAATTACTGTGCAATCAGTCTTCAGCCTGGAGCAGATATACCCCTTGTGTGCATCTACTTTCTTTTAGATGTTTAATCAAATCATGTTTATTAATTTTCCAAATTATCACAAATAAAGCCGAATTACTTTAATTGAACACAATTTCTTAAAATCAGATGTTTAAAGGAATTTCAAAACTGTGTTTTTAAAGTGCCACAAAGCAATGTCAGTGCGCTGGGTGTCCCCATGCATAATTCTGAAGGAGGGCTCCTTTTCCCAGATCAATGCTGGGAGTGTGCACACCACAAGAGTCATGGCAAGTGGGGTGGGAGAAAGGAGCTGTAGGAGCAGTTGGCAGAGGTAGGAGGTTGTTCTGGGAGCAAAATTGTTCTGGGTGCAAAGTTTCAACAGCCAGTGCTGCCTCAATACAGCAGCACACCTCTATCACTGGGCTCCATTGAAAACAGCTTCTCCATACAAACCAGAAAGTGACCTTTCTACACAATGGAACAGCTCTTCTTTTCTTATATCTGCAGCTGTGTTCTGGGTGATGCAGACGCCATTAGGCAGTTGAATGTGCCTATATACTCTACCCATTTCTCTCCTTCCCTCTGCACAGCCCCGGGTGCCTGCAACCCATTCTACACCACTGTGTCACATTCCACTTCATATGGGAACCTTATGTCTTCTGTTCTCATCCTGACTTGTCTGATTCCTGGGCTTGATCTACATTGATCTGTTTAACATTGTGTGACCAGGCGGCGACCGCCCCAGCCCTCAGGGATCACCAGAAATGAATAATGACTCATGACAATGTGTTATGGAATTAAAATTTGGCCACAACTGTATTAAACTCTCAAATATAGGAAGACCTTGGCTTAGGCATTGGGCGTGTACCCCTCCCAGCCTGGGAGCTCATCAGGGTAAACGGAATATGGGGGTGCTCTGCAAGACGTAAGTGTAGCAGGCAGCCCAGCCCATATCCCCACACGCAGGATATGACCTTTCAGTGTATGGCCAGTGACACCCAAAATATAACCCCTTTTAAGAGGGGACCCTGGAATCGCCAACGCATGGGGGGTGAGTCACCACTTCACACACACACCCCACTTTAAGGAAGAAAAGACTAAAGGATTCTACCCAAGGCCTTAAACCGCCAAAGTTGTGATGAATTGCTACAAGGAAGTTCTTCCCGGCTCTTCAACAGCAACTAGTCAAAAGACTGTAGCAGCACCCGCTAAACAGGAAGAAAAAGGTTAACCTGAAAACAAGAAACATGAAACAAAGGGAGGGTTGGGTGGGTGAAGCTCCAGAGCCAACTGCTTGGCTGCTGCCGGCTTCTCCCCCTATTTATGGGACTGGCCCCACCTCCTAGCAGTGTAAGTTGACTAACTGAGGCTGGGTGTGAACCTCCAAAGAATAACACTGAGAGGCAGGGCAGCCCATACAACCGGTAAGTTCCCTGGGGTCCAAAGAGCCACGCGCGATCTCGCAAAGTGCACCCACAGTGCAAAGTGTGAATGCTCATTCTTGGAACAATATTAGATATATCGTTAGAATACATTGTGAGCACTAAAGGCAGTGAATTATATGTCCACCTACATTACTATAACTCTTCTTTAACCCCTTTCTTACTGTTAAGAACATGAATGTAGATCTGCTCCTGGAATCAAGAACTCAGAGCTTTACACATACTGTAACCCCCTGGGGCTACAAAGTTGAAGCATTTCCCAAATCAGTAAAGGTTTTCTGAATCCTGGGGTGTCATCTTCCACCTAGGCTCTCAGCACCAAGAAGAACTATAAAACCTCTGGTAGTAGATAGGTAGCCGTGTTGGTCTGCCATAGTCAAAATAAAAAAAATTCCTTCCAGTAGCACCTTAAAGACCAACTAAGTTAGTTCTTGGTATGAGCTTTCGTGTGCATGCACACTTCTTCAGATACACTGAAGAATCTGAAGAAGTGTGCATGCACACGAAAGCTCATACCAAGAACTAACTTAGTTGGTCTTTAAGGTGCTACTGGAAGGAATTTTTTTATAAAACCTCTGGTTCAGGTTGAGATTCTGACAGGGGTGGGTGGGTAGGCAATAGTGCTCATTGGCAATTGGCTTACTGGGACGTGAGCCTTGGCTTGACCCCCTGGTGCTGACCTCCAGCATAACTCCTGGCTCCCTACTGTTGGCTCCTGCTTGATAGCTGCTGTATATAATTCATCATCATCATCATCATCATCATCATCATCATCATCATCATCATATTCCAACAGAACACTAAAATACAATAACCTATTAAACAATAAAAGCTTCCCTAAACAGGGCTGCCTCCAGATGTCTTCTAAAAGTTTGGCAGTTATTTTTCTCTTTGACATCTGGTGGGAGGTCGTTGCACAGGGCAGGTGCCACTACCGAGAAGGCCCTCTGCCTGGTTCCCTTCCCTCACTTCTTGTAGTGAGGGAACTGCCAGAAGGCCCTCGGCGCTGGACCTCAGTGTCCGGGCAGAACGATGGAGGTGGAGACGCTCCTTCAGGTATACTGGACCAAGGCCGTTTAGCACCAAGAGGACTAAAAGTGAGTTCCAGGTCTCAAGACAGGCATAGGCAAACTTGGGCCCTCCAGATGTTTGGGACTACAGTTCCCACCATTCCTGACCACTGGCCCTGTTAGCTAGGGATGATGGAAATTGTAGTCCGAAACATCTGGAGGGCTGGAGTTTGCCTATGCCTGTCTCAAGAGGTTGAAGGTCACTGGCATATACAATGCATATGGACCACACAGGCGATATGGGTTGGGGGTTATTTTTTACAGGAAAGTAGAGATGGGCAACTTCTCCAGCCAACAACACATATTGGCAAGCAGCATATTAGGCTTGCAACGAAACTGAACTACTTTCTAAAAATCAAGTTCATTTGTAAGCCAGTTTGGCTTTGGGAATAAGATAACTTCTCAGAATGTCCCACTTCCTCCACTCATCAGCTTTCCTCTGTCCCATTTCCCAAATGCATTTACTAGCACTGCCAGCAACCCTTTTCTAAGACAAGTATTACAAGTCTAATGACACTCATATTTCCAGGCCTGGACTTGGCAGTGTTTTTACTGGAAAGTGTCCATGCTCATTTTATGTTTGCTGTGAAAGGAGCAAATACGATATTGCGCTGACATAAATTTCCTGTTTTGTTTTCTTATAATTTAGCTGTAGCTTTGGGATCTCACCGAGATGTTAATTCTCCAAGGTGCCAGAATTTAATTTTCACATTGAAACTTCACAGTTTAGTTCCCAAAGCACCACCATTACTGAATGTGTGATGTAAACTTAATGGGAGCAATGATGATTTGAAGTTAATTTCTGTTTATCTGAAAGGAAACAGAACAAGAGATGTTTTGTCAAAAGACGGGTGATGGTGTCATCCACATGGTGTCATTTTTCTTCACCGACTACTACAATTTTGTATTAGCATATTTCCAAAATATAGCCTCAGACATGGAGTATTAAAACAAATAGCCAACCCAAAACTTACCTTGTTGGTTAATAATATATTGTAACAGAATTTCCCTAGAGTAACTGCTAACAATAGAGGAAAATAATTATTATCACCAAGATTTTAAAAATTCCATCAGCATGCATGAAACTTCATATTGTAAGATAAGGGGAAGGACCCAGTTTAGTGCACTGAGAGAAGTTTTAACACACAACTCCTTTTATACATAAACAATGCATTGAAGACAACTAAACCCTCTTCTGCAAATTTGGTGAATGCAAATTCTCAACATATTTGCCAGTTGTCAAAATATTAGTTCACCTTAAACTTCCGATGATATTTGTGTGACCTCTCTTCCTCCAACCCTGCTGCATCTATAAGACAGCTGGCCTGAGGTCACCTCCAGAGCCTGATTTAGGGCAGAGTGAGTAGTTGCCCTGCACAGGGCATCCAGACGAGGAGGCACAACATTGAGAAGATCCATAATTGAAAAGATCCATTTGCGCTTTGAGGCCCCCAAGATCCCCCCTGAAATAACTTCACAGGGACACTTATTTTAGTTTAAGTTATTGGGCAAATTTTTAGGCCACAACTTTATTGAAATACAGAAAATTGAGCGGTATTGGATTAGGCATTGGCAACAAACTATAAGTGACTCCACACCTCTCTGGCAGGTAGTCTGAAAGGGTAAACACCAAACGAGGGCGCAACAAAGATGAAGACCAACCGAAGCTCACCCCGGGGTTCCTGTGGTCCTTGCATGGCCATAGCTCTCAACTTTTCCCTTTTCTTGCGAGGAATCCTATTCGGAATAAGGGAATTTCCCTTTTAAAAAAAGGAAAAAACATTGACAGCTATGGGTATGGCCCTAGCCCCTCAAGCGGGCTTCAGACAAGGTGCAGGACCCCCAGATTCCTTACTGGAATACCCTGTTCCTGGAGGGGCAGGTGATGGCTGCACCTCCCCTCCCCCACATTTCAATAAGCCAGTGCCTAACCGCAGCGGCGTAGCGTGAGTTGTCAGCACCTGGGGTAACGCAAGTAATTTGCGCCCCCTAACCCGGGGCAAGGCAAGTAATTTGTGCCCCCCCAACCCCTAACCTGCGAGTTGCCGCTGGCGCTGGCGCCCAAACGACGCCGCTTGCCCGGAGGAGGAGGGGGGCAGAGAGGTGAGGAAAATGCAACGGCCCAGCAGCTGCAGCAGCGGCGGCGGAGGCGGGGCTGTGAGGAGGGGCTGCCTGGCGCGTCCTCCGCGGCGAGCGCTGAGAGCCGCTGCCTGCCGGGCGCCTTCAGCTCGGACGCGCGCACAGCTCGTTGGTTCCGCGAGACATGCGGCTCCGCTACAGCCTGCGCCCGAGGCTCTTCGGCGACTCTGGAGGCAGCGAGCGCGCCCCCCCCCAGATGTTGCGCCCGGTGCGGCCGGCACCCCTGGCACCCCCCACGCTACGCCACTGCCTAACCGCCAAACCTTACAAGTTGTGACGATTGCTGAGGGGGTAGGCAAAAACCAAGTGGCTATAGCCAATCTGCCAAATGGAAAAAATTCCTACCCAGCCCTTGTCCCCAAAGCAAGGCCAGAGCAGCACTGCCTAACAATAGGGAGGGCGGGAAGGTGTTCGGCAGCGCAAAGCAAGTGCCCCAAATTGTTTCACGCTGCCGTATTTATAGACCCTGGGATCACGCCACCTCGCGCGATTGGCCCAAACAGTCTGACGTGATCCCGAGGCCACAGCTAGGGCTTGGGCTACACCCTTAACAAATTTAACCCTGTGGGGAGTCCTAGGGGTCTGCGCGCAACCAAGGCCCTCAATAAGGAGAATCCCATTTGTGGGGGAAACAAATTTTGGTCTTGGATAGGGTTATCTTTTACAAAATATTACCAAAGTCCACCCCCATCACCTCTGAGGTTACAAGGAAATGTCAGTAGGCCCAGATGTGTGGACCTCTAGCTCTCACATCTTGACCTACTCAGTCCTACGCATATTACCTCAGAAGTAAGTCCCATCACATTTAATGGGATTTAATCTCAGGTAGATGTGCCTAAGGCTGGGAGGTCCTTGAGAGTAAGCCTTGGCATGGTCACAAATATACTGGGGTGCCAAACGAGAACTTCGGAAATTCATATTTAAAACCCCAGTCATGAGGCTCACTGGATGACCTTGGACCAGTCACAATTTCTTGTATGTAATGTCACCAGGTTGTTATGTGGATAAAATTGGAAACTGGGGAGCCATGTATTCTTCTTTGTGCTCCTTTGAGGAAAAGCAGGATATAAATAATTAAAAGTTGTGTTTGCTATTATGCTATATATTTTTGTGTTTTTATTTTGTAAACTGCCCTGTGATTTTTGGATGAAGGGTGGTATAACAATTTTAATAATAATAATAATAATAATAATAATAATAATAATAATAATAATAATGCTGAGTAAAGGTGCATAGGATTATGCTGTCAATCAGGGAGTGAAGGAAGTCAATAGGCAAATATGCTATATTTTTGGTGTTTTATACTAAAACACCAAAAAAGCTACATGCAACCAGAAGCCCAACTCAGCGACTTTCTAATTGAAATTCTTCACATAAATTTTGCAGGACTGAAGCACTTAAATGTATTTACCCAAGAGGACGCTTTTGAAACTGAGCCCCCTACATTGCCTTAAGAAAATTAATAATATTATGTATCTATATCTATATTTATCTATAGGCTGGCATACACAGTTGTTGTGTTTTAAAAAGATTGAGTTTAAAAGATGGCCAGGTCCTTCTCTTTTACTGAATAGCCACGAGAACCATGCCTACATGTCAATTGATTAGTTTGTGAGGAGGGCTGAGATGAGGCGAGTTAGATCAATGCCAAAGAGGAACCTTCAACTTTTCCTTAAGCCGACTCATCTTGAGGCACCTGGAGGTTAATTTAATGGTTCTGAATAAACAGCTGGAGGCTTTAAAGATAGCAACAGAGGAAGAGAGTTACTCAGCAGGAAACATTCACCTTAATTTTTGCTCTCATCTCCAACTAGGGTATTAATAAATCAAAATTCCCTTTCCAGCAATAATAATGGGGGTATTAACTATAATGCAGCCAGGATTATACTTTACTGTTGTTCTTCCCCTGCTTCTGGAAACTGTGAGTGATGTCTCCAACATTTACCCTGCAGGAGGCAGTCTCTTCTTTTCTCCCCCTGCTCCTGCCCACCTAGCAGTTTGAAAGCACGTCAAAGTGCAAGTAGATCAATAGGTACCGCTCCGGTGGGAAGGTAAACGGTGTTTCCGTGTGCTGCTCTGGTTCGCCAGAAGCAGCTTTGTCCTGCTGGCCACATGACCCGGAAGCTGTACGCCGGCTCCCTCGGCCAATAAAGCGAGATGAGCGCCGCAACCCCAGAGTCGGCCACGACTGGACCTAATGGTCAGGGGTCCCTTTACCTTTACCTTTACTATGCTTTAGTCAGACCACACATGGAACACTGTGTCCAATTCTGGGCACCACAATTTAAGAAGAATGTTGACCAGCTGGAATGTGCACAGAGGAGGGCAAGCAAGATGTTCAAGGGTCCGGAAACCAAGCCTTATGAGGAGTGCTTTAAGGAGCGGAGTATGTTTAGCCTGAAAAAGAGGAGACTGTGAGTAGATATGATAGCCACCTTCAAATATCTTAAGGGCTGTCACATGAAGGAGGGAGCATGCTTGTTTTCTCCTGCTTTGGAGGGTAGGACTCAAACCAAAGGCTTCAAGTAGCAAGAAAGGAGATTCCGACTAAACATTCGGAAAAACATTCTGACAGTAAGAGCTGTTCGGCAGTGGAACAGACTCCCACAAGCGGTGGTGGACTCTCCTTCCTTGGAGGTTTTTAAACAGAGGTTGGATACCATCTGTCATGATGCTTTAGCTGAGATTCCTGCATTCCAGGGGGTTGGACTAGATGCCCCTTGGGTTCCTTCCAACTCTAAGATTCTATAATTCTAATAAAGCGTGTTCTCCAATAAATGAGAGCACGTGTTGCGGTGTGGGCCACCGGGCCAGGCCTCTTGTTGCCAGGCAGGTTAATAGTTGTTGCCTGGCATTGTGATTGGATAACCAGGTTGCTGGGGCAAATTGTATGTTGCAAATTGGGTGGGTGGGACCATAGTCTTTAAATATTGGTGCACTCGGGTTTCTCTTTCTCTTTGCAGATTGCATCGGATCACCCGCCCGCCCACCCTCTTTTCCGGTTGACCTTGCTTTGCCTGTCATGGGTTCGTCTGCCTTGGCGCAGGGGCCTAGTAGGAATTTTGCCATTTGGTGATTGGCTGTGCCATTTGGTTTTTGCCTACTACTCAGCAATTCGTCACAACTAGTAAGGTTGCGGTTAGGCATTGGTTATAATATGCTGGTGGTGGAGGGGTCAGGATAGGCTGTGCCTGCCCCTCCCATTGCGCTGAAGGGAATTCCATTAAAGGAATCCTGGGGCTTGCCATGATTTCGTCCAATCCCTGTCATGGGACCAGGGCCGCCCAATCCCTGTCATGGGAATCCTTGTCATAGGACCAGGGCCGGCAAGCTTTCGGGGAGCTGCTGGGGTGAGCGGCGTGGGTCCGACGCTTAGCTCAAATGACCCCCAAGTTTGACTTTCCCTTCTACTGGCTACCGATCGGACCTCGGGATGTCAGTTCTGTCCCAGGCGGGGGGACAGATAGTCATAACCAATGTCTAAACAACCACTCACTGATTTTGTATTTTAATAAAGTTGTGGCCAAAATAGTGCCCAAAAACCAAAATTAAATTACGTGTTATGTGTGAAGTTATTTGAGGGGTGGCCTGGGGACCTACACACACAATAGTAATAATGACACTTAGACATTCCATTGTTGTGTACGTAACCTAAGTTTAAAGTGCCACTGGTCAATTAGCTTATATATCCGAGTTTCTAATACTGGGAGGCACCAGAATCCCCTTCCTCCTTCTATTAGTAGTTTCAGGTATTACAGATATTAATATTGCACAATTTGAAGTGAGTGGATGCATTAAAAAAAACTGCTCCTTCTGGAATAAAGCATTGTCCAGACCCATAAGTTAAGTTTTACTTGCAGAACTTTCTTTAAAACACAACAAAAACATCAAAGATACATTAAAAATATCCAAACAATATTTTGTGCTGTCCAGCACAGGCTCAGCATCTTAGAAAATATGAAATAATCCAAACAGACCATGAGCAAGGTCTCTCTCCTTCAGCATCCATTTTGCCTGGAGCTGTTTTCCTAGAGAGCTTTGTGTACATTTTAACTCCACAGAGTCTTCAGACCAAAGAATTCTGGCCACCACCCTTCCAAGATGGCGAATTTGCAACTCAATGCCTTTGCCACCTGATCTAAGGTTACAACAGCCATGTGTTTGCTAGCAGGAAACAACAATCAACTAGTTAAAGCTCAGAGACAGCTCAGTTTGCTTTTAATATATTCCCATGGAAAATCCCCATGTTAAAACCTTTTCACCAGTAGACAATTAGCCAGTCAAGTGTCAATTCAACCAATTATACTTAACATCAGGAAAGTTTAGATAGGGAAACAGCAGGCAGAAAAAGCTAAACCTTCTCCACCACACAACATTTCTCCAGTGAAGAGATGGCTTTCCCACCCTATCTGCATATCCTTAGTTTTTAAAGGCAAGTTCCTAAATATATTGAATTACTACAATTCTCCCATGTCATATCTGTTTGGTACTCACAGCAGAAGTCTAGCTTTTTACATTTAAGAAGTAACAAAAGACAAACAGCTTTGTCAGAAACAGAATAAATCAAGCCACACCTGCCCATTTTTCTTGTTTGCAGTCTATGTTCATGCCAGACAGATTTCTAAAAAGTCATTGTTTGTTAAGACTGAAATGAATTCAGCTTATCCATTCATTTCCTTAACATCAAGGATCTTTAAAATGACATTTTTTTATTATCTTTGGCTGCATCTTAGATCAATGAAGTGTTTCGGTTCAGCTCAGCCACCCTAAAATGCATAAGCAAAGTTCCTTTGAACCTTTTAGGAGTTCTTTGATATGATTTTCTGAAGGCTGCCTAAAGTTATTTAGGAGGGGGCTGTGTGTGTGTGTGTGTGTGTGTGTGTGTGTGTGTGTGTGTGTTTGAAGTGTCTTGGAAGTGGAGCCACAGGAGTGCTCTCTTTAATGAAAGCACATTCTTTCCTAGCATACATTACCTGAGTGCTTATGTCTTGCATTTTGCATGAGTTATGATAATATTTCCCAATGATCAAAAGGAGTCCTATCTTGTTCTCCAGACTTATTTAGTCTAAAATATGTACCATTAAAAGGAGCAATGGGCACGAGTATATTCTGCAGATCCTTTTTATCAGCCATCCGTCACATTTTCCAAAGATTTCCTTTATCTAGAAACACCCTGCTACCTGCATTTTGAAAGTATGCTAATTTGAGGGCAGAAGCATGTCGCTGATTAGCAGCTATTTCCATTTCCTTTTAAGAATCTAGGTTTTCCTTTGATCATCTTTATAGCATATTTCTCTCCCTTGATGAGTTTGTAATATATTTTAAAAATAAAGTAAAATACGTCTGCTTTGCTTGTTCTGAAAGTTCAATGAACTTGTTCAGCTGCAGAAAGGAGGCCTAATTGCATAATAGTAGTATATTAGTTTAAGATCACACTAGCACCACTAAAGTGTATACACCTTTTTTTCCAGGTACCCCACCTTCAGAGGGTGAGGTGGATAATGACCAAGGGGCCTTCTGAGATATGATATCCCTACTCAAAAATGACCTTACTGGAGAGCTTCACTGGCATGACTTTGATGTCCTTTCAGTGTCAGATGAAAAGTATCATTCATTTATGCATTGTGTGTTTCTTAATCATATTCTTTAAAAAATGCTTTTCATTTCTGCCAATCTAATCTAATTAGTGTCTGTAAGGCTTATTGGCTGAAGTAAAAAGGAAAAGGTAAAGGACCCCTGACAGTTAAGTCCGGTCGCAAACGACTCTGGGATTGCGGCGCTCATCTCGCTTTATTGGCCAAGGGAGCTGACATTTGTCCGCAGTTTGTTTTTCCAGGTCATGTGGCCAGCATGACTAAGACGCTTCTGGCACAACGGAACACTGAAACCAGAGCAGCGCATGGAAACGCCATTTACCTTCCTGCCGGAGTGGTACCTATTTATCTACTTGCACTTCTAGGCGTGCTTTCAAACTGCTAGGCTGGCAGGAGCTGGGACCGAGCAACAGGAGTTCACCCCGTCACGGTGATTCAGACCGCTGATCTTATGGCCAGCAAGCCCAAGAAGCTCAGTGGTTTAGACCATAGCGCCACCCGTGTCCCTGGCCACCACAAGTACTACAGGCCTAATCCCTGCACCATTTGCAGGAGGCCCTCACCTGCAGAGTGCAGTGATTGACTGGGTATATAAGGGATGAGGTGCTTTCAAGGTATCCTGGTCCCAAGCTGTATATGGCTTTATATACCAAAATCTGCACCTTGAACTTATATAAGTCACCGCTACTTCTGTGACAGAGCTCTGCTCTCACCCAGCCTTTCTAACGCCGTGCCAAACATGGGAGGAGGCAGAAGCATTCCAGGACATCTCCGCTTTGTGCAAATTCTCTTCCTACCTGAGCTTCAGTGGTTGGAGGAAGGCCAAGAGAAGGTGTACTAGGGGAAGCAACATCCCTCTGATCTTAAAAACCAATTATCCGTTACAATCAATATCAGTATCCAGCTGCACAGTCCTTATCAGCTGCATCAGAGATGACATTTTCTTAATAGCATGCCAAAAATAGCCTTATGGCAAGACTATATTCCAGCAAGTATATTGTTATCAATGAGATAGAAATGTTAGAAATTCAGAGTTGGGGACATTACCATCAAGCTGATTTCCAGCCGAAAGGTGCCCAGGTTTATGTACAAAAATGGAAAATAAATATGAATTCTTTAAAATTCACAAAGTGAATTCCATGTACCTTGCAAAAAAAAAAAATACTATTAAAGAAAAACACCACACAATAATGATAGATCCAGTCCAAAACATCAACTTTCCAAAAGTACACAATTACAAAAAGAGGAAAATGAAGATAAAATAAGCATCCGTTATGGATATAGTTTCTGTAAAATAGCAAAGCCGAGATGTTGTTGTTGTTTAGTCGTTTAGTCATGTCCAACTCTTAGTGACCCCATGGACCAGAGCACACCAGGCACTTCTGTCTTCCACTGCCTCCCACAGTTTGGTCAGACTCATGCTGGTAGCTTCACGAACACTATCCAACCATCTCGTCCTCTGTCGTCCCCTTCTCCTTGTGCCCTCCATCTTTCCCAACATCAGGGTCTTTTCGAGGGAGTCTTCTCTTCTCATGAGGTGGCCAAAGTATTGGAGCCTCAGCTTCACGATCTGTCCTTCCAGTGAGCACTCAGGGCTGATTTCCTTCAGAATGGATAGGTTTGATCTTCTTGCAGTCCATGGGACTCTCAAGAGTCTCCTCCAGCACCATAATTCAAAAGCATCAATTCTTCAGTGATCAGCCTTCTTCATGGTCCAGCTCTCACTTCCATACATCACTACTGGGAAAACCATAGCTTTAACTATACAGGCATTTATTGGCAAGGTGATGTCTCAGCTTTTTAAGATGCTGTCTAGGTTTGTCATTGCTTTTCTCCCAAGAAGCAGGTGTCTTTTAATTTCGTGACTGCTGTCACCATCTGCAGTGATCATGGAGCCCAAGAAAGTAAAACCTCTCACTGCCTCCATTTCTTCCCCTTCTATTTGCCAAGAGGTGATGGGACCAGTGGCCATGATCTTCGTTTTTTTGATGTTGAGCTTCAGACCATATTTTGTGCTCTCCTCTTTCACCCTCATTAAAAGCTTCTTTAATTCTTCCTCATTTTCTGCCATCAAAGTTGTGTCATCTGCATATCTGAGGTTGTTGATATTTCTTCCAGCAATCTTAATTCCGGTTTGGGATTCATCCTTTCACATGATGAATTCTGCATATAAGTTAAATAAGCAGGGAGACAATATACAGCCTTGTCGTACTCCTTTCCCAATTTTGAACCAATCAGTTGTTCCATATCCAGTTCTAACTCTAGCTTCTTGTCCCACATGGATATAAAATAGCAAAGCCGAGATAACAGTCAATTAAAGCCTTCTGGAACAGCCTAATCCTTCTCCGATGTCTCAAAGAATAAGGTGCCAGGACCTGATGCAGCTCCCTCAGGTGGGCATTTGCAAAGTGAGTTCCGCTACTGAAAAGGTGCTTTTCCCAGGCCCATCTCATTTCACCAAGGTATCTGGAGCAAGACCTCAGAATATGCAGGGAGGAAGAGATGAAGAGAGGTGGCCCTGAAGTTACCCAATCCATTTAGGGCTTTAAAGGTCGAAAGCAACACTTTGAATTAAAGCCAGAAAATAACCAGCAACTACTGCAGATCTAACAAGACAAGTGTGATATTGAATGCCTGACCCCAGCCACGAACCTGACAGCAACATCTTACAGCGGTTGAAATTTCTGAATGTTTTTCAAGAGCAGCTTCATGTAGAGCACATTACAGTAGTCTAACCAGGAGATCATATGGGGAATAAACAATGCTTTTCTTCCCTGGGGGCACTTTCTTTTTCTTCAAACATGAAAAGCGTGGCACTTATTTCAACAACTTCATGGTGAGTACCGGTACCTTTTTCTCCTAAGAAAGGGAGAGAGAAAGCACTGAGAATAAATAAAAAGCATAAAGTGACGCAGGCATTTCAGAGATTTGGGAGGAGGGAATTTTGCGAACAGGAATACACTCACCAACACTGCTCTCAGGTCATATTGGCCTCGATCCATGCCTGCCCTGTATATATAACTGGTTAAAGTTCAGTGTCAAATCTAATCAGACAATGTACCAGGTCAAACTCTAGGTATGTTTTACTGATTTTGGAAGGATGTCCCAAAATTCACACCAGATCCTCGCGATTATCCTGACATTTCTGATGTTTGGGCCCATACACAGCAGGGGCAAAACTAATTAGGCAGCCTTTTAATTTTACAATGCACTCAGGAGCTAGGGTACAAAATTGCACAGACCAAGTTAATTAAAAGTCGCAGCATCCTGTTCATTTGTCCTTTAATTAACTTCTCGATAAAGATAAATGACTGGATTGTTTGATATTTGTATTATTTGTTGCATGTTCTTCCCTCCTTTGTGCGGTTCTGTTTAACAGACAGATGTTTTATATGTACAGTGGTACCTCTAGTTACGAACTTAATTCATTCCGGAGGTCCGTTCTTAACCTGAAACTGTTCTTAACTAGAGGCGTGCTTTCGCTAATGAGGCCTCTTGCTGCCGCTGCGCCGCTGGCACATGATTTCCGTTCTCATCCTGAGGCAAAGTTCTCAACTCGAGGTAACTCTTCCAGATTAGTGGAGTTTGTAACCTGAAGCGTTTGTAACCTGTGGCATTTGTAACTCGAGGTACCACTGTATGTTTTTAGCTGCTTCATCATCTTACAGTGGTACTTCTGGTTACGAAGGTAATGGGGCCCTTTATATGTCCAGCTGTCCTTTGTCAACAACAAATTGTTGTTGTTGTTTGTGTTGAATATATGCTATATGGTAATTTATGGACCTAATACAGTGGTACCTCTGATTACGAACTTATTTTGTTCTGGAGGTCCATTCTTAAGCTGAAACCGTTCTTATCCTGAGGTGCACTTATGTTAATGGGGCCTCCCATTGCGCGTCCGCCTCTGTTGCGCGATTTCCGTTTGCATCCTGGGGCAAAGTTCGCAACCAGGAGCAGCTACTTCCGGGTTGGCGGAGTTCGTAACCCGAAGCGTTCGTAACCAGAGGTACCACTGTATGTGTAAGTGGCCTTGAGATACGTGTTCACAAGACAATTAATAAAGCAGTGGTGATAATAACAATGCTGATACATTTTGAAGGTCATTTTATGTGCTGGTCCCGTGGGTTAACCGTGAGGCGAGGTCTGAGTCCAGTCCGAGGTCGAAGGTGCAGGATGGAGGCAGTCCGTCAAGGCTGAGTGCAGGGCAGGGAGTCAGGCGAGGTCAGGAGCGCCGGCAGGAAAGCTGGACAGTGTTCAGGCAGGAACTGGCTTCCAACAATGTTGCTCCCACAACTTGGGACTGGGGCTGGCCGGCTTTTATCTGCCCCGAGGCATAGGGCGGCCCCGGTCCACAGATGACTCGCCTCTCCTGGCCTGGAGGCAAGCACTCCTCCTGCGGGAACTTAGTTCCCTCCGCCTCTCTGCTCTGAGCCTCTGCAGCTCAGGAGAGGCTGGAGGGTTACCGGACCCAGAGGCAACCTCAGCTTCCCCTGACAGGGTGAGAGTGGAGCACCTGCAGGCAATGGGTCCTCCATCCCCTCAGGAGCCAGAGCAGACTCAGCTGGTGCCTGCACCTGAGGATCCAGCACAGGTGAGGACCCTTCAGGCTCAAGCCCCAGCCCTGGGTTCAGCTGGTTCTGGGGGCGGGGAATCCTGTGCAGGCTGGGATTCCTCAGGTTCAGCATCCGAATCTGAATCTCAGGCCATCAGTATCTTCTGTGTCATTTTATACCCCAATAGCCAAGTCTGGTGTAGATTTTTTGTTGTTGCTGTGTTCATGGGTATTTTCTTGAAAGGTTCCCCCCACCTTAGTATACTTTCAAATATACACATACTGTATGTTTGGGACAGAATGTGGTTGAGATAGACAATGGTGGAGGAACCCTCTCTGGCACCTGGGGCGGGGCAGCCCGTACGGACACTGTGCAAGAGGCAGCCCATATGGACTGCATGTGCCCTCGGCTGCTCTACAGCTGGAGGGAGGCAGGGGCCATCTTGTCACCCCCCCCCCAGAGTGGCACGCGGGGTGGCCTGCCCCCTCTGCCCCCCACTTCGTACGCCCCTGGAGATAGAGAACCAATTGATCAACAGTGGTATTGCATAAGCAAAGAGCCTGTCATAAGGATTGGTGATGTACACAGTCCATTGAGTGAAGACTCTCCATTTGGAAGTGTCATGGTACCCCAGCTACAACCTGGCCCATAGGAGGAAGGGGCTCCATGCCAAACAGAGTGTTCCCCTCTGCTTTCCTTTCCTTTCCCATGGAAGTCTCACTGCCACCAGGTGAATGTCTTTGTTTTGTCACCAAATGGTCTAAACTCCCTTGGGTTTCCTTGAGATAGTGTGGGGTTTGGCTCTTAAGTGTGGGGCAGGCAAAATAATAGAGACCACATGGTTTTATGAACCAAGATTTAAAATTTGCTTACACAGATAAAAAGAATGTGTTAACAAATGAATGGTTACATGCACAAAAAACAATCCCCAAAGGTGCAACAGAGTACAGATAAATGTATTCATTTTAGTTCTAACTAAATGGTTCCTAACAGTAAAATTCAAGGATCTTACTTCAGATTTGAAGCTCTCCCTTCAGCTGCCAACATGGTGTATGATCTTTTTCCCCAAGATCCTCCCTGATCTGAATGCCATTGCATGAAGCTAGCTAGTTATTAGGTTTCTTATCTTCCAATCCACAAATGTTCCAAACATCAAAGAAGTACAATTTTCTTAATCCCATACATAGAACTGGTCTGCTGGCATCAATCATTTCTCATTAATTTGTAACCCCTTTCTAAACAGTTTATAAGACAGCAAAGGATAGCAGCAGGATGCAAATTTTCCTCCTAATTTCCAACTATAAACAATATTTTTTATTTCTTTTAAACAGACCAGTTCCTTCATAAGCAGCAAAAAGAAGTGAGTGTCTGCTCATAAGTCCCTATAACTTGATTTTGTATCATTTGAGAACGTGTGTGTGTGTGTCTTTGCGTCTATTTTCAAGAGTTCTTTACGCCCGGTTTTCCTGGACCATAATGACTCTGTTTTATGTGTTTGAATCTCCTGAATTCTTGTTTTATATACTTTTATACTGCTGCTCTATTGGTTTTAATTGGACGCGGGTGGCGCTGTGGGTAAAACCTCAGCGCCTAGGACTTACCGATTGCATGGTCGGCGGTTCGAATCCCCGCGGCGGGGTGCGCTCCACTTGCTCGGTCCCAGCGCCTGCCAACCTAGCAGTTCGAAAGCACCCTCGGGTGCAAGTAGATAAATAGGGACCACTTACTAGTGGGAAGGTAAACGGCGTTTCCGTGTGCGGCTCTGGCTCACCAGAGCAGCTTTGTCACTCTGGCCACGTGACCCAGAAGTGTCTGCGGACAGCGCTGGCTCCCGGCCTCTAGAGTGAGATGAGCGCACAACCCTAGAGTCTGTCAAGACTGGCCCGTACGGGCAGGGGTACCTTTACCTTTTACCTTTTATACTGCTGCTCTATTGGTTTCAAGTTGTACTTCTGTTTTCATGATTTCATTTGTTTTTGATATTGTAAACTGCTCAGAGAGTTTAACAATTCTAGGGGGCAAAGGAATATTCAGTGGGTCCCAGCTCACTTGCCTCACCACCAGCCACTACTGCCGCACAGCCACATGGCAAACCTCCTGCCACAATGTTGGGCTCTCTGGGGCGCCTGCCCATCCCATGCCTCACTATGAGTTAGAGAGTCCTTCCTCAGAGCAAGCTATTCTGGGAAATGTAATGGAGCGGGTACTTGTGCTGACGCTTCATTCTCGCAACTAAAAATGATATATAATGTTAGGAAAGTTGTGTGACACCCCCAATCCCTGGTGTGCGGTAGCAAGATTCCAGGGGGTTCCAGGTGCTCACCCGGGATTGTTGGGGAAATTGAGGCACAGCGGAAGTGCGTGTCTTTAAGAAATATGGTTTATTTTGCACATATTTACATATTTGCAGTGGCGTAGCGTGGGGGTGCAGGGGGGGCCGGCCGCACCGGCCGCAACATCTGGGGGGGTGCTCACACTCGCAGCTCTCTGCCCCTCCCTGGCTCACTCACTCTCTCTCACTGCAGTGCTGGCTGTGCGAATCCGATCCGAGCCGCTGGGTCGCCGCCCACTGTGGAGGGGGTGGGTGCCAGGTGTGCGGTGTGGTGCGGAGAGAGAGCGAGGGACTATCTGGGGGAGGGACAGTGCAGCGGCCGCGCAGCGCAGCGCTGAGTGCGGGAGAGAACCACACCAGACCAGACCAGGCAGCAGCAAGAAGAAGCTGGCAGCGGCGGCAGGTTAGGGGTTAGGGGGCGCAAATTACTTGCCTTGCCCCGGGTGCTGACAACCCACGCTACGCCGCTGCATATTTGCAATCCTGATACCCCAGGATTGTCTCTTATTGCCCCTCTCAGAGCTTCAGCAAGCGTGGGTCCAAGCAGCAGTCCATCATGGCTCCTGGCCTCTTTATGCAACCTCCTCCGGCGAGTGCCAAAATGGTTCTTCCTACTTTCGCCTTCTCATTCCCAGAACACTTTTGGATCACACAGGACACATTTTCCTGGAACATAACTCCCTGCCCTCATTGCAGCAACCTGCCAATTATCCTGTCTCTGTCCACTCCTCAGAGCTGGGGCAGGGCAGGGCAATTCTTTGGCATTGCCAATGGCCCTTAATGGCTCAGTACAGTGGAACCTCGGTTGCGTGTCGAGGTCCCCAGGGCCACCCCAATAACTCACGCATCACAAATAATTTTTGTTTAAGGTTTTTGGCATAATTTTGGCCACAACTTTATTAAAATACAAATTTGTGAGTGGTTGCTTAGGCATTGGTTGCGACTATCTGCCCCCACCATGGGGAACAGACTGACATTCCACACGATGCGAAAGTCAGAAAAGGGGAATACACTTGGGGGTAGCGACCGAGCGGGGAACCTGCCCTCAGCCCTCCCCAAATGCAGCCAGGAGCTCTTGCAGTGGCCCGAGCCCCCTTGACAGAGTGGACAAGCAATAGTTAGCCCCCGATTCCTTTAACGGAATCCCTTGCAGCAGCAGCATTAGAGGGGCAGGCACAGCCAATCCATGCCCCTCAACCAACCAAACCATAAACCAATGCCTAAGCGCAACCTTACAAGTTGTGACGATTTGCTACGCAGTAGGCAAAAACCAAATGGCCCCAGCCAATCAGCCAGATGGACAAAATTCCTACCGGGCCCCTGCCCCAAGAGCAGACGACCCCATGACAGGCATAGCAAGGTCAAAGCGAACAACCCTAATTCTAGGGAGGGGGGGGACGGGCAATCCGATGCACGGGCGAAAAGAGGAAGCCCTGGCCTCGTGTAAGGAGTTTTAGCATTTCTGGCTGTCAATCAACAAATGGCAACATTAACTTCTTCCCAACAACAAGGGAAGCCCCAATCGCATCAGTGGCCAACGATCAATTAGCCCGCCCCCAACTTTGGAGTGTCCTGGCGGCCCCCACCGCAACACGTGCTCTCCATGAAGGAGAACACACTTTGTTGAATGCTTCGGAAGTCAAACATTTCAGCTTTCGAATGCCGACAACCCGGAAGTGAGTGCTTCTGTTTTCGAACGTGCCTTGGAAGTCGAATGGCTTCTGAGGCATGTTTCTCCATTTTTTCCAATGGATTTTGCTGACTAGCAATTGTGCCTCGGTTGTTGAACGTTTCAGAAGGCAAACAGTCTTCCAGAATGGATTACGTTCGACGACTGAGGTTCCACTGTACTTGTTTCCCCATTATTCCTTAATGGCTCAGCACTTAGCTGACCTTGTCAGGCTCAGTGCCAGATTTACATATAAGATAAACAAGCTATAGCTTAGGGCCCCACTCTCTTGGGGGCTCCCAAAAAATTTAAAGGAAAAAAATGTATGTACATTTCCAAAATATAAGATAAAAAAACAAATCAAATAAAACCAATGTGATAAAATACATATCTGCAAATGGCTTTAGATATCTACAGTGGTACTTCTGGTTACAAACACTTTGGGTTACAAATGCTTCAGGTTACAAATTCCACTAACCCAGAAGTAGCTGCTCCTAGTTGCAAACTTTGCCCCAGGATGTGAACGGAAATTGCGCGCGGGAGGCGTGTGTGCAGCAGGAGACCCGATTAGCAAAAGCGCACCTCAGGATAAGAACGGTTTCAGCTTAAGAACGGACCTCCGGAACAAAATAAGTTCGTAACCAGAAGTACCACTGTATTAGGTCCATAAATTACTATATAGCATATATTGATGTACTGCAGTATTTTAATGTTTTTTTGGAAGCCGCCCAGAGTGGCTGGGGAAACCCAGCCAGATGGGTGGGGCATAAATAATAAATTATTATTATTATAAATTATTATTATTATTCATCACAAAAAACAGTGACAATTTGTTGTGGATAAAGGACAGCTGGACATATAAAGGGCCCTATTACCTTCAGGAGCTTAGGGCCTCATCAAAGCTAAATCCAGCCATGGTCAGGCTGGGTTGCATAAACTAACTCAGGAAATTATTCTCTGGCCCAGTTCCACAGCTTGTATTTTCCCTACATATCCCAAATATCTAAATACTACCTTTTATTAATTTCTACCATTCACTAACAGTCTCTGGTACCCCTGATCTATGGCAATAACCTTTAACTGATTTGTAAAGAGAATTTCTAGTCACCGTGGCAAACTGGCGGTGGTGCAGACACCCTTCCAGTCACCCCGCTCAGAATACCTCACCCTGGGAAGGAATTGGGCAGAGAGATCACCTGGACTGCTGCACTGTTCCTCAGCAAGCAGAGCCAGCCTGCACATTAGGTGGGATTAGGTGGCAGCCCTGAGTGGTACCCCCTCCAAAGCTTTGCCACCAGTCTCCCCAGCCCCTGGGGGAGAGAGAGGGACCAGCAACAAAGCTCTGCAAAATGTGTCCCCTCCTGCCCAGTCAGTGAGAGGGGGAGCCAGCACAAAGCCCAGTTGCTGGGTGGCAGAAGGGATTATCACAGATGATCCCAGCTGGAGAGATTTCCAAGGGTTTTTGAAGCCCTTGCCACCCCCTATATCACAGGGGCAGCAGCAAAGCGTTTCGCCTCAGGTGCCAAAATGTCTTGGACCGCCCCCAGTCAACGAGGCATTCTATTCTCTATGCTCCTCTGTTCTTAATTTTATTTAATAATGCTTCCCACCAGTTTACCCTGGACAGATGCTACACTAACAAGCCTGTCATTCTGCAGCTCCCACCTGGAACACTACTTTCTAAATTGACAGTATGTTGCCTACTTTCTAATCACTGAGTAAGGAGGCCCACCTTAGTGACAAGTTGAATATTTTTGTCAGGTGATTAGTATGTTCATATTTGAATTCTTAAAATTAAAAACAATAAACTTCCCAGAAGTGTTTAAGCCATATTTGGTTATTCATTCACTCTCTTTTCACCTTTCTTTGACTCAGATTTGCAGGCACTCTGCCTTTTAAAAAGTGGTTCAGGCATGCAGAAAAGTCCAACACAAATAATTCTGGTTCCCTGACAAGGAAATACTTTAGAAATATTGCTTCTATTGATGATGATTAATTTTAGAATTTACAGGTATACCCAACTACTTCAGCCAAGGGACGCGGGTGGCGCTGTGGTGTAAACCACTGAGCCTTGGGCTTGCTGATTGGAAGGTCAGCAGTTCGAATCCCCGCGACGGGGTGAGTTCCCGTTGCTCAGTCCCAGCTCCTGCCAACCTAGCAGTTCGAAAGCACATCAAAGTGCAAGTAGAAAAATAGGTACCACTCCAGTGGGAAGGTAAACGGCGTTTCCGTGCGCTGCTCTGGTTTCACCATAAGCAGCTTAGTCATGCTGGCCACATGACCAGGAAAAACTGTCTGTGGACAAATGTCGGCTCCCTTGGCCAATAAAGCGAGATGAGCGCCGCAACCCCAGAGTCGTTTGTAACTGGACTTTAACTGTCAGGGGTCCTTTACGTTTAGCTTTTTACTTCAGCCCATAGGCCTTACAGATGCTAATTAGATTAGACTGGCAGAAATGAAAAGCATTTTTTAAAGAATATGATTAAGAAACACAATGCATAAATGAATGACACTTTTCATCTGACACTGAAAGGACATCAAAGTCATGCCAGTGAAGCTCTCCAGTAAGGTCATTTTTGAGTAGGGATACCACATTTCAGAAGGCCCCTTGGCCATTATCCACCTCACCCTCCCTCGGCCTGTAAAGTGAGATGAGCACCGCAACCCCAGAGTTGTCTGCAACTGGGCTTGACTGTCAGGGGGCCGTTACGTTTACCTTTTTAACCTTCCAGGGGTCCTTTACCTTTACCTTTTCTTGTGGTGGCCACACTTTAGAATTCCCTCTCCCTTGTATATTAGACAGCTGCCTTCTCTGTTGTGTTTTTGGTGCCTACCGAAGTCCTTCCCCTTTCAACAAGCCTTTTAAGTTGAGATCTTTCCCATTCTGCATCTGTTCTGGAATTGTTTTAAAGATTTATATAAATGTTTTAGCACTTGGGCTCCTGTAGGAGGTAGGGTGGGGTATACAGTTAATAAACAAACTGTAAATATTTTTTGGGTGCCTTTCTGGATGGCATATTGGGGTTCTTCCCAGGAAGTTGGTAGAGCTTCACTCATAAGTCCTGGAATGCGCTAGCAGCAGACCAAACCACCAGTTGCTTTTGCTAGAAGGTTCTGCAGGGTGGATTTCATCCAGATTTGATTCTATCTTCCCACCATTCTAGTGTAGAGTAGCTTTGGCTCAGCAAGCCAAGCTCCTTGAAGTGTGAGATTAGCTGTGATGGGGTACCATTCTACTCTATTAAAACAGATGTGATGTTCATTAGAACTTCTAAATCAAACTTAGACTTGTGGCAAAGAGCATGAAGTTTTGTTGATTGCATGTGGGAAATCCCATGTTTTCAACACACTCTTCCATTCTCAGGCTGGCAAGGTAATTTTCTTTTTTCGCTCAGCTGCTAGACAAAACAAGAGCGGGGAGATGAATCTCTGAAATGCACATTAAGGTTTATTTACTTTTTTAAGAAAAGGAGGAATCAGATATTTCCCAATTAATGAATAAGCGAAGCTCTGTCAACTGTTTTTTTGTACCAGGCACATTAGAAAAAGCCCTAAACCATTTATTTCATTGGAAAGGACTATTCCGAAGCAATTACAATCTATCAGATAAACAAGCGTACATCAGAATTGTCTATATATAGTTATACTATAGACAATTGAAGTTAGAATGTTGCTCTGGTTTAGTTTGCCATTCTCTCACAGCTCCCTGACAGGTTCCTTTGTATTCATGCAAAATACAAAGAAAAGCCACCTGCATTTTATTTCAAAAACAGAATTAAGACTGTGCATTTCAGAATACCACTTTTCTGTCCTTTATGTAGGATGAATTTGCCCCATCCCCATTCTAGAGGAAGCCTCATGAGAACCTACTGGACCTTTTTTAAGGGTGCCATCACCCACAGCACACATTCCCTTGCAGTGTTATACCTACCTGCTCATTGAGCGATATGGAATTAGCTGGTCACCCATTGTGGGACTAAACAATACTTCTTAAAGTTCTTTCACTGCAACACACTCAACCTGAATTTATGACTGTTGAGTTGGATAGTATTGATTCATCTGATTGCGTGGCTATTCCCTCCCCCACCACAGATGGATAAATGAAGACACAGGACACCAGAATTTAGGTTAATGGGCGAAAATGGCCACAACTTTATTGATTACAGGCAAGAGTGGTATTGGCTATAGGCATTGGCCCTACCAGACTAACCGGTCTAACCGGTGAGGGTTAAGCACCAACAGGGGGAGCCACCCGAGATGCATATCCCTAGGCGCTCCCTGAGGGGTTACCGCTCGGGGGCGCGCTTTAGGCCCTAGCCTCCGTAGGTTTCGGACGAGGCGACGCCCCTCGGAGTCCTTTAACGAACTACCCTCCAAGCCTTGGGGGAGGTGATGCGCTCCTCCCCCCCCCGATCTCATCTGCATGACAATACCCCTGCCAATGCCTACCGCCAAAAACCCATGAGTTGTGACGTTTTGCTACGAGGTAGGCGAAAAAACCAAGTGGCTTCAAATTCCAGCCAATTAGCCAAATGGAAAAACTCCTACCAGGCCCCTTGCGGCGACCAGTCGAAACCCATAGCAAAGTCAAGGACGAACCTACAGGGCGGGTGGGTGGGAAACCGCGTTGGGAAAGAAGAGAAAAGGGGCGAGCTGAGGGCTGCCCTGACCTTAAATGTCCCATAGAAGGCCCGCCCCCGCCGCCAGCCGATTGGCTGGCGGTGCGAGGGTATGCTAATAAAGGGAATCCCCAGCTCCCGCGGGAGTGTGGGCGGGGTCGTGAGCCCGCAACCCCACCCCCTCCTGAAATTCGGTAGTGGCATTGGAGTCTCCTTACCATAACAAGCAATGTAATGAGGACAGGGATATTTTTGTCATAGGATAGAAATTAATAAATTCTAGGATTGTGATTATTTGGGGTGGGAAGGGAGAAATATAAATTGAAAAGGAATTCCTGGGTAGCCTGGCCAATAAGGGAACAATAGAGAGCCATTGAGGGCCCATTGAGGGTCATTAACAAGCCCTCTTGATGTTGTTTACTCATTTAGTCCTGTCCAACTCTTTGTGACCCCATGGACCAGAGCACGCCAGCCACTCCTGTCTTCCATTGCCTCCCGCAGTTTGGTCAAACTCATGCTGGTAGCTTCGAGAACACTGTCCAACCATCTCGTCCTCTGTCGTCCCCTTCTCCTTGTGCCCTCCATCTTTCCCAAAATCAGGGTCTTTTCCAGGGACTCTTCTCTTCTCATGAGGTGGCCAAAGTATTGGAGCCTCAGCTTCACGATCTGTCCTTCCAGTGAGCACTCAGGGCTGATTTCCTTCAGAATGGATAGGTTGGATCTTCTTGCAGTCCATGGGACTCTCAAGAGTCTCCTCCAGCACCATAATTCAAAAGCATCAATTCTTCGGCGATCAGCCTTCATTATGGTCCAGCTCTCACTTCCATACATCACTACTGGGCCCTAGGTATGACCAGAAACTGGAGATTTGGAAGGTTGGCAGGGTAACTGCTCTGGGGGAGGGCAAGGGGTTACTGGGAGGAAGCAGTGGGGGGACTGGGATCTATCTTTTTGAGGGAAGCAGCCTGAAGGTTCCTTGTGCTGCTGCCTCTGGAAATGTGCATGCTGTAAGTTCTGGACCCCCTCCACGTAAGACTGAAGGTGTCATAGGCGCCGACTCCATGGGGCTTGAGGGGGCCCGAGCCCCCTCAAAAATTCGTTTGGGGGGGCTCTGCCCCCCCAATAATCTCCGGCACCCCTCCAGGAGAGCGCCATCGCCGCCCCTCCCCCAGCCCAAAATGCACAGGATCGGGCTGCATGCCTCCTGCCCTCCCTCCCGAGCAAAAGCTCCACCCAATTTCCGCTCCAGAGCTGATTAATAGGCGCTATTCGCTCACGAGGAGGCGGCGCCACTTTATTTGCATATTCATGAGCTTATTTATTATTCATGAGCTTTCCCGGGGCCCCCCAATATTTTTTATAAGTCCGCGTCCGTGGAAGGTGTAAATAGGTGAATAATCCCTATTTCTTAAAGCATGACAGTCCCCACTGTGTCTTCTATTCTCCAAAGAGACACAGGCCTTGTGTGAGTGGCTGTGGCCTATGAGGTCTTGCCACTCCTTGGCAGAGAGAAGGGCGGGTATCGGGCTTTTGTAACATTATATTAGAACAATCATGAGACTGTAGGCTGAGTGGCATTTTAACAACCACCTCCTTTTAGAGAAGGTTTGCTTGGTTTGATGTTCTCAGGGACAGGGGAGCTTTTCAGATAAAGCTCAAATCAAGGCGAATGCCCGGCTCCTCTCCAGGCAAAACACAAGAGGAGTTCCAAAGGAAGATAAAACTATTTTGAAAAGATCAGTGACATTTCCTAGAGGAACTCTGCACAACCCCTCCCCCCTCCATTTATTATTATTATTATTATTATTATTATTATTATTATTATTATTATTATTATTATTATTATTATTATTATTTAAATTTATGTTGATAACGGAAGGGGGGCATGTCTTCTTCACCTCCTTCTTTGCTACAATATATCCATTTATTTCCAATTGTCAATGTCAAAAGGGACTAAAATCTATAAAATTCATAGAAAATCAACGTGCCAATTTGCTCAATTTCTCTAGGACCCCATGACACCTCCCCTGTCCTCCATAATCCCTCAAGAAAGGTGTCAAGACCCTAATCCGGTCAAATCGCTCTGCCAAGCCCTTCCTCCTGGCGATGCCAGGTGACAGACTATGCATACATGGACCATTGTCTTCTCAGGATGTGCTTATCTGCGCATATCTCCAGCTCTGCATATTCCCCCCTCCCTCCTCCGTATGTTAATCCGGTGTAACCCAACCTCTTCCTAATGTATTCGTGATGTAATCTGTGTAACCCAACCTCTTCTTAATGTATTCATGATGTAACTGGGATATATTTTGCACTGTATTCTGGGACATGGAGGGAAATTTCAAAAGTTCATGTCACCCCTTTCTCGCTGTTCAATCTCGCCTTGAACCTGTTGTGCAATAAACTTGGATCTTCTGCAGTTTGCTCCTGTCCGGCTGAGCTCATTTTCTTCCGCAGGGACCCGCGGACCTAGTCCGACGAGCTGGGTGGCAGAGTAGCCCCGCACCCAGATTTTTCCGTAACAATGTACTGTCCTATACCAGGGCAGTTCACAGAACAAAATCAAAATATAAAATCATTTGATGCCACAAAAGACAGAAATCCAATTTAACTAGCATGGGTAATGGGCCCTGATACACTCACATTCCACACAGTTCTCTAAATCTCTCAGGGGGACTATATTGTTATCTGAAGACTGCCTTTCTAGTTTTAAAAAACTGTTCACTGTATTTTGGAATCATACCTTGAGACTATTTTTGCTATCCTTGAGGGGCATTTCCCAGGTTCTTCTTAGTTCTCCCTATTCAAGACTTACAGCTTTGTTACCTTCTCTCCCTTGAGTCTTTCCTGGCATGTGACTATGTGTTTCTCATATCTTCTTGCACCACCTCATCCTATTCTTCTCCTTATTGCTATGGTCCCTCATCATCTTCAAGCAAACAGAGATGGGATTAGATGAGAAATCTAATCAAAGGGAGGTGACCTGGCCAGTGTGAGAGGATGACTCTCTGAAGGCCAGCATCAGGGAAGTGGCAGAATGACAAATAGAAAGGCAAGCTGTATGGTAATAGATAAATAGAGTGTTTTCAGTAGTGCACAGAAATCTGTAGTACTTCTGCCTGAATCTAATAGTCTGGCCATAGTGTACCTCCCTCTCCAACAGTCCCTGCCTATGCATTGCCTTGTTCATACAGCCAAATTCTGTAGGAAATTCACCTCTTCCAGTGATATGGTTCAAAAGCATGAGCTCAGAGAAAGGGCATATTGTTCATATGCAGGGGATTCAAAGCTCCACTCCTGATATCTCCTGTTAAAAAGGATCTCAGTAGCAGCACTGGTGTGGGAAGCAAGTGGCACTGTGGTCTAAACCACTGAGCCTAGGGCTTGCTGATCCCCACGACTGGGTGAGCTCCCATTGTTCGGTCCCAGCTCCTGCCAACCTAGCAGTTCGAAAGCACGTCAAAGTGCAAGTAGATAAATAGGTACCAGTCCGGTGGGAAGGTAAATAGCGTTTCCATGTGCTGCTCTGGTTTTACCAGAAGTGGCTTAGTCATGCTGGCCACATGACCCGGAAAAACTGTCTGCGGACAAACGCTGGCTCCCTCGGCCAGTAAAGCGAGATGAGTGCTGCAACCCCAGAGTCTTTCGCAACTGAACTTAACTGTCAGGTGTCTTTTACCTTTACCTTTTTAGCAGAACTGGTAATGACCTCCTCCACCCAAGACCCTGCAGAATTTCCCCAGTCAGAGTCAACAGCACTGGGACTAACTCCATTTAGAGCCACACCAAATATCTATATACTCTTCCTTCAAATTCCACCTTTTCTTTGATACCCATGGTTGACTTCCTTCATACAATACCTCACCCCCCCTCCTGAAACCAAGTTTATTGATGTGCAACTTAATTTTGTGCATATTTTTCCCCATTGCCTTTTTCTCTTTTTTCTTCTCCTTTTCCTTCCTTGACATTTCTATTGTAAACTCCACTGGGCATGAGCCAGTCTTTTCCACTTGCCCCAGGAGCAGCCAGCAAGGAGCAGCAGTGCCATTAGATGTGGCATCTCACCAGCACTGCCACGTAGGTAAAGGTACCCCTGACCATTAGGTCCAGTTGTGGATGACTCTGGGGTTGCGGCACTCATCTCGCTTTATTGGCTGAGGGAGCCGGCGTACAGCTTCTGGGTCATGTGGCCAGCATGACTAAGCCACTTCTGGTAAACCAGAGCAGTGCACGGAAACGCCATCTACCTTCCCGTCGAAGCGGTACCTATTTATCTACTTGCACTTTGATGTGCTTTCAAACTGCTAGGTTGGCAGGAGCTGGGACCAAGCTCACCCCGTAGTGGGGATTCGAACTACTGACCTTCTGATCGGCAAGCCCTAAGCTCTGTGGTTTAACTCACAGTGCCACCCACGTCCCAAATGCCACTGCCACATATTGAGATGATGAAAGAGGTGGGGCAGGGTGGTAGCAAGGTCAAGGCAGTTTCAGGGCTCCCAACGCACACTGACCTTACCACTGCTCTGCTCTGCCCCCTCACCATCCTGGTACATGGCAGCACTTAACTTTCCTGTTGAGTATTTCTGTTCCCATGGAAAGTTGAACCACTCTGCCCCGCATGATAATAGCCATGGTATAGTGTTAGGTGAGATGGTTTCTACATCGTAGCTATGATGCCTGTGATGGTCCACAAACACTAGGCTTGATAGATCCCTCCCATTGCCTACTGAGAACTGAGTGTAAGTATTAAAACTTCACTACCCTTTTACCTTTAACTTCATCTGCTTTGTTTGTCACCTTGAAAGTCTCTGGAATTATAAAGCACCATGATAGCGTCTTTATCATTGAAGGAAAGGTTTACTTCATGGTTGTCACCTGAGTTTTCTAGAACTGACTGTCCTTCATACTTTTCCTGACATCAAAAGGACAGGAAAACCATAAGCAATCAGCAATGGTTTTCTCTTTATCACCAGTAAATGTTGCCAAAAAACAGATAAAGAAATGGTTTTAAATAACATTAAACAGGGAGGGGGGACGACCTCACCAACAACAAAATGACCAAAAATAAATAAGCCTTAATTCTTAAAGACCACCACAACAGCTAAAGATCATTCAGTTAGTTCCTATTCTGAGCTTTATATAATTCAGCTCAGCAAATGCTAGCAGGAGGCTCACCCACATTAATTGAAACTTGCTATGTCCTGTGGCAACACCTAAAAGCAAGAGGTGTTAAAAACATCATAAACCCATCACCTCCTACGCACTGGGGTATTTTTTACTCCAGAAGGTCAGAGTTGGAAGAAGAATTTGCACTGCTTAAGCCAAATCAAGATGAGTGGCACTGCAAGCTAAAAAAGAATTTCATTAAATAGCTTTCTCTCATGAAGCATTTCTAAATATTCCTGGCTCGGATATATCTCTGCTTGTGGCACCCCAAGACACAGAAATGGAGGAAGCCCCTAAATGTTTGGCCATTTACAATGCAATGAATCAAATGATTTGGTGGTGGTGAAGCTTCTGGCTGTGGTTGGCTGAGCTGCCCTAATGCCACAAAACAAAACAATATTTACACCCCACCCATTTGGCTGGGTTTCCCAGGGCTCGTCCTAGATAAGGTCAGGCAGAAGGTTTTTTGGAGAGGGAGGGAAGAAGATGGGTGGGAGTAAGGAAGGAGGAGGAAGGCATGTAAAAACTAAGATGAGCAAGATTTCCCCCACTTGCATCAGATTACAGTTATACCTCATGCTACGTTTGCTTCAGGATACGTGTTTTTGGATTGCGGACTGCGGGAAACTCGGAAGTACCGGAATGGGATATTTCCAGGTTTCACCGCTTGCGCATGTGCAGTAGCGCTAAATTGCGCTTAACGCATGTGCAGAAACACCAAATCATGCCGGCGCGGTGCTGCAGCTTGCGAACGCTGCGATTTGCGGACGTGCCTCCGTCACAGATTATGTCCGCTACCCGAGTTTCCACTGTATTCAATGTCTTCTTAAAAGAAACCTGATGGCTTCGTGAGCCAATTGGAGACCTGGAGGAAAGGTCAAACTATGTCAAAAAGGGCTCCCCCCAAGAGCCCGTTCGTAGCCTCATGGGCTGCTTTGAAAAGCTGCCACCAGGAAACTGCCCCTCAGATTCTGAGGAGGAGGAGGCAGCAAAGCTGGAGGTGAGACCCATCAGAAGTTGCCGGACCCCAGATACCCTAAAGAGAATTAGTTGCTCCAACCAAGCTTTTCTAAGCCCCTGTCTCCAGACTACTTTTTCAGGCTTCACCCCCTTCAAGGTTTTAAAGGGACAATCCTCACCTCTCTTGCATTCAGGGGTCAGCAAACTTCTTCAGCAGGGGGCTACTGTCCCTTAGACCTTGGGGGAACTATACAGTGGTGCCTCGCAAGACAAAATTAATCCGTTCTGCGAGTCTCTTCGTCTAGCGGTTTTTTTCGTCTTGCGAAGCAACCCTATTAGCGGCTTAGCGGCTTAGCGCTATTAGCAATTTAGCGGCTATTAAAGGATTAGCGGATTAGCGGCTAAAAGGCTATTAGCGGGGGGGGAGTGAAAAAACGGAAAACCCTTTCGTCTAGCGGGTTTTCCGTCTTGCGAGGCATTCGTCTTGCGGGGCACCACTGTATTTTGAAAAAGTAAAAAAGAACGAATTCCTATGCCCCACAAATAAACCAGAAATTCATTTTAAATAAAGGGACACATTCTAATGTCAAAACACACTGATTCCCAGACCGTACGCGGGCCGGATTTAGAAGGCAATTGGGCAGGATCCGGCCCCCGGGCCTTAGTTTGCCTACCCATGCATGATTAAACTATTTTCCTGTTTGCAGCTCTGAACACATCTAATTGCTTTATAATCAGAATAAAATGTATCTCAATCCTTTCACTGTTCTACAAATACTGTATGCGATTAGCATTTGCTAGGCTTCTATCACAATTAGAGACCTGTTAAAAAATTTTAAGTGATATTTAAAATGTACAAGATGTTATTGGAATGGGAGACAAAAGATGAACAAGAGAAATGTTCAATCATACACTGGGCAAATAGATATTGGTCATAATATAAAAATGGAAGCATGGGAACAATTATGGAATACGGATATAAAATTAGCAGTGTGTTATGGTTTAATAGAAAATTATATGAAAATGCTATAGAGGTGGAACCTAGCACCTAGTAGATTGGCAAAAATGTACAAATCAAAGTCGAATAAATGTTGGAAATGTGAAGAGAAAGAATGAACCTTTTCATATGTGGTGGTCTTGTAATAAGGTTAAAGCTTACTGGGAAATGATGTGTAATGAATTGAAAAAGATGTTTAAGATAACATTTGTAAAAAACAACAACAACCCAGAAGCTTTTACCTCGGGAATTATGGGATTAGAACTACCTAAACAGTATAGAAATTTATTTACGTATGCGACTACAGCTGCAAGAATGTTATTTGCCCAAAAGTGGAAGGATGAAGATGTCCCAACGAAAGAAGAATGGATACAGAAACTAATGGAGTATGCAGAAATGGCAAAACTTACCGGAAGAATAAGAAATCAAGACAACAAACTTTTTAGAAAGGAATGGAAATGATAAATAGATCAAGGCATTGGCAGGATTATTGTAACAACCTGCAATATATATATATATATATATATATATATATATATATATATGAATGAAATAGATGAGTAAACAAATAAGTTAAGGCAATTTGAAGTATGCAGGAAAGGACAAAAATAAATGTAAGGAACCACAGAAAGAGGGGAAAGGGAGTCGAAGTTGAAAATGTTAAAATTATGGTTAAATAATTGTTGTAATTAATATAAATGAAGATTATAAATATATATTTTTAAGCATTTGCTAGGCTTCTGGGTTTACTGCGGTGATTTCTTTTTATGGGGCTCAGACAGACCGTCTTTTGTGAGAATGAAGAAAATGAAGAGAATCAGAAGGGTGGTCTGATTGATGAGGGCTGAGAAATTGAAGAAGCAGCGATTCCATGAGGCAAAGGAAGGCTAGAGTGGTGGAAGGAAAGAGACCATATAGAAATCACACTTTAATATCCCATGCACAGATTAGTATGAGGTGCATGAAAATGTCATTTATCACGTGGCTGTGAAGTTTGTCAGAGCACTTCAGGTTGTATTACATGGAGAACCCTCCCTACCAATGATGTTGTGATGATAACCATGTAATAAATTGCAGGGCCATGGGATAAAATACATTTATCATGAATCTCTGGTTCAGCCAGCACTGACCACACATCCGTCTCTCTCAGGAACACAGACAGCATTGTAAACAACTATAAAGAAAATCACTTCTTGTTCTTTTTTCTCTTCTTTCTTTTTCAGTACTGAGCAAAAATGGCCAGTTCTGCGGCCTATTAGTGAGTAGGAAAAGTAGAAGCTCATTTTGCCAAAGTTTATCCGGGGAGCATATTTTCTCCAATTTTCCTTTGAGAAATTTCAGCTCAGTTAATTAACTCTATTGTTAGAGCCCCCAACAGAAAATTCTCAGAAAAGATGGGCTCCACCTCTGAGCCAGAGGTCCTGATGTGGCAGTGTAATTCACGAAGAACCACCGAGGAGAAGGGACAACCAACTGGAACTCTGACTCTGCAAATAGAAAGCGTGTCCTCCCTAAAAGAGGGCACGTGTTGCGGTGAGACCTGGAGACTGACCTTCTGGTTGTGGGTGGGTATATTGGACAGCCACAACACCCGATAGGTAGGTCCCTCGTTGCTGGGTTTAATCTGGCCTGGGACTCTCAAGAGTCTCCTCCAGCATCATAATTCAAAAGCATCAGTTCTTCGGTGATCAGCCTTCTTTATGGTCCAGCTTTCACTAAAGGGTGTATATATCTGTAAATAAAACATATATCATAAAGACACCACAGTCTCCGCTGTGCCTCATTTTCCAAAATGAGTAAGAACCCCTGGAACCCAAGGGATCTTGCCCTGCTCAGAGACTGGGGTTGCATGCAACAATATTGTTATATGAGTCAGTCATTGAAGAGCCACTTCACACATAATTTTGTCTTCTATATGCGTAGCTAATAGGATCTAAGTGTGCACTTAAAAATAGAACATGCTTTGCAAACATTTATTTATTATGTGAATTTGCAGGCCTCGTCAAAATTGCTCACTATCTTGTTGATGGTAATGGGCCCTCTGGTGAATGAACTGAAGTGATAATGAGGTGTTGAAATTTTACTATTATTCATGGCAGGTTAGCTCAAATTTAAAAGGTGTGTTGATGGGAAGCAGAGGAGCCAGCCACTCTGTAGAATTTTCATTCATCTATCCTATCAGTCAAAGTTTGGAGTTTATAACCAATGGTCATTACAATATAAATCACAGAAGATGATATAAAAAATTAGCTGAAAGGAGATTAAAAATACAGATAATCCAATGAAAATTGTAAGATTTGTCTCTGAAAAAGTCTTTTGCAACCAAACCTGTTTTGAGTCAGAAAATGGCTCATAGCTTTCCTGCGGATAGCACATATAACCAACCCTATCAGCACCTCAAAATAAAAAAATTCCTTCCAGTAGCACCTTAAAGACCAACTAAGTTAGTTCTTGGTATGAGCTTTCGTGTGCATGCACACTTCTTCAGATACACTGAAACAGAAGTTGCCAGATCCTTCTATATAGTGAGAAGGTGGGGAGGGGTATTACTCAGAAGGGTGGTGGGAATGGGAGATTGGCAGATAGCTGAGATGAGCCTGTTGACGACTCTTAACGACTGTAATAGGTCTTACAGGAAAAGGCAAGGGGTGAGAAGGTGAGAAATGGCTTAGTCATGTATAATCATGCCTATCAGCACCTGTATATCAGTCATGTATATCAGCACCTGTATATTAGTCATGTATATCATGCCTATCAGCACCTGTCTTCCCAACACTGAGCATCTCTGGGGAAAGCTCTGCTGCCAGGCTTTCACCACACTGAATTCCCCATACGTCCCGAGGGAGTCCGGTCCACTGTTGAACAGATTTTACTGTCAGAAAGAACTTTATTTAGCCGGAATTTTCTTTCTGGTGACTCGAAGCCTATGGTTCAGGTCCTACCCTCCAGAACATGAGAAAACAAGCTTGCTCCATCTTCCCTATGACAGCTCTTTAATTACTTGAAGATGGCTATCCTATCTCCTCCCAGTCTATTCTTTTCCAGGCTAATCAGACCAATTCCCTCAACGATTCTTCATAAAGCTTGATTTCCAGACCCTTGATCAACTTTGTTGCCCTCCTCTGCACATGTTCCAACTTGTCAATATCCTTCTTAAATTGTGGTGCCCAGAACTGGACACAGAACTCCAGGTGTGGTGGAGAGTTCTGGCACCTCTTTTTCTAGAAAAAATAGCACTGGTCAAAAGCCTTATTGAAATCAAGATACACTATCTCTACAGCATTCCCCTGATCCACCAAGCTTGTATCTCTCTCTCTCTCTCTCTCTCTCTCTCTCTCTCTCCTCCCCCTCCCTCCCTCTCTCTCTCTCTCGACTTGTTTTTGAGAAACTCATGTTGAATCTTAGTAATCACTGCATCCTTTTCTTAAATGTTCACAGACTGTCTGTTTATCTGTTCTAGAACATCTTTCCTGGTATCAATGTCAAGCTCACTGGTCGGTAGTTACCTGGATCTTTAAAGATGGGGACAATATTTGCCCACCTCCAGTCTGCAGGGACCTCACCTGTTTTCCAAGAATTCTCATAGATTATAGACGGAAGCCCTGAGATTACACCCACAACCTCCTTTAGTACCACTATCTTGGATTGGATCCTGGATTTTCCTATCTTGGGTTGATCATTAATGAAACATGGACACATATGTAAAACTTAAAAACAGGGTGCACATACCCATACACTCACACTTCCTCTCTCACACAAACCTATGCATACAGTTTTTAGAATTTGAAGGTGCAATACTGTCCAAAAAACTGACATGAAGCACAGGTTTTTATAAAATAAAAAATAAAAATAAATAACGACATTCCATGCATCCCTTGACTGAATAAAGCCTGAGCTCTTTGCAAAGTGTTTGTGTTGATGAATGCATTTAATGTTATTAGGTTATCATGGCAGGACTAGACTTCACAGCAGGCATGTAGAAATTAATGTCTGACTACCAAGCCCAGCCAGAATTTGTAGACTGCTGCAAGTATCCTTGTCAGGGAGCCGGGACAGTCTGTATCTCCCACTTGATGGAAAGCATGGACTTGGCGCCTTGTGATGCGCAAAGCACTGCTAGTTGTCCATAAGGCTTTATTTATAGCATTTCACAAGGGTGAGCAAATATTTCCACCTAAAGGAAAACTAAAGCAACCATCTATACAGTTTAAGATCAATTGCTGTTCTCATAAACATTAAAATGTACTTGATTAGAGGTGTGCTTTTTTGTTTTAAAAAAATCACCATTTGTTGGGTGAATGAGGGCAAAATGAAACCTTCTCAAAAGACTGTGTGAGAGAGAAAATTTTCTACATTTTTTCGGGGGGGGAGGATTGCAAATTATGTAACAGAATTTGGTCAAGGGTTCTACTTTTACTACTTTTTCTTTTTAAAATTAGGCTAACAACAATTAACATCAAAAAAATTACACAACTGACTGGTACAATAAAAATAGGCTAAGTAAACTTTCAAACATAGAATAGAATAAAACCTGTTACCATCATGGTTAGGAAGACTCTTAAAGAGGAATAATATCATATATTATTGAATCAATCAAATCCATTGATAAGCAGAATGAGGTGATGGACCATATTCTTCTTTATTGACATTTGTAAAAAAATCAAACTAAACCTCTGCAAATATGCCCTTTTTACATTGCCCCACAGAAATGTGTAGTTTGTTGGTCAACTTTTTAAATAAAGCAAGTTCCCAAACTTCGGAATACAAAAAAAGAATTCAGAGGTCTCCAAAAATGAGCCATTGTTGCTCTAGCGGCCATCCAAAAATGAACAATTAGCTCTTTATTATGTATATTAAGATGAGCTTCGTCAAAAACAGATAACAGTGGAAGCTGTAGAGAAGGGATGATATAAGGTTTCCAAAAATTGTATCGATTTCTTTAAAAAACGCAGACCAAAAGCTTTGCACCTTTTCACATTCCCACCATAAATGAATATATGACACAGTAACTGGGTACCTCTGCCAGCACTGGGGGAAAGAAAAGGTTTGATGTACAACAGGAGGATTATAAATGAAGAAAGGAAGGAAGAAATGTATGTTGCATTGTTTCAGGAACGTGGAGAACGGAATTTAAGACTGAAAGAATGAGAAGCTGAGAAGACCAAAACTGACTGATCTTTCAGTCCCTAGTGTGGCTACATTAATGTGTCTTTGCGAAGCTTTGTGGACACTGGCCTTCCCAGTCTAGCTGGCCAACATGGGAATAAGGAAGGTCATTCCAAAAGGACAGAGATGCAGTGGCTGTAGCTAGTGAGTTTAGTCTCCTTCAATCATTCCTAGTTACAGCAGCAGAATCTACACCAGGAATAGCTCAAGCCACCACGACAGCAAGGCTTCTGCTGGGGGGACCAGCAGCAGAACGAAGGCCAACTGTGGCCAGCATATGTCTCCTCCACCCTTAAGCCTTTTGTCGTTAGATGGAATGGTAGTATATCACTTAGTGGGCACATAGCAGCCTCACTCACCTCACAGAGTGTTTGTTGTTGGGGAGGAAGGGAAAGGAGATTGTTAGC
>NC_138138.1:9247685-9421054 GCF_964188305.1 Podarcis bocagei
GGACCAAGCCGGGTTTCTCCTCAATAGACAACTCAAAGACAATATAAGATATATTGTAAATGTTATAGAATATTTGGAAATTAGAAACGAAATACCAGCGGCATTAATATTCATCGACGCAGAAAAAGCATTTGACAAAGTGTCGTGGAAATTTTTATTGAAGAGTATGGAAGCAATGAGGATAGAGGGTTCATTTATGAGGGGTAAAACAGCAATTTATTCTAACCAAACTGCTAAATTAATTGTTAATAACAGTTTGACAGAGTCTTTTGACATCATGAAAGGTACGAGACAGGGATGCCCTCTTTCTCCGTTGCTGTTTATAATGGTTCTAAAGGTTCTAGCAGACAGGGTAAGAAAATCATCAGAAATACATGGAATAAAAATTGGAACTAAAGAATTTAAATTGAAGGCCTATGCAGACGATCTTGTACTATCTTTAGAGGAACCTCAAACTAGTGTTGGCAAAGCTTTGGAGGAATTAGAGGAATTTAGTAAACTATCAGGATTCAAATTAAATAAAATAAAGACTAAAATGATGGTTAAAAATTTGGACAGGAATGCGACAGAACAACTGGAACAGAAGCGTGGAATTAATGTGGTGAAAAAAGTAAAATATCTAGGGATCTGGCTAACAATGACAAATATTAATTTATTTAGTGACAATTATACTTTAGTATGGAAAGGAATCAAAAGAGACTTGGACATTTGGAACAGATTAAAGCTGTCTTGGACCGGGAGAATGGCAGCAATTAAAATGAATATCCTTCCAAAGATGTTATTTCTCTTTCAAACGATCCCTGTGATTAAGGGGTCATCTCAGTTTAAGGATTAGCAAAAAAACCCTATCAAGATTTATTTGGCAAGGAAAGAGACCCAGGATTAAGTTTCAATTACTAACAGATCGGAAGGAAAGAAGAGGGTTCTCAGTTCCAAATTTAAAATTATATTATGAGGCATCCTGCTTGTGCTGGATAAAGGAATGGATAATTCTGAAAAACACTGACATGCTGGATCTGGAAGGGTACAATAACAGATATGGATGGCACTCTTATTTGTGGTATAACAAGGTGAAAATTAATAAAGGCTTTACAAATCATATTTTTAGAGGTGCCCTGTATGACGTATGGGACAAGAACAAAAACTTATTAGAAAGAACCACACCCTGGTGGCTATCTCTGATAGACGTGTTAACAACAAAAAAACTAAATATGGAGGGAAAGAGAGTAACATATGAAGACATATTAGTGAAAACGGAGAGTGGGTGGAAAATTAAAACATATGAGGAAATAAAAGACGGGTTGACAGGTTGGCTACAATACCACCAGGTAAATGGCTTATTGAAAGAGGACAAAAAAACAGGATTTAGCGAGAAAAATTCTAAATATCAAATAGAAATCCTGGAGGGAAGAACAAAACTTCTGTCCAAAATGTACAACTATCTGTTGGAATGGGACACTAAGGATGAGTTAATAAAGGAAGTAATGGTAAAGTGGGCAATCGATTTTGGTTACAACATAGAATATGATAAATGGGTAAAACTATGGAACGAAGGGATGAAATTTACAGTGTGTTCCACTTTAAGGGAAAACTTAGGGGAAATGATGTACCGGTGGTATATTACCCCGGTCAAATTGGCGAAAATATACAAATTGAGCAATAAAGCCTGTTGGAAATGTAAACTTAAGGATGGGGATCTCTACCACATGTGGTGGGAGTGTGAAAAGATGGGGAAAAAATGGGACCTAATATACAATGAACTTAAGAAACTTTTTAAGTACACATTCCCGAAAAAACCGGAGGCTTTCCTACTAGGGATAATAGGGGAGGAAGTAAAAAAGGAGGATCATAAACTATTCCAATATGCAACGGTAGCGGCCAGGATTCTTGTAGCTCAAAAATGGAAGTCACCGGAGACTCCAACGGTTATGGAATGGCAGGCTAATTTTTTTGAATACACAGAATTAGCTAAAATGACGAATAAAATGCGACACCAAAAAGGGGCAAAGTTTGAAGAGGAATGGGGCAAATTTGTAGCATATATAGGAATTAACTGTAGAAGTTTAAAAACTACAGCAGGGCTAATATAAATCCTGTGATGTGTATAGAAATGATTAAGAATCTGTAAGAGAAGATGTATATTAAGAAAACCGCAACTGGGAAGGAAGGAAGTCGAGGCGTGATTATACGCAGTGTAAATAAGATGACATCAATAATGACTGTAAAGATTGTTTTATTTTGTTTGTGGAAAAATTTCAATAAAAAGCATTTTAAAAAAACAACAACAACCATCTGACTTTTAGAAGACATCTAAAGGCAGCCCTGTTTAGGGAAGTTTTTAATGTTTGATTCTGTATCATGTTTTTTATATTTGGTTGGGAGCGACTCAGAGTGGCTGGGGAAACCCAGCCAGATGGGCAGGGTATAAATAATAAATTTTATTATTATTATTATTATTATTATTATTATTATTATTATTATTATTATACACAGGAAGAAGAAAGGAGAACTTCATTTGCGAATTTACAAATTATTATATGTGTCAATGCAAATTGACGTTAATTATTGTAGCTGTAGTATAATGGATTTTATCAAGAGTGGATTGTATTTAGTTTGAGCAATAGTCTGGAGGCAGAATTACAGGGAATTAGACCTTGAAGTACAGCACATGGGAAGCCACACAAAATTTATAATTGGCTATGTAATTGATTTGTATTTGAATTGGTATTGTTATTTGATATTAATATAATATGGCATGTATTAGATTTTTATAATTGAAAAGTAATAAAAATTATTTAACAAAAAGAAGCAACAATAGACAACTTTGAATATTACAAAAATACATGGTTACATATAAAAATGTTACATTGATACAAAGTTTCTAATATGTATAAATCAGTATCAATTCATTTTCCTTCTGACACAAGGAGAATACATGGCAAACTAATCAAGAAGAATCAAATTTTCTTCAGCAATGTACCGGTGGTTGGGGGCTGGGATGGAGTGGCCTGTGCTGTAAGAACTGTGGTGCTCCAAATACGCAAGATATTTTATATCTGTGAAATGTTGGAGGGTATATCAACTACAATATATATATATAAACAAACGGATTTGTAAAATCCTCCAGCCACCTTGCTGAAAAATTCTATGAAGCGCCATTGATTTCTGGGGTTTCGCTCAAGGCTCTTTCATTGTGGAAATAACCGGAAATGTTATAATCAGGACATTATTTTCTCTGTGCTATATTCTGTTGCCACAAATTAGGCTTGGATGGCTTCAGGAGCTGTGTCTTTAAGCCTGTTTCGACCACTCCAGCTACTATCTTTAGATTACCGGACCTTTCACCATTTCTAGTTATGCTTTGTAATAAACTCTACTTCACTTTTGCTCTGTATGCTTTCTCCATTAAACTAATGACAGGGTATAGAATTCCTGGAATTGCACTATTTCAGACTCAAAAAGCAGAGAATCGCTTGAATGCTCCTATCTGCTGCCTGAAATGTGGCCTGCAGGTTGGGCAGAATAATTCTTTATATTACAGGGTTTGTCTGCATACCTCTCTTAAGATGGGGCTTAGCCAACCGCTCCCATCCTGGATAGTAATTCTAAGAGCTGTAGCTACTTCTAGGGAGGCTACTCTGCGCTTAGGGGTAGACAAGGATCAGTAATGGAACCCTTGAAGACTGGGAGGTAAAGACCAATTTTATCCTCCCTATCCCTTCTTTACTGCACCTGGGAGCCTGAGTTGCTTCCAGGGAGAAGTCTCAGGGGCAGACTTTGGTCTTTCAAATTTCAACAACACCCTGTGCCTCTCGCCTTTTGTTCTGCGCATGCACTATGGTGCTCCTCTGCGCATGCACTATGGTGCTCCTCTCGGCTAGGCGTCCATTGCGGGGAAACTGGTCATGCTGTTCTAAATCTACCTCTGGGCAGTTTTGCTGTGCTGAGCGTACAGAATGTATTAAGTGTGATTAATGGTGTGCCTCCATTGGTGCTATTTTATATTTTTATTGGTTTATTGTATTGTGCTTTTGTATTTGTATTTACTATAGTGCTATGGTATTTTCTCTTGGGTTAATTTGTTCCGTGCTTTGGGGGTCTTAGGACGCGGGTGGCGCTGTGGGTAAAAGCCTCAGCACCTAGGGCTTGCCGATCGAAAGGTCGGCGGTTCGAATCCCCGCGGCGGGGTGCGCTCCCGTTGTTCGGTCCCAGCGCCTGCCAACCTAGCAGTTCGAAAGCACCCCCGGGTGCAAGTAGATAAATAGGGACCGCTTACAAGCGGGAAGGTAAACGGCGTTCCGTGTGCGGCTCTGGCTCGCCAGAGCAGCGATGTCACGCTGGCCACATGACCCGGAAGTGTCTCCGGACAGCGCTGGCCCCCGGCCTCTTGAGTGAGATGGGCGCACAACCCTAGAGTCTGTCAAGACTGGCCCGTATGGGCAGGGGTACCTTTACCTTTACCTTGGGGGTCTTGGACCAAAAATGGCACAGAAGTAAACAGATGATATTAAGATAAAGCTAGACTGATACTTCGCTTGTTTACATAGGCCTGACTCCAACCCCTGACCTAAGGCTTATGACCCTGAAGGAGCGTCTCCACCCCCATCATTCTGCCCAGACACTGAGGTCCAGTGCCAAGGGACTTTTGGCAGTTCCCTCGCTGTGAGAAGCCAAGTTACAGGGAACCAGGCAGAGGGCCTTCTCGGTAGTGGCACCCGCCCTGTGGAACGCCCTCCCACCAGATGTCAAAGAGAACAACTACCAGACTTTTAGAAGACATCTGAAGGCAGCCCTGTTTAGGGAGGCTTTTAATGTTCAATAGACTATTGTATTATAATATTTTGTTGGGGAAACCCAGCCAGATGGATGGGGTATAAATAAATTATTATTATTAAGGAGGAGGAGGAGCTGGGCTGACCAGATGGCTCCTCTTATTCCTTTGATTCTGAGCCCTTCCACTTGCATCACATCAACCTGCCAAGTGGTTCAAAATGTTCTCTAGGCCCATTCTCTTTTTCATAATAGAATCGATGCACATCTGTTGAAATAAACTCCTTTCAACAAGTCATTGTTGAGAACTTTTCCAGAAACATGCCTGACCCAGGAAGAACAGGGGACTGCAGCATGGCTTGGGGACAGTCACGGAGCTGTTAAATCCATGGCCATGAGCAATACATTCAGCAGTGAGAAAAGTAATAATAATAATAATAATAATAATAATAATAATAATAATAATAATAATTTTTATTTATACCCCGCCCTCCCCAGCCAAGGCTGGGCTCAGAGCGGCTTAAAGTATTAATAAACTTACTGATAAGTCACCAGTTCAGGATAATAGCTGGGATAGGGTGTATGTGTGCTTGTGTGTGTAATGATCTACCCTTGCAAGGATTACAAGATAACGCACACAAAGCACCTTGAAGGACAAAATCCTGTCTGAATTTGAAAGTGAGGTTCATATATGTTGAAAAACTCTAGTTAATGGTAGTTAACACAAGCAATGCTGAAATGAGACATTCTGCCATAAGCCATAACTTGTTGTGATAAGAACAGGTACTACACTTTATCTTAGCCAAAAGGCAGAGAAGCTACTATACGTCTTGAAACTGGATCCATAAGAATCGAGGCCAGAGTGTGGCTCGCCACCCTTAATTACCAGTTGAAACTATCCCTCTTCCCGAGCAGCCTTGCTCCCCTGACTATTAAGGACGTTTTCCAATTGACATGGAAATGTGCAGTGAAAAATATAACTATTTTAGGCTTCAACCCACAGATTTTACTTGACACGGGGCATGAACAAGCAAAAAACAACAATATTAAACAGCGTGTGGAAGACACAGAATGCCAAGCAGACCTAGCCAGGTCCCCAAAATTTCCAGAAGATACCTCACCTCCCAAATGCCATATATAACCAACCTTGAACTCTCAAAACAGCGAAGGGCTTTTACTCTGGCCCATTGTCAGGCCCTCCCCTCAGCCATTCAGGAAGGCCATTATAGAAAGATACCAAAGAAGGAGAGGAAATACCCACGTGGTTCTGGGCAGCAGGAAACAACGGAACATGCCTTTCCCCATTGCCAGTACTATGTAGACATACAAGCCAGGCTTATCCTGCCTATCCTGCACAAATTCCCAGGACGTACAGAACAACTCAGCATCTCCCTACTACTCCAGGATGAAAACCCAGATGTCACATACTCAGTTGCTAAATTTTGCGCTGCCATGATGGATATTTGCCGAAGGATGGTTTGTGCTACAAACCAATCTGAAACTGAAGGCCCATATTGTAAGACCTGTATTCCCTTAAAGCCCCACTTCTTATAGTTGTTTTAATTCTGTGCTTTCTGATTTTATCTGTTTTAATTATTAGTTTTCATCCATCCATTATCTGTGTGGATCCCATATTCTATTCACATTTTTTATTCTATGCTTGTTTCTTTGCTATTAATTGCTTTAATAACTATCTGTTTAAATCCTAGTTGCTATTTTATTCATATGGGGTTTTTTATGCCGGTCTGTGACTGTAATGAAGTTAAAGAAAGACATAACTTGTTGTCACTCTTATTCTCATTTCAGAGTTCAGGGTTTTGTTTTCTAGATTGAGTCGATGCTTTGCTTTTACTTGCTGCATAGAGGTGTGCTCTCAGTGATACAGTAACTTATCATAAGGCACATCCCATACGCTCTGGAATGATTTGGCAACAGCTTTGTTTTGCAAAACTATTGGCATTCTCCAGAATATCAAGGCTTTCAGCCTGGTTTATTGCCTTCGCTTTTGAAATCCACACAATATCTTTCCACCTGCTGTGCTTCATTACAGAATCCAATGTTTTTATAAAAACAAAACAGAAACCAAAAATGTGTTTTTTGTTTTGTTTTTTTAAAAAAGCTGGCCGAGTTTAATCTGCCTGCAACGTACTAATGCCTGTGTCTATAAATACGTCTGAATTCCATTTATAAGAAAAGTCAATAATAATAATAATAATAATAATAATAATAATAATAATAATAATAATAATTTATTTGTACCCCACCCATCTGGCTGGGTTTCCCCAGCCACTCTGGGCGGCTTCCATAGAAACCAAAAATACACTAAAATATCACACATTAAAAACTTCCCTGAAGTTTTTAATATGGTGGGGTGCCAGTCCCCACCAACATTCATACGAGCATCAGTTTGGTGGGCACAAAACCTACATGCATGCAAGAGGAACAGAGCCAATCTGCCCATGAAGTGGACTGAGGCAGCCACCTCTGGTGATGGAATCCCACAGCTTGGTGCCACACCCCACCCCTACTGCCACCAAGAAAGTCAGGAGAAGCCACAAGATCTCACAACAGTTCTACAAGATCTCGCCAGAAGCTGCCACTGCACAACACCAATATGTGAAGCTGCCATGGTGCGGCAGGGGAGTGGCATCTTCCGAATTCACCCCAGGTAGCAAAACAGGACAGGCCACCCGTGAAGAGGAGTTGTCACCTGGCAACTGCCAGCAAAGGAAATGTTATGTACTGAGTTGAATAGGATCCAAAAGGCAGCAGTCTGATTGGTCCTAGAACAATAGGATTCAGAATGCAGCAGTCTGATTGGTCCACAGGAGCCACCCAATCCAGCTCCAGGTGGAAGTGAATCCGCAACCTGATTGGCCTACAGGTGAATCCCGGAATTAGCCAATCATGTGGGGCCCATTGTGTAAATAATGCATATAAAGCAGACATTCTGGGGGAACTTCCATTCCTCCTCACCACAATGAGGTGAATAAAGAGCATGAAATCCAGTCTTGACTCCCGAGTATATTTCAGGAAGACTTCTTCCATCATGGGCCAATTAATTTCCCACTGCCTCCCTTGCCTCATGAGTTCCCAATGAGAGCTGTTGCCTGGCGACTTACAGCTCTCCCAGAAAATGAAGCTGTAAGAAGGGATAGTAGGATAGTGGAAGCTTTGGGTAGAAGAATATTCCATTAGGCTAACAGTAGTGTGGAGTTCTCTCTCTCTCTCTCTCTCTCTCTCTCTCTCTCTCTCTCTCTCTCTCTCTCTTTCTCTCCCTCCCTCTCTCTCTCCAATACAACAAAGAGAGAATCCTTGGGCTCCGTCAATTTTTCTGACTCTTCATGTATGCTTCTCCATTCATTTTGTCCTTCACCTCAAGCAACACTAAGCCATATCAAATATTGGTTATTTTAATGGGCATTTAGGACGCTCAGCTTTAGCACAACATCTTTTAATAGACCACTCTGCCAGCTAATTCTAAGACATAATTAACCTTAGTAATACATTTCTGTGAATTGTTGCCCCTAGGAGCCAATATGCAGTTCCTCAGTATTTGGGAGTATTAGTCACTTACATCTTCACTTTGGTAAATGGAACACATTTGATGTAATCTGTCCATACTTGTGCATACAGATAACTATATAATAGCTTACTGCTTATCTAAGGCAGCTGTTTTGTCCCGGTTAAAATTAAGCAGAAGTAGCGGTAGATGGGAGAATATATGATTTTATGTAACTAGCAGCAGATTGCAGAAGACTTTCCCATCTCCTTTGCCTTTTTACTTCTGATTCAGGCATACTCAGTAAAACCTTATTGATTCCAAACAAATTACTCGTGATGATGTGAACAACTTTAGAAACACCCTGAAAATGAATTTAAGGCAACAGCTGCAAAAGAGCAAAGCAATCCATAATTCCTGCATTTATATCCCATTTGTGAAGAAACAGCAAACAACATGTCTCTGTGGTATAGTTTAAACAAAAGTGATGTTCTTCTACATTCATTCCTATAGAGAGGCCTGTAGCCAAGGAACTGCCTGGTTAGTTCAAATCAATATATGAAATTCCACCCATCTGTTAAAGCAGGCATGTCCAACAGGTAGATTGCGATCTAGTGGTAGATCATGGAGTGTTCCTGGTAGATCTTGGTCAATCTCTGGCTCAAACCCACACAAGAAACCAAAGCTCAACAACTTTGGTTTAAAAGCTTAACAACTTTGGGTAGATCACTGCCAGTTTTTTTTTTATACTGTGAGTAGATCGCAGTCTATTGGGAGTCAGACACCCCTGTGTTAAAGTGTCAGGGGCCCTTTTCGGGCCCTTGAAATCACAGGTTCACAATACTGCAGTGCAAAATAGGATTCACAACTGGCAGAATTGTTACATTCTGGATTCTAGAGAACAGATGTTGTCAGAATATAACATATTTTTCACCCTATAGGACGCACTTTTTCCCCTCTCAAAAATGAAGGGGAAATGTGTGTGCGTCCTATGGGGTGAATGCAGGCTTTCGCTGAAGCCTGGAGAGCGAGAGGGGTCTGTGTGCATCGACCCCTCTCGCTCTCCAGGCTTCAGGAAGCTATCCGCAAGCCTTGTGAGCCCGGCGGGAGTTCCTGCCAGGCTTGCAAGGCTTGCGGGCAGCAGCCTGCAGCATGGGGCGCGCTCTGGAGCGCACCCCAGGCTTCAGGCAGATGTCCACAAGCCTTGCAAGCCCAGCGGGAGTTCCCGCCGGGCTCGCAAGGCTTGCAGATAGCAGCCTGTTCTGGGGGCTGGGGTCAGGGGAAGCTTGGGCTTCCCCAGCCCCGCGGCTGGGGGGGGGAATAAATTTTATTTATTCTCCCCCCAAAAAACTAGGTGCGCCCTATGCGTCAGTGCGCCCTATAGGGCGAAAAATACAGTAACTCCCATCATCTGTGACCACTGGCCATTCAGCAAATGGAGCTTGAGTCTAACAACATCTGGAGAGCCACAAATGTCCCATCCCTCTAGTCAAGAGGAAGAGCAGCAGAGGCAAATTTAGGGGAGCACAGCCAGTTTGCCTACTCTGGATGCTAAGTTGAGAGGGTGCTGCAGGGGGTATCGCAACAATGAGTCAGAACAGAAGGCAAGGGGGGGCATAATTTTTGTGTTGCACAGGGCACCACTGAAATTTTAAAGCCCAAAGCCCCAAATCTGCCACTGGGAACTCATTCTAACTTCCTGGCACACTTTCTGTGTCTCTCCTTTATCACCTATTATGGGATGGTTCACCTTTTATGGGGGCGGAGGACCACATTGAGCCATGGGCCACCCCTCCAGGGGACAATAATCAAATACATATTCATTCATTCATTCATTCATTCATCCTAAAGCAATATCAGTAAATTCATCTTTGCATTAACTAACAAAGCTCTGACCATTGAACCATACCCCCACAGCATTATTTTTTTCATATTAAATTCATACTTTTCATAAATGATTTCCATTGGAATCATTATTTCACTTGCCAATTCATATTTCATTGCCAATTTGTGCGTTGTTATTAAGGAAATGCTGACCGCTGAGAAAACACCCCACCTCCCAAGGCTGCTCTTCAGAAATTTTCTCTTGAAATGCTTCCCGTTGCCAAGAGAAAGGCACAACCTTTGCATCCCGTCGCTTACTTTAGGTTGCTGAGCTTTCCGCCTGCGCTTGAATGGTGTTTTTATGTTGCTTCTCCACTTTGCTGGCTCTGCTACATAAAGTAAAGCACTATCAACAGGACAAGTGGCTCTCAATCCTGGCAGAGAGATAGCAATCTTTCCTGACAGCCTCTGTAGGTCGACAGAGCTTAATAAAGGCATCCAGAATGCTGCGGAAGCTCTCAGTACCTAGAAGCTACAGATAGTGTTCAAAATGCTTGATTTTGGATTTTATGGGACTACAGGCATTTTGGACACCCAAAATTGCCCCCCAAAGGTGGAGCCAGCAGGAGCAAATTTATTATTATTATCATTTGCTATTGTCATGGACACCTAAATTTAAGGCACCTAAAATGTTTTGGGGGCTAGTTACATACCCTCCAACATGCTGAAGCAAAAAACCAGGATGCCAAGTCACATGACCCATGCAAGATCAAAGCCCTGAAAGATGCACTTTTTGGGGGTGAGATTGCAGTGCCCAAAATGACCTCCATGCTCTCAGGCAAAATAGAGAATTATTAGTACCTAAAACCCCCTGGTGGATTTCATCTGGTGGTGAAAAAGAAAAACATGAAGGGAAATTGGGCAATGTATAAAATGTTACTAGAAGAAAATAATATTAAATTGAAACTAAAAGTTTTTGAAGAAATTCACACTTAGTTGTCTGATTGGTTACAATATTTTCAAATTAACGAAAGATTAAGTATAGATGAACGAAAAGGATTGGCAGAAGTAACATCTAAATTGGAAGAGAAGTACATTTATGCACATGTGGTGGGAGTGTAAGAGAATAAGAAATTTTTGGGGCAGTATATATAATGAACTTAAAAAGATACTCAAACTCTCATTTACAAAAAAAAACACCTGAGGCCTTCCTATTAGGAATTATGTCCATGGAAATCAAAAGAAATCTTAGACCTCTATTCATGTACACAGCCACAGCGGCTAGGATTTTAATAGCAAAGAACTGGAAAAGTGATAACATCTCCACAAAAACTGACTGGCAAGCAAAAATGGTAGAATACTAACAACTCACAAGGATGACAGGGAGAATAAGAGGAAATTCAGTACAGAAAGTTAATAAAGATTGGATAATGTTTAAGATTATCTTAAAAATAATGGTAAACTCCTGGCAGACTTAGAATGAATCTTGAAATACTAAGACAGTATATAAAAGAATATTCTGGATACAAAACAGGAAAGTTAAAAAATAATAATGAACTGTGTACATATTAACAAAATTTAAAATAGTACAATGAGAAGATTCAAAAGTTAGTGTCTAAGGTGTGTTTATGTTGTAAAGTACCTATGTAATGTGTATTGTTCATGTACAATTACTTATGTACCTGTTATACACATTGACGGTATGTACAACTTCAGCTCTCGGATTGTATCAAGATGGCCAGGGGAGTGAGACAGGTCTGCATTTTGGCTTCCACTTTGTTTAGTTTGTTTTTGAATGATCTAGAGGCAAGCCTAATGGACCCAGATGGCCATCTTCCAAGAATAGGAACCAAAAAGACCCCTCTTTTATTGTATGTAGATGATGGCAGCCATCCTCTCTCACTCTAGACCTGGCCTGAAATACCAATTGAGGAAGTTCTCAGATTATTGCTCTTTCAATGGGTTAGCCATCAATTATGAAAAATCAAAAATACTGGTTTTTGAGAAAAGATTTTCCCCGTATAAATGGGCACTGGATGGCCATAACCTAGAGCAGACCAAATGCTTCCGGTATTTAGGGCTCTTATTTCATCACTCAAAGTCCTGGAACTGCTACAGGCAGACCGCCTATCAAAAGGCGGAGATAAGCAAACTTGCTATATGTCAGGAAACTGACATCAGAGCAACAGGAGAAGGAGAGGCTCTCCGATTCTGCAGGGGAAGGTACCAGCACTAAGGGGGAGACGCAGCTTGATAGAGGGGGAAGGAAATCAGTGTAACACCAAGGATCCAGGAGAGCAAATGGCAGAAGAGGGGGAAGGGCTCCGGGATTCTTCCTTGGAAGTCAGTGAGGACAGCCCTGGTCCTCCACTACCCACGCCCTCCCTGCACAGGAGACTCCCGCGCAATGAGAGGCGGAGACGATTGGGTGTCAAACAGCTTTAATGCTGGCAACGGTTTAAGAAACGCCCACAGACAGATTCTGCTAGCGACTGAGGCAGCCACGCTGAGATGGGCTGTGCAGTCAAGAAGGTTAACCCAGGCAGTTAAGCTCCCAAACGGGGACAGTTTACGCACGAGTAACTCCAAGCCACTACACTATACTACGATTCTTTTTTACAAAGGGAGGCCATTGTGTTCCATCAGCCATAAGGGTTTTTTTATGCAAAATCTGTTTCCCAACTTCTCTATGCTTCAAACGTCTGATACAACGGTTCATTTCCTAAGTCAGACGGGTTCCAGGCAAAGTTTCTCCGGTCCCTATTACAGGTCCCAAACTGTGTCCCAAATTCAATTCTATTTCTGGAATGCCCACTCTCCACCAAAGCATGGTGGGCTGCCTTGAGATACTGGCTCAAGATCTCAGTATTGAGCCTGGGGAAGGGATTATTAATACATTTAACCAACGAGAAGTTTGTCAGCCCATGGCTGAAAACTATGGCCAGAAACCACCTTGACTGGACTGCCATCATCCCTCTTACATCATCTGGGTCATGACACTGCCCTTGAATCCCTGAGGCAAAGGCTTTGGGACATCTCACATAGTGACCTGCAATCCTGGATCTTATGTAATTTGTAGCCCGGTCGCAGCTGGAATCCAATACGGGTTCGACTTTCAGATATCCTCATACCTTAGGAATTTGTCTGTACCTACCTATCGGCGTTTATTTACCAAAGCTAGACTAAATGGATTTCCCTCGGAAGTTCTAAATGGCAGACTGAGAGGCATCCCTTATCAGAATAGACTTTGTTTATGTTCCCAGGACGTCGATTGTATGAAGCATATCCTACTGCATTGTGGGCAATATGAAGAAGCAAGGGATCAACCGATCAAACCCTTACTGGCAAATTTGCTGGGAAAATCTGAAGCCTCCCATATTAAATATCTTTTGGAAGACAGGTCAAATGATATTACACTGGCCATGGTAAAGTTTCTTTCAGAGGTTATAAGAATCAAAGATCATTATGCCCTAGATAAAACAAAATGACTGCCTTGGTTTTTTCCATCTGCCTGTCTGGTCTTTTTAACTGTATCTAGTTTTGAAATTGTTTTGTGGGTCTTTGGACAGCAATAAAGTACTGAAAATTACAACTTCTGGATTTTTCAGTACTTATTAAAAATATGGTGCACAAATATTATTAACGATACAGCAGATATCTTATTCACTATTATTGTACCTTGGATATCAAATTTTGTATTACCATGCATTCATTTATATTGTATAGATCTAATATCAGCTGAGGAAGCCCTTCGGGGAGAAATAGGGGAGATTATCCAGAAACCTTGTTCTGCCCAAGTTAGCAGTTTGCACCTTGTGTTAGCAGTCTACATCAGCTGTGTTGTTCTCGATAACTTGGGGACTTTTCTATTCTCACCTAAGGATTGTGTTACACAGGAACTTACTAGAAGAAGCAGAAAGAAAAGAAAAGAAAAGAAAAGAAAAGAAAAGAAAAGAAAAGAAAAGAAAAGAAGAAATGTATTAATATTGGAATTAGCCTCCTATGTGATACACCGTACATATGAACTGTATATGTTGCACATACTGGGCTAGACCTTTACAATAGGAAATAACCAGTAAATTTTTTACAGTTATTATCAGTCAGCCTGTTGTATTGTGACAACTGCATTATACATCCCATCAGATGTCAAAGAGAAACAATTAAATGGCTTTTCACAGACATTCAAAGGCAGCCTTGTTTCAGGAAGCTTTTAATGCTTGATGTTATGTTGTCTTCTATTATTATTATTATTATTATTATTATTATTATTATTATTATTATTATTATTATTGGTATACAAATGATACTGGAATGAAACAGCTGTGAAACAATCACTGAGGTGGCTAGTGAGCCAGTAGCGAAAAACTCATTCCAAAATTGGACCGAAAACAGATGAGAGCTCAATGTTGTGCCTACCAAGTGGTGATAGTGATGACAAAGCAAACTTTCTTCGCTGCTTCTGTTGCATCTGCAGAAAACAGTTTCAAGATACTTTTTCAGCTATAACAGTTTCAAGATACTTTATTCATCTATATGTGGGATATAGCTATTAATGATAAATTAACATGTGCGCCATTAAGGTAAGATGGGGAATATGCAGGAGAAATGATTTTGAGGAGATATGGAGGGTGTTTGTAGAATTTGCACTGTTAAAACTGTTAAAACGGAAAGGGGTCAAACCATCGCAAGAGGTGTTGAAATTTTGGGAGGTTGGATAGTTTCAATGGAATGGTCTTGGTGGTGAGGTGCTCATGTTTATTCCTAATTATTTATGATTATTACCTTGTCAAAAGAAAAAGAAGAAAAAGATACGTTTTCAGGTGGTTCGTAGTCTAACAGAACCACCTTTGCCATCGGGGTCCAGTAAGAACTTCAAGATCTCCTGCAACAATTTTGCATCCGGCTTGGAGTTTTCTGATTTGCGTTAGAATTGTTAGAAATTCTTAAGCACTGAAACCAAACACAGGTAGGTGTCTCCTTATCAGTCCTTGAAGGCCAGTGCTAGTGAAGACCGGTTAATGAAGACCTCTGATGGGAGGGGGTGTTTGCTCCTTCAAGATGGGAGGGGTGAGCACTCAGTGTCTTGAAGGTTCCTTGAATCGAGCATCATGATCGGTTACATCAGGTCATGGAAAAGGAGCCAGTGTTTTGCTTAAAGCTGGCTTAGGGAGCTTTCTTCACAATGCAGTTACTATTACCTGCTATGCTGCTAAACTGAAAACTGATGCACGCTCAGAGACTTCTCCCTCACTGCGAGAAGCCAAGTTACAGGGAACCAGGCAGAGGGCCTTCCTGGCAGTGGCACCCTCCCTTCAGAAGTCAAGGAGATAAAGAACTACAAAACTTTTAATCAAAGAAAGATTTGGAAATCTGAAACAGGCTGAACCTCTTGTTTTGGGGGAGAATTTCAACAATCAAAATGAATGTCCTTCCAAAGATGTTGTTTCTGTTCCAGATGATTACAATTGTGGGTGGGACTGGACGTTTCAGGGATTGGCAGAGGGAGCTATCAAAATTCATTAGGCAAGGGAAGAAACCCCAAATTAAACACAAATTACTAACTTGATATTGAAGATAGAGGGGGTTTTGCATTACCAGACTTGAGGCTCTACTATGAAGAGTCCTGCCTCTGCTGGTTAAAAGAGTGGATGAGCTTGCAGAATATTGATTTATTGGATTTGGAAGGATGGGACAATAGATACGGGTTTCATGCCTATTTAGGCTATGGAAAAGTAAAAGTACACAGGGGTTTTCTAAATTATTTAATACGGAAATTCATTATACACTGTGTGGGACAGGTACAAAAATTTATTGGAACCAAAAAACCCCTGGTGGTTATCCCCTCTAGAGGCTATCTTAGTAAGGAGGAAAAACATGGGGGGGGGGACTGAGCAAACTATAAAGGAATATTAGAGAAAGACCAAAACCAACTTAAATTGAGAAAAGTTGAAGAAATCAAACATCATCTTACAGATTGGTTACAGTATCATCAACTAAATGATGTTTTCAAATTAGATCGGAAGGTATCAAGGTTGGAAAAAGATGTATTACAGAACAAAAAGAAAATACTACCCAAAATGTAAGACACTTGCTAGATTGGGAGGTTAAGGAGGAGGAAGTTGAGCTTGTTTGGAGGTTCTAGCAGGGGAGCGCAGCTATCGTATACCCTTGACTGAAGAACGGTACACTCCTTCTATCTGGGACAGTCGTCCTCCTCCACCAAGCGTGCAGCTTCAGGAGGGACACACATGGAGCGGTGAGGGAGGAAGGGGACACCCGCCTAGCCAGCCAGATCAGCCAAATCAACCCTGGCGATCAATGGGGTGACAGATGTCTCTGTAAGACACCTGCTAGATTGGGAGGTTTAGATGGAATTAACGGTAGATTTTTATAAAGAAACAATTGATATATTGGGCTCAGAACTTAAAAAAGTATTTAATAATATCTTAGAAGGGGGGAAAGCCCCAGACACTTGGAAACTAGTGGAAATAGTAGAGATTGGAAAACCACAAAAGGACTCTACAGTGGTGGGGTCATACAGACCAATTAGCCTATTAAATCAAGACTATAAAGATATTTACAAAGATCCTGACAAGGCGACTGGAAAAGGTACTACCTAAAATTATTAAGGATGATCAATATGGATTTGTTAAGGGACGATACATAGGCCATCTTATAAGAAATGTGTTAAACATATTAACAAGCAGGGTAGAAGGAAAATTGGTGGTCTTAAAATTGGATGTGTATAAAGTTCTTATGGAATATTATGCGGGAGGTAGGATTAGGAGAGAACTTTGTGGAAGCAATCCAGGAATTGTATAGAGAAGGGAAGGCTGTGGTCAGAGTGAATGAGGGGGTTTCAGATCAATTCATTATACAAAGAGGAGTTAAACAAGGATGTTCACTCTTACCACTACTATTTGTATGGAGTATAAAACAAATTCAAACATATGGTGGAGGTTCAAGCAAGCGGAGGGAACAATGTACCACATGTAGTGGAGTTGTGGTTTTTTGTTGTTGTTTTTAATGGGATATTGTCTAGGATGAGGTTTTTTTAAAAAAAGTTTAAACAAACATTTGTGCAAAAACCAGAAGCCTTTCTTCTAGGCATTTCGACATCTGATATGCCAAATGATAAGAGGAGGGTTTTCTTATATGCAACAACAGCAGCAAGAATGCTGATTGCTAAAAACTGGAAGGGAGGGGAGGAACCCACGAAGGAAGAATGGCAAATTAAATTATATGAACTAGCAAAAATGACAGGGGCAATCAGGAACCAAAAATTCAAAAATGAGTGGGATTGTTACAGAGTGTATCTAGAAAAACATTGTTCCCAAACAAAATCCTTAATATGCTTTGACTAATTTTCGCAAAGCAGATAACAGATAGATAATGTGTAGTATGGGAGGCTTCCAGCCTGGCACGCTTTGCATCGGGTCGCGGGATTGTGCTCTGAGAAACTGGAGCACACCCGATCACAGAAGATGGGAATTAGGGGAGAACGGAGGTGGTGTTGACCCCCTGAAAAGGTTTGAAAGGAGAAAGCACCAAGCGGTGTAAAAAGGGGGTTTCCCAATCACTCCGGCACGAATTAAAATGAAGGAAGAGGGGAGAATTTCAGATTTGTTTCAGATTTGTCATGGCCAATGGCCAGTACAATCAAGTGATTTGGATTGGACTGGACATATTGTGAGTGCATTTGCCAACCCTGACCCAGAAGTAAGAGCTGAGACCCTGGGGGCAGGGGGTGGGCAAAGCAGAGGCAACCAGTTAGATGGCAAGAGCACGAAACATCCTGAAGATGCACACTAACTTCTGACATCTCTGTTTGCATAGGAGACATTCTTCCTGCCCCCACTCAAACCAGCAGAAACCCTGCATCTACCTGTGTCAAATTTGGCAGGATCCCTTCCCACAGAAAGGGTGGCTAAGCCGGCAAATTTCACCCAACTGCCAAGATTTTTGTTAAAAAATAGGAGCCCCCCCCCTTTTAATATAAAAAAAGGTTTTTGCTGCTGCCTTGTGGTTTTATTATTCTGTGATTTTACAGTAAATTATATATATATATTTTATATAAAAATTTTATTAGGGTTTTCAAAAAGATTTTTGACAAACAAAAAAAAAACATACAGACACAACACACAACACACACATAACAGATATAATTTTAAAACCTTAATTTCTTAACCACTTTCCCGGACTTCCCCCACCTCCCCTTCTTGCATCCCTATTCCAATAATTAACTCAGCAAGTTCTTATCCCCAAATTATCCCTTATTAACATTTGACATAAATCATCTTAATTAACCAAATTTAAACTTCTAAACCTCATTTTAAAACATGACATTCACCCCTTTTTCTAAGGTCGACCCAAGTTCCCTTTCACGAGTTTCCCAATTTTTATAATTACAGTGGTGCCCCGCAAGACGAAATTAATTCGTTCCGCAAGTTTTGACGTCTAGCGAATTTTTCGTCTTGCGAATCACGAAATCCCATAGGAATGCATTGAAAATCAATTAATGCGTTCCTATGGTCAAAAAAAGTCCAAACAAAGCCAAATTTGGTACAACAGTTTATTAACTGCTCTTTAAAGTCACACATACTGTAAAGAGCAGTTCAAAAATTGAAGGGAAAATAAATTAACTTTATAAACAAAACATGTCTTTGTTTTTAGACAAAGGAAACAAAGCCGCAAGACGTTTTCGTCTTGCGAAGCAAGCCCATAGGGAAATTTCGTCTTGCGAGGCAAATCGAAAACGGAAAAACCTTTCGTCTAGCGAGTTTTTTGTCTTGCGAGGCATTCGTCTTGCGAGGTACCACTGTATTACCAAACAACTTATCCAATAAAAACATATAATTATACCCCTTTGGATTCCAAAATTTCCCCCCCTTCCCCGGTTTTGATCCCCAAAAATTGTCTTTCAGTCTATCAATTCTCAGCCTGGGTCTATCACGTCCGAGGCCCTTAAGTCTCTTTCAGTCCCTCTCAGCCGGTTTTGTTGACAATCCTTCATGTTGAACATCAAGTCTCGGAGCAGCTTTGACCCACTAAGGTCTATATTTTTTCCAACCAGGCCTCCATATTCGAAGAAATGTCCAGATCCTGTTTCTTAGTCTTTTCAGATACCAATGTCCCAAAAGTCCCAAATACATCAATTTTCACCTTTATCAAATTTGTAATCCAAGGGTCTTCCATCGAATTTGTAATCCAAGGGTCTTCCATCGAATTTGTAATCCAAGGGTCTTCCGGACTCCCCATAGGGGAGAGTCCCCAATCTTCATTCTCCATTTCATACCAAGTTTTCTTCATCCGAACCTTGCTTTCCTTATATTCCATCCTGACAGGCCTCTGGTTGTCCTTTCCCACATGCCACATTTCAGCTCCTCCATTCGACTCCTCTAAAACAAAACAAATTTCTTCTTCTCCAGCTGCAGATTCTTCTTGAATCAAATCCTCAACAGTTTCGACAGAATTGTTTACTTTAGAGTTCAAGGTTGTAAGATTTGTAGCCATAACATCACTCAACTCTTGCAATATTCCCAGGAAATGAAACACTCTATCCAACTCTGCCTGTACTTTTCCATCTACAGCCATTGTAGTATCTCAGAACCCCCTCTAGAGGGATTCTGGTTACGATATTCTTTCTCCAACAATCAGGTTATTTTGTTATTTTGTTCTTATTTCTTCTTAATTTTCCAAAGCTTATAGTCCAATGTAACAAAAATAACCGGTGAAAAATAGCACAAAGCCAAGTTTCCTGACTTTGACAGCTCATTTGACAGCTGTCAAACTCTATTTAAAACCTCCACAGGCTCTCTCTCAGTTCACTCCCGGATCCGGGGGGTTAAACTTCAGCTCTCCCAGTCAATTCTAATCCTCCAGCACCAAACTTATGTAGTCAAATCGTGAAATTAAAAGTTTTTATCTCAGCGAGAGAAAGACAGTCTCTCGACCTTAGTTATCCAAATTCTTGCTTTAAGATGCCTGCAAGGGGGGGGGAGGCGGACTTCCTTTTAGCACCTCCCCCGGTCGTGCCGAATTCAGTTAAAAGAAATTTTTAATTCCAATTTCCGTATTACTCACAGGTTGTTACTTTGTAGTCCGAATGGTCAAGGAAAGAAGTCAGCGCTCTCCAGCCATGGCTTGCGGCTTCACTCTGTGGAAGAAGCGGTCTACTCACAGCACCACGCCACTCTCCGTCACCCGCTCCGGAGCATTTAAAAAGGCTTCTTTGCGGGTCGGGGAGGGCGCTAATGGTGCCCACCGAGTCACCAAGTCCACAGGCTTCAGCGCCTGTGGTTTCTAAGGGTCCCCGCATCGCCGCCGCGGCAGGACCCCCCTTCCACAGAGCCGATTCCCTCCGGAGCTCGGAGGGAATCCGACATTAGCTGATCGCGCCAACCCGGAAGTCGATTTTACAGTAAATTATACCATTGCTGCAGTAGTATTTTATTTTTTGTTTAAATTGTTAATTTTAGTTTCAATGTACATGCATTTTCTGCCCCGGGGTCCAGCTGAGCGGATTATCAATGCTCTAAATGAATAAGTGTTGTTCTGCTTGGGAAAGTAGAGTTTGCGATAAAATAGAATATGCACTCTCTTAGGAAAAATATATTGCTTGCAAAGCTACTCCCTGTGGCGATCGCACAGGGTCCCCGGACGTTTCACTGTCTATTGATCCCTGTGCCACCACTTTATTTCTCGCTGCCACCACCCAGGCCCTACCTGGTACAATACTGAGTCCAGTCAGCGTTAAATTGGAACATAAACTTTTGTTTATTTATTGCAATTTAACAAGCGTGTGGTTTCATAAATGGTATCGGTCAATTCCAATCATGGGTTGGCTATCCAGACCTATAACTTCCTCTACCTGCTCTCACTCACTAAACCACCTCTCAGATATTTACTTGTCTTCCTAGCCCCTAACTGTTTCTGACTCAGCTTATTTCACTACACTAACTCAACCTACCCACAGACTCTATCCCAATTCACTCCCACTCCAACCAACCACCCAACTCCCAACCAACTCCTCCCTTCGCCCCTCCCAGAGCTGGTTTTATACTCCCTCTGACTCCACCTCCCTGGGTTCTGATCAGGTAACCTGTTTAACTATTTTACCTCCAGCACTCTCATATGTTAACGTCACACTCCCTAATTCATATTGTGAAGAGTTTGCGGCGAGGGGGAGTAGGCTGTGTGTCAAAGACCTTTCTATACCCTTGATCCAGCAAGTGTGAAAATATAAACTAGACTAGCTTCCTGGTTAGACGATCACCTGGGTAATGGGCCATTAAGGGGAAGTGAATCTGGGTGGGGCCAGCAAATGGGTGGGCCCCCTCCCCCAGATAGTTAGATAGACAAAGCCAGAGTTGAAGGCAGAGAGCGAAATGGTGTGACTTAGAAGCCAAAAAACAGCAATCTTGGAACTGAGAGAGACAGAGCAATGTTTTATTTCTGTTTTGATCCAAGGCTGTGGCTATGAAGGAAGCAAGGCTCTCTTGGGGTGTTGATGCTGTAAACCCCCCCTTCGTAGGCTCAGGTTGTATATATGTGTAAACAAACCATATATCATAAAGACACCAGAGTCTCCATTGTGCCACGTTGCAAAGGAAACACGAACCCTGGGTAAAAGCCTGGAAGCCCTGAAATCTCTCTGCTCAGAGATTGGGGTGGCATTAAACAAAATCTCATTTTTGTTTTGGGGGGTACAAACAAGAGCACCGCAAGACATAGAATCATGACTTGCCTTGACAGTGCTTTCCTAGTTTCAGACATTTGTCTTGCTTAGCAAATTACATTCTATTCCAGAAAAAGCAGCTGTTAACTCAAGTCTCGAATACTGCTGGAAATGAATCAAGAGGTACCAACAATCTCCACGGGTAGTACGTAGAACACGACTGATTTGATACATGACAAATCAAATGTTCCTGCTGGGGGGGGGGAGGGAGAGAAATGTTCTGCAGCATGAATTATTGGAGGTAGGCCAAGTATGTAAATGTCACAATCTTTGCCAGATGCAGGCGCACAGAACAGATAGAGAAGAGAGAACAGAAGTATTTCTCAGAGTCCAGAAACATTGTGTGGGGACAGATAAGAGGAAGCGATTTAGGACTCAGGCTCAATCAGTGAAGATAGCATTGAGACTCTTTCAAATGAAAGTCCTCCCCCTTCTTTTGGTGGGCATCTCTTTAAGCTCCCGTAGGAATTTTTTTGAAATTGGATTCTATCCAAACGTGATTCCTTAGAGCCATCCTTAGGATTTCCCCCTTGGTAGCGGGTGCGGTTATGAGATTAGAGGTCGGCTGGCAAGCTCTACGGCATGTGGCCTTGAAGACGAAGCTCTGGCTATGGCTCAAGCTTTGTTTTAAACCAGTGGGTATTGCCCCCTTGATATTGAGGGACGATTTCCAATCATCGTGGGAAAGGGAGGTCACTAACGAGGTTCAATCCTGCGGATTGTCTCACCTTTACTTTGAGTCTATGACGTACAATCAAGCTAGAGCTGTGATCTCCCGGAGACTAAGTGACATTGCCAGACAAGAGGACATAGCCCAGGTAAAACCAGGGATGTTCCTAGGGGACCAGATTTATCGGACCATACCAGCCCCCTACCTTGCAGAAATTCACTATGTGGAATACCGTAGACTTCTTACAGCGGCTAGATTAAATGTCCTTGACTCTGCGATATTGTGGGGAAGGTACAGAGGAGTACCATACACCCAGAGAACCTGTCATTGTGCCATGGGTGTGGTTGAGTCCACCGAACACATTCTCTTGACTTGCCCTTCTTATGCAGAGCTTACACAAAACTTTATAGACCCACTCCTATGTCAATCTAGCTTCCTACCTGGAGAAAACCAGGTTTTACACTTGCTGAATAACGGCACTAGAGCTATACCTTCCTTGGTGGCCAAATTTCTTTTTTTAGCTTTTAAGCGTCGCAAGACTATAATTGACTGTATTGACATGGGGCTATCTGTATAGCCCATTTTAGTGTTGGCTAAGTTTTAAAATCTTCCTGGAGCTTTTAACTGTGTTTTGACAAATGTACTTTTTCTGACTGACGGTCGAATAAAAGGTTGATGATGATGATTGTGTGGGAACAGATAAGAGGAAGCGATTTAGGACTCTAAGTAATTTAAAGGTAAATGTAAAGGACCCCTGACAGTTAACTCCAGTCGCAAATGACTCTAGGTTGCGGTGCTCATCTCGCTTTACAGGCCGAGGGAGCCAGTGTTTGTCTGCTTCCGCAGACAGTTTTTCTGGGTCATTTGGCCAGCATGACTAAGCCACTTCTGGCGAAACCAGAGCAGCGCACGGAAACACCGTTTACCTTGCTGCCGGAGCAGTACCTATTTATCTACTTGCACGTTGGTGTGCTTTCAAATTGCAAGGTTGGCAGGAGCTGGGACCGAGCAACAGGAGCTCACTCCATCACAGAGATTCAATTGTCAGTGGTCCCTTTACCTTTAACTTTACCCTTCCCTGGTCCCTATACCTTATTATAACTTAGCCAAAGCACATATAATGGAAATATTCACATATTCTTCCCTTTCCTACCAATGCCTCCAAACCCTCCCCCCAGTTGTTTCCTTGTGTCCTTAATTGCAAGGTGGGGCCTCGTCATACCTGTTTCTTTAGAAAGTGCCATGTACAAAGATAAACAAGAGTTGTCTGAAGTATTGGGAGGGGGGATATTTTTATTTAGGTCTGGATATATGAAAATGCAACCCTCCTTTCCAAAGCCATTTTCATTCATGGTATTTCTCCATCTGTGACCTTAACCCTAACCCTAATCTGTATACAAGTCTTGCATGCTCCCTTCATGTGTGCATTGGGCCATGGTTGTTATGTTTATAAGTCAAAAAGTCCTCAATTTTCTATCACATAGGACAACACCTGTGTACGATTCTTCACAGAATGTATAATTCATTGCCTTCAAACAATTGCCACTTATGTGTCTGAGTGATACATTTCTTAGAGATCTCGGAAGGCTATTTATCAATTTGAATAAGTATACATATCAACTTTTATGCTATTTATATATAATCAATTTACTTTGTTTTTTGACGTTGAATATTGATGTTGAATATTCATGTGATGCATTGTCTTTTTTACAGCTCCTGAAGAAGGCCTTAAATTATAGTTGGATCAAACATGCTGGGCTGTTACAAAAATAAAACCGTCATTTTGTTAGCATCTTGGACACTTACCCATTTTTGCATTTTATGGTGTCAATTATGACGAAAAGGGATGTGGGTGATGCTGTGGTCTAAACCACTGAGCCTCTTGGGCTTACCGATCAGAGTATTGGCAGTTTGAATCCCCGCGATGGGCTGAGCTCCCATTGCTCAGTCCCAGCTCCTGCCAACCTAGAAGTTTGAAAGCACGCCCAAAAGTGCAAGTAGATAAATAGGTACCGCTCCGGAGGGTAGGTAAACGGCATTTCCGTGCGCTGCTCTGATTCCAGTGTTCCACTGTGCTAGAAGCAGCTTAGTTATGCTGGCCACATAACTCGGGAAAACTTCTGCAGACAAACGCAGGCTCCCTCGGCCTGTAAAGCGAGATGAGTGCCACAACCCCAGAGTTGTCTGCCACTGGACTTAACTGTCAAGGGTCCTTTACCTTTATCTTGATGAAAAGGGACTTGCTATGACAGGCAAGGGCTTTACACCTTAGATGAAGTTTTTTTTCTGGGGACTGCCACTTTACCACAGGATTCCACCCATGAAGCACCCCTGACCCCATCAGGCTCCACTTCCATTGCTCCTCAAGGCACCATAATTTTATTCTTTCAGAAGCTGACCACAACACATTACACTGCATTCTCTCCTGTATGTCTTCCCTGCAATCTCTGGGACAATTTCCATCTCACCATCAGATACTGAAGAAAATGGACCTAGCAGGACTGCATTAAACAGGTACAATAGGCTTGAGAAGGAAAGCTCTGATGCATGATGCTGTTTAATGTTTAAGATTCTGAAGTTGCTGTAATGTGCAGGCAGCATTTAGCAGCATACAAGCTTGATGTGTGCAATAAAATTTCTATTCCCAACTGTTTGTTGCAATTATCATCACCCTGCTAACCATGGCAATTGTTTAGTCCATCCAAAAGAAGAATGTATTTAGAGGCAATTTATCTCCACAACAATGCTTTAGAATTTGGCAAGACAATTTGTCTTTAAGATCAGCTGCAGGGAAGAGCATGTTTTCTTTTTGCAGCTGGTGTTGTGTGCAAATGGAAAATTACCCAGACACTTCCTAAAAGCCTTGAAAATAAGTCTCGTGCTTTGGCTCCCACAGTTATTCTGGGTCTGATTATCACTGGCCAAGTCTCAGCTAAAGTACAAGATGCAACATGCACTTGAAGGAGTTTCATGGAGAGCAAACACAAATAGAACCTATGACCCAAGTCCATGTACCAAGCACTGTGTAGGAATCTCAGAGTGGAAACAAACATTTGTTAGCCAAGGACTTTGAAAATCCCATTCACTTCCTAACGTCTGCTAACTCAGTGTTTCCCAACCGGTGTTCCCCGGCACACGAGTGTGCCGTGAGACACCGGCTGGTGTGCTGCGAGATGCCTGGAGGGAGGCGGGCGAGTCGGGCGGCGAGAGGCGGGGCGGGGGCGGCGAGGAGAGGCCGCGCCTCCTGCTGCTGCCTGGCGCTCCTCCTCGCAGCCGGCAGCGCTGCCTGGGCGCCTCCGCGCGACTCTGTCTCGCTGGGTTTGGTCTCCCAGCAGAGACGGGTCACACACGCCCCTCCCTCCCTCCCTCAGCCTGCGCGGAGGGAGAGCCAGAGAGAGGCATCGCTCCTGCGCTCCGAGGCGGATTGAGCGCAGCTGAGAGGAGCTGCCGAGGGAAAAAACCTTCACTTTGGTGCGTCCCTCCCGGCGTGACGCTGCGCGCTGACGTCACGGGGCGGGGCTTTAATGGTGGTGTGCCGCGAGATTTTTTTTTAGTACACAGGTGTGCCGTTGCCCAAAAACGTTTGGGAAACACTGTGCTAACTGATGAGGAGAGGTTGCACTTTGCAGGGTACATGAAGAACTCAGGCAATGAATATTTTACCCTTCCTCCACTAATTACTTTCTGCTGTGAACCCCTCTACATCAGAGTACCTTTCCACCCAACGCTTCTTTACTTCAAATGGCACGCATCTCCCATCACTTTTGCAGCTGATCAGCTGATTCAGGGTTCTTTGATTGCCCCAGCAATTTTAAGATCAATGGTGGCTCCCCACGGCAAAAACAGTGGTCCCAGAAGCCCCGCTATCAAGGAAAGAAAAGGGAGTTGAACTTCAAACATTTTTTCTCCCTCTCCCTGTCCTTAATAACAGAGGCTACCCTCTGAGATCAAGCTAGTTTTGTACGGAGAGAAATATATGCACGTATAGACAGTTTCTGTACACTTTAGATATGCTGCTCCTTGTTGTCCGTCCCCCCCTTGTTTTTCAGACGGCTGTTGCTGTTAGATATGCATTATGTTTTATATTTGCACCCAAGATAAGTAGGTAATAACTTATGCTATCAGACTTTATTTTATAGGAGTTGAGTTTATTGCTGGGATGACATTGTGTATAATTTGACTTTGCTGTGCAGTGTGTATTCACATTCATTATCCTCACTATGTATTATGACTATGTATTGCTTATTATTATGAATTGTATTTATATAACTTCTAGTTTTTTTGTATTGTAAGGTTGTTACGTTATGTTATGTAGTGACATACATTGTTTATTATGTTCTGCGTTGTAAAGCTTGCTGTGTTCTTTTGAAGGAAAGTATATAATAGGAATTATAAAAATGAATTTAAAATAAATAAGCTATGTGCAGGTAAGGGTTTGAGACTGAACATCCTGAATAGCTGCAGTACTGCTGGCACAACTTGTAGAGTGCCACACACTCAGGAGAGGTGGGAAGAGACATGTTCTCTTTGTGTGAAGGAGTTTGTGGGTGGTAGCCAGACATTCCAATTACAGTGACTGCTCAAAGTAGACCTTAATAGCATACAGTCCCTCGTCCTTACTAAGGTGGCTACAAGCGATAGACCACATGACTAATTATTATTATTATTATTATTATTATTATTATTATTATTATTATTAATACCCTGACCATCTGGCTTTGGTTTCCCCAGCCACTCTGGGCGGCTTACAGCATATCTAGAAACATAATAAAAGCATCAAGCATTAAAAGCCTTTCAACACAGGGCTGCCTCCAGATGTCTTCTGAAAATTGTGTAATTCTTTATATCCTTGACATCTGAAGGGAGGGCATTTTGTATGAATTTTACACCATACGAAAAAATTCCCTCTAGAAAGAACACAGGTATTTTAACAAGTTGGGGTGTGGGGGTTTTTTGGAAGGTGTGTGGGGGCATTCATTGATGAGAGTTCCCATCTGCTGTCTAAAGACACATGCTTACCATAAGAAGTCTCTCTCCATGGCTATTTCCCTTCATAAGAATGAGCAGGTTGCCCTCAGAGAAACATGGAGATTGGGATCATAGTGGTTATTTGCATCTCACTGTCAGGGAAAGGGGGAAATGTTTGAAATGCAGCCACTTACCCTCTTGATCAAACACATTGCTCTTACAGGGACATAGGTGTGAATGGTGAGCTGGACATGTCCCAGGAGGAAGGAGCAGAACCACTGCCTAACACTGCCTCCAACTCCCAACCCTTCTGGATGGTCCAGGAGAATACCATGGGTCAAGTAGTATCATAGAATCATAGAATCATAGAATCATAGAATCATAGAATTATAGAATCATAGAATCATAGAATCATAGAATCATAGAGTTGGAAGAGACCACAAGGGCCATCGAGTCCAACCCCCTGCCAAGCAGGAAACACCATCAGAGCACTCCTGACATATGGTTGTCAAGCCTCTGCTTAAAGACCTCCAAAGTAGGAGACTCCACCACACTCCTTGGCAGCAAATTCCACTGTCGAACAGCTCTTACTGTCAGGAAGTTCTTCCTAATGTTTAGGTGGAATCTTCTTTCTTGTAGTTTGGATCCATTGCTCCGTGTCCGCTTCTCTGGAGCAGCAGAAAACAACCTTTCTCCCTCCTCTATGTGACATCCTTTTATATATTTGAACATGGCTATCATATCACCCCTTAACCTCCTCTTCTCCAGGCTAAACATGCCCAGCTCCCTTAGCCGTTCCTCATAAGGCATCGTTTCCAGGCCTTTGACCATTTTGGTTGCCCTCCTCTGGACACGTTCCAGTTTGTCAGTGTCCTTCTTGAACTGTGGTGCCCAGAACTGGACACAGTACTCCAGGTGAGGTCTGACCAGAGCAGAATACAGTGGCACTATTACTTCCCTTGATCAAACTGCCTCTATCACATACTCCAGTTCAGGGAAGCTTATCTATATAGTCCAGGGCCTGTTAAACATCAACTCCAGGCAATAAGAGCATACGTAAAGTCTGCTGGATCAAGTCAGTGGTCCATCTGGTCCAGCGTCCTGCTGCCACGGTGGCCAACCAGATGCCTATGAGAAGCCTACAAACAACTGAATTTTAGATCCTTCAGAAGCCAACTGGAAAGTATATGCCAAACACTTGAATGAAGTTAGTTGCCTCCATAGCAAGCTTTACACCACAATTATTGTAGTGCCTCCAGTGAGCTATCCAGCACAACATCATGGGTCCAATTTCAGTTGATGTGGCATGATGAAATGGACAAGGTGTTTGCAACAATGCACCCAACCACATGACCCCCCTCACTCTTGCCCCTCTCTGTTTCCTGAAGCACACTGCTGGGGTAGTGGACAACACTTTGCAAATGAGGGGGTTCAAGACAGGGTTACAAAGGAAATGTGTGAAATAAATCACCTAGATCATATGACATCAGGTGATTGGCAGGTGGGCAGCCCCCTTCTGGCAGACTCCAATTCTCTACTCCTGATTTAAACCCTAGTTACTGATATAACAATATAACTCAGGTGGTTAGGGAGGCCCAACAGAGACTCCATTTTCTCAGGGTCTTGCGAAACAACAATGTTAAACAACAATTGATGACTGTCAGGAGTGCGTGCAGGAGCCGGGCCCTGTGACCAGTAGGGCTTCGCAGGACTGGGGCCTTCCTAAGTTTGTTCTGGAGAGGCAAGGCACAGCAGCACAGGTGAGGCCGCTTGGTAACTCACTGCACCTGGTGGCTAGAGCCGGGAAGGGATACAAGGTCAGCATTTCCCTTTGGCTCTTTGCCATAGAATCATAGAATCATAGAGTTGGAAGAGACCACAAGGGCCATCGAGTCCAACCCCCTGCCAAGCAGGAAACACCATCAGAGCACTCCTGACATATGGTTGTCAAGCCTCTGCTTAAAGACCTCCAAAGTAGGAGACTCCACCACACTCCTTGGCAGCAAATTCCACTGTCGAACAGCTCTTACTGTCAGGAAGTTCTTCCTAATGTTTAGGTGGAATCTTCTTTCTTGTAGTTTGGATCCATTGCTCCGTGTCCGCTTCTCTGGAGCAGCAGAAAACAACCTTTCTCCCTCCTCTATGTGACATCCTTTTATATATTTGAACATGGCTATCATATCACCCCTTAACCTCCTCTTCTCCAGGCTAAACATGCCCAGCTCCCTTAGCTGTTCCTCATAAGGCATGCCACAACAACATGTTTCCTGCCTTGTCCTGTTTGGCTTCTTGCTTCCTGATCATTGGACCTCGGATTCTTGACTCCTTGCTTCTTGACCCTAAGACCCTTGACTTCGTGACTCCCTGCTTCCTGACCCCCGGACCCCCGGCTTCTGGACTCTCATTCCTGCTCCCACCCCGCCATCTTGCCCCCGGTCCCGACGTCCTCAGCTGGGACTTCGATCGGCCGTAGACCGGACCGTGACAATGACCTCCTTCTACCAGCCCACAATAGAAAGTGTCCTCTCATATTGTATCACAGCGTGGTACATTGGCTTGACAGCCACACACAGAAAGTCTTTACAGAGGGTGGTGAACACAGCACGTATCATGGGCTGTCTCCTGAGCCCACTAGATGACATCGCAAGGGATTGTTGCATTAGAGTGAGAAGAATTCTCAGGCACGATTCACACCCCGGCCAGCACCTCTTTAATCTTCTACCCTTGGGCAGGAGATATAGAAGTATAATCAGTCATACCAACAGGCTAAAAAAGTTTCGTTTCTATCCGTGGGCTGTTAGGCTGCTGAACAGAAAATAATATAGTGTAACTGACTTTGGGGGTTGGTGTGTTGTGCGACAAGCACACAGAGTGCAATGAGATTGAGTGTTTGTGTGGGAGGGAGGCTCAGTTATATTCATTGTACACAGCTTGTACGTTGACAATAAAGGTATTATTATTATGTAAAAATGGCTTTCAGCTGTTCTTCATGACATCTTTCCTCCGTCATCAGCACACAGCATGCAAACTACAAAAGGGCAGCAGAGCTAAGGGAAGCAGAGCTGAGGTTCTGTGTCTGCTCAACTGCCTGTGTTGATGGAGCTCTAGTAGGATTGTGCTTCAGATTCGACTCTTCACTGTATCCTGACTGCTGGACTTCAGACTTGGCTACTTGGATTTATCCTGACCCTTCAGCTTTGCTTATGTGGATTGACCCCTGCACTTTGAACTTTGCATACTGACTTGCTGCCGGGTAGACCAAGGGTTCAGAAAGGCAAAACAGTTCAGAAAGGCAGTCTGTAAAATTGTAGCAATAAGCAGACACCATGTATCATACTGTTTCCTCTGACTATCCAATATAGAATCAAAAAATCTCAAAAATTCAACAGTTTGACAGATTTCCTTGGTTCCAACGGCAAATGACTCCTCTGGAAGAGGGGAATCCTGGGCTCCCCCTGCCTCCATAATCCCTTAAGCATAAGGTCACATTCTCCTTGTTCCTCCACAAGGTGTGATCTTAGCCACACAATAAATCCTGATACAGGAAATCCTTGCAGGGAGGCTCATTTAATTTCACTGTGCACAGGTTGTACAATGACAATAAATGTATTATTATTAGGGGGATGTGTAAATACTCTTATTGTTCTTTGGGGAATAGGGTAGTTAAAAGGTGTCAGAAATGGGTTATTGACAGGGGTGGGTGATGGGTCCATGTTTCTACATGCCAAACACTCCTACTTTGTGGCATATTTGTGATGTATTGATGATGCCATTGAAAAATGCATTATGAGAGATGGGAAGAGGTCTTAAAAGTTCACTCAACCCCATGTTCGAGGTTGCCTATTCTGTGTTTGAACCTTGTTGCAACAAATAAATATCAGGTCTACTGACCACTGTTTGCTTCTTTAACTTGGCTGGAGACTCCTTTTGCTGACCGGAGAGACCCACAGGGAGTGGCACCCCGACGAGCTGGGCAGCAGAGTAAATCCACACCCCGGGGTTTTTCCTTATCAGGAGCAACCAGCACGTGTCACTATCCTGAACATCCCACCTCGTTGTGGGATCTTCCGCCGCCCTCTCCCTAAGTTCTGCATCATACTCCAGTGCTGCGGCCTCCCCTGCCATTAACTTGGCTTTTAGGATGATATGTTGGTAAGCTGAATAAGTGCCAACCCCTGTCTGGGCAAGCCGATGATATAACCCCCACATAAATTGAGAATGTGGTCATCCAATTATGGAAGTTGCGTTCAGCAGTTACTTTCTTTTCCTTCTGCCGTTTGGCTGGCTTGGACTTAATACTGCAGGATGAGGCTGGTGACAAGAAGGCCTTAAAGCATAAGATGAACACTGAATCAAGCTCAGAAACTCACTGGGAGGTCCAAGCATGCAGGTCACAGAACTCAACTTCTTTTTTAAAGAAAGAGAATTGGGATATTCTCATTAAATAGTGGAAGCTCCCATAAGCTCCAACATTCCTGCATTTCATCTCGCTGCACACATATAGGTCATATACATCTGTTGCCTTGAGCCAGTTATAACCTCTCCACCAAACCTAACTCATAGGATTGTTGTACAGAAAAGATGTGTTCATGTACAACACCTTCCACAGAAAAAGAGAATGAGATAAAAATTTAGCTGTAAGCTGCCTTGAGCCAGTCAGGGAAAATGATGGGGAAATAACAGCAACAACCACCACCAGAGAATTATCAGGAACATACCAGAGTGTGGATCCTATTGAACTCAGTGGGACTTACTTCTGAGTAAAAATGCTTAGGATTTAAAGTGGATTGGTGACTGTTTCCTCCAAAATTATAGGAGGGGTTTTATATGCTAGCTTCACCATTTCCTTAAATTGGGTGCAGGTATTTTATTTTCAGCCTAACGGAACTCCATTTTTGCACCAATACACATACCGGGGTGCCAACTTGAGTAAAATATGGGAGGCAGGTATGCCCTGCTCCATATAATCAATCACTTGAGGCAGCACCCACCCACCCACCATTTGAATGGCAATGCCCATTAACTTTGGGGGGGCTGACCCCCTCAAATATTTTATTAGGGGGGGCTAAGGGCCCTAGGAGTTGGGTCCTATGATACACACACCTTTTAATTGTTCTCATTGACATGGGTGGGAGGGGGAAAGCAAAACCAGGACATCCCAGATCAAATCAGAAACTGGGATGGCTTCTGTAATTCCAGGACTATCCCTGGAAAATTGGGACATTTGGAGGGTATGATCTCCCATGAGATATAGGTCCTTCTTGGGCAAGAAGCCCAGGAAATTGTGTGTGTGCGGGCACATACAGACAATCCAATAATTTTTATTATATTGCAGCTTCACCAAGTCTTAGATAAAGGTGATCTTAATTTGTAGGTTAATCAGTTATGTTTCAGAGACATGCAAGTTACAGGGGCATCACTTTGAACCCAATGTGGGTGGCAAAAATTCATTATGCCCAACAAATGTTTGGCATCATCTTATTGTACGGACCAAGGATATCCATTGCACCACCTCTTGTTCAGTGGAAACATTTGCAGCAGCTCAAACTGCTGAGTCAGAAATGCCATCCTTTATTATCCAACCCAGTTCATCCGAAGTGTTCCAACCACTGACTCCTAATATTTCTTTTATTTACATGGAAAAAAGTACTGGATTTAAGTAAATGTGCTTTGCCATGCCTCGTTAATTGCCTCTGTCACCAGGCATAAATCCTTCTGTAGGCAGCAGAGTAGGAAAATCCTCAAGCTGAAAAAGGGTGATCATCAAGCTGAAAAAGACGATATTTTTCGTAGGCTGGATATTTTAAAAAATATATTGCAAGTGTTAGAAAGTTATGGGGGGAGGGGGACTTTAGTCTGTGAATAACTTCTGATGAAGGTAAAAGTGGGCCATCAAAGTGCCATATATTATTTACTTTCAAATAAATTTCCTAAGGATTTTGCAGATATATATAGTTAATAACACTGAATTCATTGCAAGCCAGGAGCTGAAAAGATATAACCACCCTGTTACTTATTCATCAAGTAACTAGAGCACTCTCTGGTCATAGAATCATAGAATCATAGAGTTGGAAGAGACCACAAGGGCCATCGAGTCCAACCCCCTGCCAAGCAGGAAACACCACCAGAGCACTCCTGACATATGGTTGTCAAGCTAAGCACAATGCAATCTGATCTGATGAACATTTACTCAGAAGTAAACCCTGCTACTTTCATTTGGGTGTACCCAACATTTTATTATCTTGCCCAAAACGTTATCATGGAAGAGTCAAATGCTTTGCTGAAATCAAAGTAACTAAATGCTTAATGTATTTGCAGGAGGTGCATGCAACAGTGACCTTTGAGGCTAAACATTTATCTTCTTCAGAAATTATGGTGGCTGGATTTTGTACCATCACTTTCGCTTCCTAAACTAGACTGTGCCTCTTGCATTTCGATATCTTTCTCCTCCAATTAAACATGATGAGAGAAATCTGATGCTGCTTCTGTTGGCTGTAAAGAAGAATTGTTCACACTTCTGATAAACAAAACAACCCATTTGGTATGGGGGTGGACATTACTGATAAACACACATCAGCAAAACTAATTTGGCATCTTAAAAATAATTTGGGCCATACAGTTATTTCAAAGGCCATTATCGCAAATGTAGCTGCATATAATTAAGTGCCTTCATATGTTTTAGCACAAACAGAAACATAGTTTTATTTTATCATTTCCCCCCACCCCATATAATCATAGAATTGCAGAGTTCACATCACCTTGCCAACAAAGGTCCATATAGTTAAAGCTATGGTTTTCCCAGTAGTGATGTATGGAAGTGAGAGCTGGACCATAAAGAAGGCTGATCGCTGAAGAATTGATGCTTTAAAATATTTTAAAATATTAAAAGATGATGCTGTTAAGGTGCTACACTCAATATGCCAGCAAATTTGGAAAACTCAGCAGTGGCCAGAGGATTGGAGAAGATCAGTCTACATCCCAATCCCCAAGAAGGGCAGTGTCAAAGAATGCTCTAACTACCGCACAATTGCACTCATTTCACACGCTAGCAAAGGTTATGCTTAAAATTCTACAAGGCAGGCTTAAGCAGTATGTGGACCGAGAACTCCCAGAAGTGCAAGCTGGATTTCGAAGGGGCAGAGCAACCAGAGACCAAATTGCAAACATGCGCTGGATTATGGAGAAAGCTAGAGAGTTCCAGAAAGACATCTGGAGCCAGTGTGGTGTAGTGGTTAAGAGCGGTAGTCACGTAATCTGGGAAACCGGGTTCGTGTTTCCGCTCCTCCACATGCAGCTGCTGGGTGACCTTGGGCCAGTCACACTTCTTGGAAGTCTCTCAGCCCCACTCACCTCACAGAGTGCTTGTTGTGGGGGAGGAAGGGAAAGGAGAATGTTAGCCGCTTTGAGACTCCTGAAGGGGAGTGAAAGGCGGGATATCAAATCCAAACTCCCCTTCTTCTTCTTCTTCTTCTTCTTCTTCTTCTTCTTCTTCATTGACTATGCAAAAGCCTTTGACTGTGTCGACCACAGCAAACTATGGCAAGTTTTTAAGAAATGGGAGTGCCTGACCACCTCATCTGTCTCCTGAGAAATCTCTATGTGGGACAAGAAGCTACAGTTAGAACTGGATATGGAACAACTGATTGGTTCCAAATTGGGAAAGGAGTACGGCAAGGCTGTATATTGTCTCCCTGCTTATTTAACTTATATGCAGAATTCATCATGCGAAAGGCTGGGCTGGATGAATCCCAAGCCGGAATTAAGATCGCCGGAAGAAATATCAACAACCTCAGATATGCAGATGACACAACCTTGATGGCAGAAAGTGAGGAGGAATTATAGAACCTTTTATTGAGGGTGAAAGAGGAGAGCGCAAAATATGGTCTGAAGCTCAACATCAAAAAAACGAAGATCATGGCCACTGGTCCCATCACCTCCTGGCAAATAGAAGGGGAAGAAATGGAGGCAGTGAGAGATTTTACTTTTTTGGGCTCCATGATCACTGCAGATGGTGACAGCAGTCACAAAATTAAAAGACGCCTGCTCCTTGGGAGAAAGGCGATGGCAAACCTAGACAACATCTTAAAAAGCAGAGACAGCACCTTGCCAACAAAGGTCCGTATAGTTAAAGCCATGGTTTTCCCAGTAGTGATGTATGGAAGTGAGAGCTGAACCATCAAGAAGGCTGATCGCCGAAGAATGGATGCTTTTGAATTATGGTGCTGGAGGAGACTCTTGAGAGTCCCGTGGACTGCAAGAAGATCAAACCTCTCCATTCTGAAGGAAATCAGCCCTGAGTGCTCAATGGAAGGACAGATCCTGAAGCTGAGGCTCCAAGACTTTGGCCACCTCATGAGAAGAGAAGACTCCCTGGAAAAGACCCAGATGTTGGGAAAGATGGAGGGCACAAGGAGAAGGGGACGACAGAGGATGAGATGGTTGGACAGTGTTCTCAAAGCTACCAGCATGAGTTTGACCAAACTGTGGGAGGCAGTGGAAGACAGGAGTGCCTGGCGTCCAAGCCCCAGCAATGCAGGGATTGCTCCAAGGCAAGGCTCAAACCCCCAACCCTTTAATTAACATTGAGATTAACTATCTTCATGTTTTTAGATTACTTTTGACCCCCTTTTCCATGAATTTCAAATTTTTAAAGCTTACATTTCACAACAAGCCTCTCATTATGAACTTGTTTACATTTAGATATGTGATGTTTTCTATATCTAAGCTAATAATTTTCACTAAATCAAAGATGTCTTTAAAGCTAACCTTGTGTTTTAAATATTATTCTATTAAGCTATGGAGGAAAGTTTTGGCCTGGCACCTAAATATATATAAAATGGTCCCAGGCAAGCATTCATGGGGAGAGCATTCCACAAGTGGGGAGGCACCACAGAAAAGGGCTGTTCTCATGTTGCCACCCTCTGGAACTCCTGTGGAAGGGGGGCACCCGAAGAAGGTTGTTAACCTATCAGCCAAATAAGGTCTCTCAAACAAAAATAAATGTTACCTGTGGTTTTAGACATTGACTGAGTCATAATCTACTGCCTCTCAAGCCTTTTTATCCAAGAAAATTCCATATGCAAATGGTGGCTTCGTCACCAAAATCAGGGGGAAATGTTTCCTAAGTGTCTCCTTAGCATAAAGGAAAAGGGACCCCTGATGGTTGGGTCCAGTCATGGCCGACTCTGGTGTTGCAGCGCTCATCTCGCTTTACTGGCCAAGGGAGCCGGCGTACAGCTTCCGGGTCATGTGGCCAGCATGACTAAGCCACTTCTGGCGAACCAGAGCAGCCCACGGAAACACCGTTTACCTTCCCGCCGGAGCGGTACCTATTTATCTACTTGCACTTTGACGTGCTTTCGAACTGCTAGGTTGGCAGGAGCAGGGACCAAGCAATGGGAGCTCACCCCGTTGCGAGGATTTGAACCGCCGACCTTCTGAGCGGCAAGTCCTAGGCTCTGTGGTTAAACCACAGCGCCACCTGCGTCACTCCTTAGCATACTATAGTGCAAATTTTTATGGTGGCAATCTTTCCTTCACCAAGTAATTGCTGAGTATTTATAAAATTGTATACAAGGGCACAATTCTAGGTAACAACCACAAAAATAATTTTGGATCTTTGAGTGGTAGTATCCTCTTGGAATAGAGTAACTTCTTAAGTCCTCCCAGCTGTGAAAATTTCAATTAGAACCTTGAAATGGCCTTGAAACGCTTTTGAGGTACAATCACCCCTTGAAGTTCTTCAAAACAGGACCTTTTCTGGAAGCTTGCCTGTTTTCAGTTGCTTAAAAGCATTCTTCAATAATTATTTTTGTGCTATATGCTTTTTATAAGCTTTCTTGAAATGTACATTCTGGAATTGTAATGTGTGAAATACATTGGGAGATGCAGCACTTCAGAAGGACTCACGGAAATTTTGACATCTGGTTGCCCAAGGCACCAGTGGGCTGGGCTACTCATTAGAAGCATCTGTCCAAGGAAAGGATTGGGTGACATATTTTACAGAAATATATCGCCCCTGTCCTGACCTACCCCCACAGGTTTACTATACTCAGTTATCAGAACTGCCGAGGCTAATCGCAAGCCAACTAGCTAATAAAGCCCCAGGAGAAGACATGATCCCAGTGGAGATCTATAAGATAAGACCTGATTTCTGGTCACCCATTTTTGCAAAATTGTTTTCATACATTAACAGCTCAGGTCATATGCCTGAAGGGTGGAAGTTGAGTATAATTGCCCCAATATATAAAAAGGGTGATAAGAAAAACCCTGCCAATTATAGACCCATTAGTTTGTTAGATGTAGCCTCCAAACTATATGCCAGGCTCCTTCTTGGGAGATTAGAAGAATGGGCAGATACAAATAAGGTGATATCTGAAGTTCAGGCAGGTTTCCAAAGAGGGAAATCCACATTGGACCAGTGCTTTGTGCTGAACTTTCTGCTATGTAAATACATCCATAATTTGATGCAAAAATTATATGTTGCTTTTATCGATCTAAAGTCAGCTTTTGATACGGTCCCAAGACACGCATTGTGGCAAAAATTGGAAAAGACAAATATAGACCTCCGTCTATTATTTCTCATCAAAACATTATATACTGACACATCAATACAAGTAAAGGTGGATCTGGCTGGCCATCTCACCACTAGAATCAAGACCACTACTGGAGTCAAACAGGGATGCATTTTGGCACCTTTCCTGTTCAATTTTTATATTAATGACATGGTTAAAGAACTGGAGGGCCTACAGTTTGCCCCTGTCACAATTCTCGACCAAAAACTCTCAGTTTTAATGTATGCTGATGACCTAGTACTTGTATCTAGAACCCAGGTGGGCCTGAGACGGCTGCTTGCAAAATTAAGTTCATATTGCATGAGGAATGCTTTATCTATAAACTATGATAAGACGCAGGTCATTGTATTTGGGAAGCGTTCTAAAAAGCATGTTTGGCACCTGGATGAACACATCATAAACCAAGTAAATACGTTTAAATATCTGGGATTGATTTATTCAGAAACGGCATCTTGGAATACACAGCTATCCAATATTAAATTGCAAGCCTTTAAATCAGCAAAAGCCATTCTGTTTGTTTTTTTTATAATATTTTTATTACATTTTTCCAGATACAGCTAGATCAGATATACAGAGAAATAACAGAAAAAGAAAAAGAGAGAAAGAAAAAGAAAATCATCTTTCCAAAATATTTTTCCATAACCAACCGGACTTCCCCACGTCTCCCTCACCATGCGTTCTTTACAATAAAAGTATCAGCAAATTATAACCTTATTTCATGTATTCTTTTGTTCTTTCAAATAATTATATCTTAGGTTTAAAATACTTATTATCAATTTACTTTAAAAACAAATGTAATATTGTTTTAAACATTAGTCCTTTCATTAATATAACTTAAATTCCCATAATATCGACTCTTATTGCTGAAGCTAGATTTTCCAAATCATGCAAATTCTTAACATTCATATAACTTGTAAAATTTTTGTAGATAATCCTTAAATTTTTTCCAATCCTCCTCCATTGTTTCTTCTCCCAAATCTCGGATTCTGCCAGTCATTTCAGCCAGTTCCATATAGTCCATCAATTGCGTCTGCCATTCTTCCAGTGTGGGTAGATCTTGTGTCTTCCAGTGCTTTGCGATAAGTATTCTTGCTGCTGTAGTTGCATACATGAAAAAAAGTTCTATCCTTCTTTAACACCTTCTGGCCGACAATGCCCAGGAGGAAGGCCTCTGGTTTCTTAGGGAAGGTGTACTTAAACACCTTTTTTAACTCATTGTAAATCATTTCCCAGAAGGCCTTCACTTTTGGACAGGTCCACCAGAGGTGAAAGAATGTCCCTTCAGCCTCCTTACATTTCCAACATTTATTATCAGACAAATGATATATCTTTGCAAGCTTGACTGGGGTCATGTACCACCTATATAGCGTGTTCTCCCTAACAGAGAGCACGTGTTGCGGTTGGGGAACAGGCCGCCCAGCCATGACTAGGCAAATTAATCTGCAACCCTGGCCTTTAGGGTTAATCGGGTTGCTGGGGAAATATGTTTGTTACCAATTTGGAGGAGGAGTCAGAAGTTATAAATAGAAGGGCCAGACGTAGGAACGTCCTCTTGGCCGTTTTGCATCGGATCACATGGAGCACTTGGACAATCTTCTCATTGTCTGGTTACATTTCTTTATTTTTTTATTTCCCCTTTCTTTTAATCCTCTCTAGTCCCTTAAATAATTTAATCCCCCCCTTTATTTCCCCTTTCTTTTTAATCCTCTCTAGTCCCTTAAATAATTTAATTCCCCCCTTTTCCTGTTCGATTTCCCACCCCACCCCTTACCCTGCCCTGTGGGAAGATTCTCCCTGTATCTGTGGCTTGCCTTTCCCAATAGTGAGAGAGCCCCCCGTTAGGGGCTTTCTTTCGCAAAAAGGTTTCCCCCATTTCTCTTGTTGAAATTGTGGGGCTAGTCAGGGCTGTTCCCAGTTTAGCTGGTATCACTTTCGTTTATAGTATCCCCGAAGGTTGGCTTTATGGCTCTCTGTGCCTCCAAGGACTATGAGCACTCTGTATATGCTCTTGAACTATGCTGTTTCTGAACAAGTTTATTTTCCTTAAGCGGCCCATTTGTGATAAAAGAACTTTGGGTTTCTTAAGGGGTGCTTCCCTCAAAAAGGGCAAGCAGGGGTACCTGGACAAGCTGGGGGCTACCTCAACTCTGCTATTTCACTGGAAACATTTATGCCTGGCCTAGCAGGTGATCCTAGGGATTTGTCCTAGAATTCGATGGCCTGGAAGTGTTTCCGGCCTCAATAGTGTCCCCATGTGGTCCATGAAGCATTGGTTTCACTGGGTCAGCGGATAGTGCCGGTAATGCCTAGGTTGCAGGATTGGTCCCTGTATGGGACAGCTGCATGCTCCCCCATTGCTCTACCTGGACACTTAGGTCCTTTTGGTGGTTACCTCACTGCAAGGGATGTAACGGGCGCCACGTTTGCAATATGCAACTGGGAGAAAGCACCTTGCGTGCCCGCATTGCAGTTTGCGTTGCAGAGCACGGGCTGCAATTGCATTGCATTGCTAGGAGATTTGCAGTTGCATTGCACCGAGCGTGTGCATTGCATGGAGGGTGTGTGTGCATAGCACGGAGTGTGTAGTTGCATTGCATGGAGTGTGTTGTTGCATTGCACAGAGTGTGTTTTTTGCATTGCACGGAGTGTGTGTGCATTGCACGGAGTATGTAGTTGCATTGAACGGAGGGTGTGTGCAGTGCACGGAGTGTGTAGTTACATTGCATGGAGTGTAGTTGCATTGCATGAAGGGTGTGTGCATTGCAGGGAGTGTGTTTTGCATTGCACGGAGTGTGTAGTTGCATTGAACGGAGTGTGTAGTTGCATTGCACGGAGGGTTTGTGTGTGCATTGCACGGAGTGTGTAGTTGCACTGCACAGAGCGTGTTTTTTGCATTGCACGGAGTGTGTAGTTGCATTGCATGGAGAGTGTGTGCACTGCACGGAGTGTGTTTTTTTTTTGCATTGCACAGAGTGTGTGTCTGAAAAGGATCCCAAGCGGGGGCTGGAAGCTGGCAAGCAATAGCTCAATACCTTTTGCCCATATTCCCATTTTATTTAGGGATCCAGTTGGATATCGTTGCTAAAACATACCACTTGCCTATGGAGAAGCTGTCTGCCTTGAAGGAAGTTATTTTGTAATACTTCCTCTGTAGCAAGTGATGCTTCACCAGATCCGATCTTGCTGGGTCACTTAACTAATCTTCCCACTAGGCCAGGCTGCCTAGATTTCACCCCTCCCATATCCAAGAATCTCCTGAGGAGTCTGCTGATTTTCCAGAGAGGAGGAGGCGTGTTCTGGTCTCTACTTATTCTGCTCCAGCACCAAAATCAGTCAGTCAGTCAGTCAGTGTCAGAGAGAGAGAGAGACTGAGTGTTAGAGATCATGTGTAGAGATAAGGTTGCTGCTAAGGGCAGCTGCAGACACTCAGTGCAGTGCAGCATTTATTTATGCTTAGACCTATTAAGCTCTGTATATAGTTTGTATAGTTGTAGATAGAATAAAGAAGTTATTCTACAGAGCTGCTCTCTGAGTTGTTTATATGTTCTGCTGTACTCTGCTGTGCGACGACTGTCTTGTTGGAGTGAATCCGGTGCTCACAACTCTAAGCTGTGAGTCCATAGCACTTTGACCTGTTCCTGTGCAGAAGGTGGTCTCTGGAAGTGCTACCCAGCTCGCCTAGCCCAGTTGGGGATGAAGTGGATGAGTCCAGTTGGTGGCACTGGCTCAAGGGCGATGCTGACAGAGGTCCTCTTACCTTTGTGTATGCCTACCAAGCATGGTGAAGGCAGATATCAGGCGATGGTAGCAATTCCTGAATGTATGCAATAGTAGTTCGCCATGGCAGGATACCTTGAACCCGCACAGGGATTTTCAGGTTCATGCTGGTGCTGCTGGATCTTTGCCCTTTGGTTTTTATTTCAAGGGCTGCTGGTGTGCAAAGCTATGGCCTCAAGCCAGGTGTGGTGAGGCAATCATGTGACATAACTTTTCTTGAGTTTTCCCCATTGTAGTAGCAGTTCACATGTGGCCCGAGGAGTTCAGTGACCATTGGATCTGCTTTTGGTCTGATAACCAGGTAGTGGTGAGGTCTTGGCTAAACAGTCCTCACACTCTAGTACAGTCTCCGCCCCTCCGCTCATGCTTTCAAGCTGCGCCACTTAAGGTTTAATATTGTGCTTTCTACGCTCCAAATTACACTGAAACACTATCCGATTTTCAGATGAAGCGCTTCAGATCCTGGGCTCCAGACTCAGCTATTGCCAGACTTTTCCAGACCACCTGTGGCATTTTGACAACAATTAGTAATTACAGAGAGCGGCAGTTTCCATTTCCCCTTTTGCTTTTACCTCTTATGGGAAGGCCTGGATGGATTTCTTAGCCTTAAGCTGGCAGTTCTCGGCCATTCAGAAGAATTGGCCCCCATCCTCTGAGCAGATCCTGCAGTATTTGGTCCACCTGCTGCAGATTGGGCATGCGGTTATAACTATCCGAATTCAGTCCGCTGCAATGTCTGTTACATTGAAGCTTTATTTTTCAGAGACCCTTGTATAAAGTTTGCAGTGCGCAGGGCCTTGGAAGGTTGGAACCTCCAACCTCATAGGACAGTGGGCGGGAAGTCGGTCAATTTTTACCTATGCAGTATCTGCAACAAGTTAAAACTTGTCTGCTGGTTAAAGATCAAGGTGAGACTCCTTTCAGTAGTCCATTGCATTTTCGCACTGAGGGTTGGGAAAATGGTTGTTGGAGCCAGCACGGGGCTGAGAGTCTGGAGGCTTATTGCTTCTGGACTTTTCCTTATCCTTTGGAGCTTGTCATTAGAGTTGGTAACTCTAAAACAGACTTAGTGGACAGGAGTGCCACAATCAGGCTTCCCGCCACAGGTGAGGAGGGCCCTTGCCCGGATAACAGAATATTTGGCTTTTTATTCCCTGGGGGCTTGCCCGCTCCTAGTGCATTAAAATGGGTTCCCGTTAGCCAGGCATCAATGTGCTTGCGTCGTGCACCAGTTATTACAGCCTGCGGCTTGCTTACCGCTGAACACGCCTCATTCCTTACGATTAGGTGCTGCTGCAAAGGCTGCACACTGGGGGCCTGCCAGTAGACAGGATTGTGAATACGGGTCATTGGAAGTCTGACGCTGACAAGGGTTATATCAGGAAGTGTCACAATGATGTCTGTGCTGATGCTTGTCTGTTATTTCCTTTTTTCATAGGAGCAGCTGTGCACATTTGGGCCACAGCATTGTACACTAGGCTGGCAAGCATGTTGACGAGTTTGGACTGGGGCGCCATCTCAGTCTTCCTGCCCATGTGAACATATACAGGATGTCTAGATGGGGAATGCTTTGGGAGGAGATCCTTCCTTTGGTGCGGTCGAGTGTGACCTGTGCAGGTCCTCCCGCAGTGCTGGTGGTACAGCTGGGCGAGAATGTTTGCGGTCTTCCTCCAGCATAAGTTTGCATTCCTGCATGCAAGAGGGCTTGGATTGAGTTGATGGCAGCTCTCCCTGGACTCAAAATAATTTAAGGCATTGGTTCAAGGTGGTCTGGAGGGGGGGTTGGAGCACCTGTCCCCTCCAATGCGCAAAGATGTTCCATTAAGGGAATCCAAGGATTCGCCATGCTTTTGTCGACCCCTTTTGAGGGGTAGGGCCATGCAAGAGTCCCTGGGAGCATTTGGGGTCAGCTTGAGTCTGATCCTGGTTCATTGCTCCCCCATGCTGTTTACTGGAACTGACGATATGGTGGGGCCCAGTCGTCAGTGCTGCCCTGCTGAGGTCAGGTGCAGCTAGTTGGGACCCAATGCCTAGACAAACTACCACCGAGCAGGCCAGAAAACATGTTAATAAGGCGGTGGATAATAGAATAAAATAAAGAAAATAAATAAAGTTAATAAAATAACAAATAAAATAAAATAGGTCCTTGCTTTAGGTGGTTCTGTAATATTGCACCCTCCTAATTTTCTTCAAGGCTGTTGCCCTCTTTAGGGCAGATGGGGTGCATCTGTCCCCTATGGGGAACGACACCTGGCGGGATGCGATTGCCTTGGGATTCATTCCTCCCCCACAATGTTTGCTGGTACTGACGATATGGTGGGGCCCAGTCATCAGTGCTGCCCTGCTGAGGTCAGGTGCAGCTAGTCGGGAACCAATGCCTAGACAAACTACCACCAAGAAGGCCGGAAAGCGTGTTAATAAGGCAGTGGAAATAAAATACAGGTCGTTGGAAATCGAATGCATTCAAAGGTTATGTTCATTAACATTATTGGTGTCTTACAATTTTTGCTTGTTTTATCTTAGGTTTAGCAGCTGTCCGCATCTGGATGGTGGGGCACAGCATCATGCATTGGGCTGGCATCAGTGCACGGCAGTCCGGATTGGGACCGGGTCTCGGCCTTCCTCCATGTGCAGTTGCCTTGGCTGTCCAGACGGGGAATGCGCCGGCCAGAATTCCTGCCGCTGATTCGGAGGCAGGTGCTGCTGGAAGGGCCGCCCACTGCTGTTGGGGTGCAGCTGGGTGAGAATGACCTGTGTGGCCATGGACTGTTTTTTCGCTACGTGCTGTGATTTTGGGTGACCTGGAGACGCTGAGGGCAATGGTGCCAACAGCAAAAAAAATTCTGGTCAAAGCTTTTGCAACGACGCATTTGGAGGGACAGTCGTTGCCCAGCTGCCACTGAAAGGGCCAGAAAACTCATCAATTCTGCTGTTTCAAAAAAGATTTTTGAGCTGGGTGGAGATGTGATTTCCCACCCCGAGATTCTTTTTGAGAGGCCATCCTTTTTCCGAGCTGATGGCGTGCACCTTTCTGCTTCAGGGAATGAGGCTTGGATTGGTGCGGTGGTGGCCAAGCTGAGGTCTTGGTTTAATACAGCTGGGAGAGAGCGACCTGTTGGCTATGGGCCGTTCTTCACTGCGTGCTGCAATTTGGACGGACTTGGGGACATTGCGGGCAATGGTGCCTACAGCAATGATATTTTGGTCTCAGCTTTTGCAACGATGCGTCTGGAGGGGCAGTCGTTGCCCAGTCGCCACAGAAAGGGCCAGAAAGCGCATCAATTCTGCTGTGACACACCGGATTGCTGAGCTGGGTGGAGATGTGATTTCTCACCCTGCGATTCTTTTTAAGATGCCATCCTTTTTCCGAGATGATGGCGTGCACCTTTCTGCTTCAGGGAATGAGGCTTGGTTAGGTGCGGTGGCTGCCAAGCTGAGGTCTTGGTTGGGGCTGTGAGTGGTTTGGCGGTGAGCTGGAGGCTCCATGGCGGTTAGGCATTGGTTAATTGGTGCTTGGAGGGGTAAGTGCCTACCCCTCCAAATGATGCGGAAAGGGAATTCCGTTAAAGGAATCCAGGGGCTTGCCATTCTTTCGTCCTGTCCGTGGAGCCGGGCTTGGGCCGTGCAAGCCCCACCGGAACATGAGGGTGAGAAGTGTTGGATTGATTCCCAGCCTCATTTCTCACCCAATACTTGTTTCCCACGCTGGCTTCCGGTGGAGTCCGGAAGTGCCAGCTCTGTCCTGTGGGGGCAAGGACAGATAGTCACCAATGCCTAAGCAACCACTCACATTTTTTGTATTTGAATAAAGTTGTGGCCAAAATTATGCCAAAAACCTTAAACAAAATTGATGTGTGAAGTGTGTAATTATTTGGGGGGTGGCACTGTGGAACTCAACACGCAAAGCGTGTTCTCCCTAACAGAGAGCACGTGTTGCGGTTGGGGAACAGGCCGCCCAGCCATGACTAGGCAAATTAATCTGCAACCCTGGCCTTTAGGGTTAATCGGGTTGCTGGGGAAATATGTTTGTTACCAATTTGGAGGAGGAGTCAGAAGTTATAAATAGAAGGGCCAGACGTAGGAACGTCCTCTTGGCCGTTTTGCATCGGATCACCCGCCCTCCCTCCCTTTAATAGGGGGGTTTTTTATTTAAGCTGATCGCTTGACCTTGCTATGCCTGTCATGGTGTCGTTCGCCTTGGTGCGGGGGCACGGTAGGAATTTTGCCATCTGGCTGATTGGCTGGTGCCATTTGGTTTTTGCCTACTGCGTAGCAAATCGTCACAACTTGTAAGGTTGGCGGTTAGGCATTGGTTAATTGGTGCTTGGAGGGGTAAGTGCCTACCCCTCCAAATGATGCGGAAAGGGAATTCCGTTAAAGGAATCCAGGGGCTTGCCATTCTTTCGTCCTGTCCGTGGAGCCGGGCTTGGGCCGTGCAAGCCCCACCGGAACATGAGGGTGAGAAGTGTTGGATTGATTCCCAGCCTCATTTCTCACCCAATACTTGTTTCCCACGCTGGCTTCCGGTGGAGTCCGGAAGTGCCAGCTCTGTCCTGTGGGGGCAAGGACAGATAGTCACCAATGCCTAAGCAACCACTCACATTTTTTGTATTTGAATAAAGTTGTGGCCAAAATTATGCCAAAAACCTTAAACAAAATTGATGTGTGAAGTGTGTAATTATTTGGGGGGTGGCACTGTGGAACTCAACACGCAAATCATTTTCATAATATTCTCTTTCAAGGCATTACATGCCCAGCAAAAGCCATTCTGAAATTTGCTGCATGTAAAGGTGGAAATCTGGTCAACCCAGCTCTGTGTATAAAGCAAAAACAATGGCCCAGATTTTATATGGTGCAGAGGTTTGGGGTATCTCAAAGGTCTCCGGTCTGGAACCCCCACAGAATTATTTTTTAAGAGTTATTTTAGGTTTACCCAAAGATGTGCAATCTGCCATGGTCAGGTTGGAAACTTGCATGTTGAGCATAGAGAGCCAAATAGATAAAAGAATTCTCTGTTACTGGTTTAGAGTTCAACAGATGGACAACACTAGGCTACCAAAAAAATGCCTGATTGAGCTCTCAAATGGATTACCCTTTAAAAACTGGGTACATCATGCTGCCCAACTGATGGGCAAATATGACCTCTCAGTGACTGAGATTAAAGAACTCCCCTTATATTCACAGAAAAATATTTTTAAACGAACCATAAGGGCAGTGGCAACTAAAAACGATCTAAACTCTATGTGCACATCTACATGCGCCCCATTGTATTTTAAACTTAGAGAGGTCAATGAACACATATCTTATTTTAATGAATTGACTTTTGCACAGCTTCGAAAAGCTTTTACAGAGCTACGACTAAATACAATAAGCTCTGCTTATAGAGATGGGAGACATAGAGGCATACCAAAAAACGAACGTGTTTGCATTAGGGGATGTTCTGAAGTAGAGGACCTTATCCATTATATCTTGCACTGTCCGTTATATAATGATGCAAGAAAAAGATTTTTGGTACCTATAATGACAGGGTCCCCTGGCCAGAACCCCCTTGATATGATGTTATATCTCCTTGCAGACACAGATAAGTATGTGACCTGGCGGGTAGCACTCTTTGCAACTGCTGCTAGGAAAATTAGAGCAAATTATATAGCCAAGGTAGCCATTAACTGTAAAGGAGATGAATTTATTTGATCCTATCTATCTACCTCAGGCTATGCTCTATCTTTGTCACCAAACTCTGAGTATAAATTGCACACTGTATTAATTGATATTGTTTTTAACATTAGCGACCATGTGATGATTTTAGCTTATGAATTTTATCGTTTAATGTTTTTATTTGTACATTGGGGTACTTTTATAGCTTTGTTTAGAGTATGTAATGTTTTAATAATATAAATGTTTTAAGTCTTTTTTTACCAATTCAGTATATTTTCTTTTAATTGTCAAATAATTCTGTGTACATTGCAGCAGCCTTTGGCTATGTGCAATAAAACTGACTGAGACTGAGACTGATTACTTTAGTGTTAACCTCTTCTCATTATCAATATTGTTAATGCAGCTATGTGCCTTTCAGCACTGTTCTTTGTTAGACATTTATAATCAAATTGATTGCACAATTTGCACTCAAATTTCACGTTCAGAATTGGAAATAATGTATTAAAGTTTGAATTCCCCAAGCAGTTACTTGGGAAATTCCCGGATTAACTAGCAATAATAAAATTGATAATTTATTCCTGATTTTTAGCTGAAATTTTATATGGCCTAGATGACATTGAAAATTTGCCCAAAAAACTTTACCATCAACTTTTAGCTGTGGACGTCTTTGAAATTTCATTTTAACTACCAAAAAATACATGTATCAGATTCTAAATCTGTAGTACAGAGAAATGAAGAACCAAAATACTAGATTTTATAATACTGAAATGAGTTTGTTTTCTTACTTTTTATTACTCTGAAACGCATTTGTAAATGGTTTTGTAAATTACTATTAAAGTACCATTATTAAACTTGAAGTTAATTAAAAACACAGCTTTACTTGTAAATAGTGAGCACACCCTGAAAGTCAGTCACTAAAAGCCAATTTACAATTTGTTTTACAGCCAGCACCACACCTCACTATAGAAAAAAAACCCACAAAGTTTTCAGAAACCCCTGAGATTTTCTAGCTTTCAGAAAGATTCCATATTTTAAAAGGTGGGACCTTGTCTTTCTGAAAGAAAAGGAGAAAGGACAGTAACAAAGTTGGTGGAAGCAGCATTGATTTTTCTAGATCAATACTCATGTTGCAATAAATGCTTTTACAGTTTAGGAATACAACATAAATCCACTCTTCGCATGAGCAGGCTTCATTTGTCAATCGAATTCATGGTTTCACATATCCTGGAGACTACTTTTTTATTATTATTAAAAAGAAACATTATTAGGACAGTGCTGCTGAAATACCATTCTCGTATGTCTCCCAAAAGTATATCTAAGCAAGGAGCTGAAGATATTCAATTTTTTAACTATGATATTTCTATAAGTGGTTATTGGGGTTTTTTCAAAAACAAATGAATGATATGCTTGATGACTTAATCAGAGATAATATGAAGTTGGAATGAAGAATTGAACCCACCCTCATTCTGAAACATCGCTAGTCATATCTGAACTTCCAGTTTCTGAAGAAGAGGAGGAGTTTGAATTTGATATCCCGCTTTATCACTACCTCAAAGCGGCTAACATTCTCCTTTCCTTTCCTCCCCCACAACAAACACTCTGTGAGGTGAGTGGGGCTGAGAGACTTCAGAGAAGTGTGACTGGTCCAAGATCACCCAGCAGCTGCATGTGGAGGAGCGGGGAAGCGAACCCGATTCACCAGATTACGAGTAGAAGAAGAAGAAGAAGAGTTTGGATTTGATATCCCGCCTTTCACTCCCTTTAAGGAGTCTCAAAGCGGCTAACATTCTCCTTTCCCTTCCTCCCCCACAACAAACACTCTGTGAGGTGAGTGGGGCTGAGAGACTTCAGAGAAGTGTGACTGGCCCAAGGTCACCCAGCAGCTGCAGGTGGAGGAGCGGAGACGCGAACCCGGTTCACCAGATTACGAGTCCACCGCTCTTAACCACTACACCACACTGGCTGTTGAATCATCTCCAAATTCTCTTCCACTCTTGTTGTTGTTGAAGTTGTTGGGGGGGGTTGGGGGGGAGGTTTCAATCTTCCCTACTCCCACAGCACTAATCAAAACTATTTAGGCTTTAGAGTTCCACATGCATTTTATCCAAGAACGCATTCCTCAATTCAATTCAAATATTGCTTCGGTGAAGTTCTAGCGGCAACTCTAATCAGAAGATAATCACCTTCCATAATGCACCTAAGGCAATCAAGCTACATTGATGCATGCTTCTTTGTAACTCTAAACCACCAAGGAAGAGCTTGATACAGAAATGATGTTAGGAGCATTTCATTTTTAGCCCTGCCAGCCACGTATCGATTCTTCTCATTATCTGCATCTCTGAATTGAGGCGTTTCACTCATACCTTCTTTATGTGGATTTGCTCCGACTAATGGACGCTAAATTGTTTACAAGCTGTGCACCTGAATGCCTTCTGGCATTCCCTCCTGCTTTTAATCACCTTTCTCATAAACTACGTAGTAGGTTATGACGCCTGCATGCTAGACTCCCCAAAGCTGCTAACACTTTCCTCCTTTGATCTGAATAAGGAGGAAACTTCTGCCAGATGCAGAAATGGGAGCAGAGCTTCATATTTCCCTCCTAAGCCAGTTCACACATAGAAGTGACTATTTCCCTCCCTCTATGCAGTCATTGCATTGACTCTTTTACACCTCATTTTTCCTTCAAAGAGCTTTGGGCTACTGCACTATTCTTTACCCCATCCCCTTTCAACCCTCAACTTCTCTGTGAGGTCAGTTAGGCGCCCAAGACCCAAAGCGAGCAACTTCTAGGCAAAGGTTGTTGCTGTTGTTTCCCTCTGCATCACTGTTCTTTTGAGGTTTCAAACTACGCAAGTATCAAACTCATGGTTAAGCCAAAAGTAGAAGCCCTGCCTAACTAAAGTCCTTTTAATCCAGAAAGCACACCCTCTGTTAGAGTGGGATTTTCCACTGGTGGCAGATGACAGAGACTGTGACTCCATGAGACAGGTGTAAAACCAAATTAAATAAAGGTTTATTACAAAACATCAAACAGCAAAGCTTGTGGGTGTTTTTTCTGCAGGCAGGGTTCAAACTGCAGCTTTTCTCCTTTTGTAGCCATGGCCAGCTGCAACCAATTAGCCCAGAGCTTAGAGAAACTGCGCCTAAAGGTACAAACATCTTTACTGTTTCTGTGCAGAATGTTTCTATCCCAACACCCTCCTCCTGCTCTTTATTATGTAGAGTCATGAAGCCCAATTCATCACAGGCACCTGGCTCCACTCCTAATCACCTATCATCTTCTGCTGCCTTTAAGCAAAGCAAGACCACTGAGTCCTTAAAGAAGCCCTGCAACTCAAAAGTGTTTCTCTGGTCCTTTCTGAAAGCCTTGACCATCAGCTCTCTTTCTAGTTTCAGCTGCAGGGTGAGAAGTTATCCCAGTTCCAGCCAGTGTTCACTGTTTATGTCCCAGTAGACTGGTCTCTTTTCTATAGCCTCTGCCTCCTCTCTCTCTCTCTCTCCTTTTTCCTTGGTATCCTCTATAGCATGGGTAGGCAAACTAAGGCCCAAGGGCTGGATCCGGCCCAATCACCTTCTCAATCCGGCCCACGGATGGTCCGGGAATCAGCGTGTTTTTACATGAGTAGAATGCGTCCTTTTATTTAAAATGCATCTCTGGGTTATTTGTGGGGCATAGGAATTCGTTCTTTATTTTTTTACAAAATATAGTCCAGCCCACCACAAGGTCTGAGGGACAGTGGACCGGCCCACGGCTGAAAAAGGTTGCTGACCCCTGCTCTATAGGGCAACAGAAGAGAGTAAAGTAACCAAGCCACGTTTGTCCGGATCATGTCTACATCTGGTCAGGCCGGCTGCAGTACAGAGCAGATGTAAGCCCCAGCCACACCTGGCCTCCCTACGCCACCTTTCAAGATGTTGATATTTGTAAAATAAAAAATAAATGGTCTCCCTCCTGTGAGATCAGTCGCTTCCTACAATAAATAAAGGAATAGTTAAAGCATAGTTGCAAAGGAATAATAAGTATGATTGGCCACAAGTCCTCTATTATTTCAGAATGTTTTTCATATAAGCACCAGCTTGCTTCAATTTTTAAGAATTATTTATGCACACAACAATATTGTTCAGGCAGCTCCCAAAAAAAGAAATATAGTTGACTTTCTGTTGCTTGACAATACTATTGCAGTATCCTGCATTGCATCTCAGTTGAAGACTATCGCTGTAAAAATCATAACCAAGGGCTATTCCCCTGGAGAACTCATGAAGATGAAATATGGTTGTCATACTGCTATCCCAGTAAATATAACAGAGCCAAGGTAGAAGCTCTTTCTTCCCTTCAGCTAATGGATGTGAGAGCTTCAGTCCTGAAAAACATAACCTGCATTCAGTTTCATCATTTTAAACTAATCATAACAGGGATGATGAGAGGAAGAGAGAGATGGATGTTGAACAAACAGGCCTAGTTTGCTCAACATTTTAAACCATAAACAGTTATGCTTGACTGTGGCTTAAAGGTGGATGCATCCTGGTGCAGAGGACTAAAATCACAGCTAAAATCATAGGACTAAAATCTGCAGTGTGTCACCCCACACTCAAGCTGGGTGGGATAACACCCTTTGTTATTTCAAGGATCTTATTTTTAAAATAAAAATAAATGTGTTTTTAATTATTTCAAGGATCTTGTTGTGTGGTGAGTTCCCGCCGCCCGCCCCCCAGTGGAAATAATGACACATGACACAATTATTAAGGTTAATGGGCTAAATAAGGCCAGAACTTTATTGGTTACAGGTGATGAGCGGTATTGGCTTAGGCATTGGTCCTAAGCGACTATATCCGACTTCAGCCCGTCTGCTTGAAGTCCGAGAAGGGTTAACCACCAGTAGGGGGAGTCCTGCTGATGCACATCAACTAGGAACTCCCCCGGGGTCATCGTTAGGGGGCGTGCCTTAGGCCCTCACCTCCCCAGGCTTTGGAGAGGGCCACACCCCCCGGAATCCTTTATCAGACTACCCTTCTATATGCGGGGCAGGTGATGGCGCTACCTCCCCTCTTCCATCTACAGAACTATACCAATGCCTAACTGCCAATACCAAACCTTACGCCAAAGAATAAACGGACATAAATCTGACATCAAGAATCACAAAACAGAGAAACCAGTAGGAGAACACTTCAATCTCCCAGGACATTCTATACAAGATCTCAAAGTAGCTGTTTTACTACAAAGGAATTTCAGAAATAGACTGGAAAGAGAAGCTGCTGAATTGCAACTCATTACCAAACTTAAAACCATGGAGAGACCTGGTCTGAACAAAGACATTGGATTCTTATCTCATTATACATGACTAAGCCATTTCTCACCTTCTCACCCCTTGCCTTTTCCTGTAAGACCTATTACAGTCGTTAAGAGTCGTCAACAGGCTCATCTCAGCTATCTGCCAATCTCCCATTCCCACCACCCTTCTGAGTAATACCCCTCCCCACCTTCTCACTATATAGAAGGATCTGGCAACTTCTGTTTCAGTGTATCTGAAGAAGTGTGCATGCACACGAAAGCTCATACCAAGAACTAACTTAGTTGGTCTTTAAGGTCCTACTGGAAGGAATTTTTTTATTTTGCCAATACCAAGAAAGATATGATGATTTGCTATGAGGTAGGTGAAATAATAATAATAATAATAATAATAATAATAATAATAATAATAATTTCATAATGAACCTGGTTGCACTTAACACAAGATATCTGCAACTCTTACAACGTTCGCCAGCATTCGCCATTTGGCTCTGCAGCAGTGGAGGGGAGGGAGGAGTGCATTGTTTGTGTATGTTCACGGGAGTCCAGGTCTCCTAGAGACCAAGAAGATAAGAACATAAGAAGAACCTTCTGTATCAGGCCAAAGGACCATTTGGTCCAGGATCCTGTTCACACAGTGGCCTCCCAGATGCCCGTGAGAAGGCCTGCAAGCAGGTCCAGAGTGCAGCAGCAGTCTTGCTACTTGTGGCTCCAACTCCTTGATCGTTTTGCTTGCCATTTGCCAAAGTTTTCCCAGCTCTACATTACAGTGGTACCTCGGGTTAAGAACTTAATTCGTTCTGGAGATCCATTCTTAACCTGAAACTGTTCTTAACCTGAGGTACCACTTTAGCTAATGGGGTCTCCCATTGCTGCCGCACCACGATTTCTGTTCTCATCCTGAAGCAAAGTTCTTAACCTGAGGTACTATTTCTGGGTTAGCGGAGCCTGTAACCTGAAGCGTCTGTAACCCGAGGTACCACTGTATCCTTTTTCAGGTGAGGTGATGAGAAGGGTACACAGTATTCCAAGCACAGTTGTACCATACAGTTGTATGTGAAGTTGGCAGATTTATTTTCGACCCCTTTCCTAATCATCACTAGCATCCAATTACTCTTTTTTTTTTTTTTACAACTGCTGCACACTGGGTTGACATCTCAATTGAATTATCCACTGCACCCCCACAGTCTTGTTGCTTGTCAGTCACCACCAGGCCTGAATCCTATGAGCATCTAAGTGAACTAGGTAGTTTTTGTGCCCGTGTAGCTTACTGCCCATACACCATTTCACAAGATCCTTTTGGAGCTCCTCGCAATCCTTTTTTTGTTTTGTTTTGACCACTCTAAACCATTTGCCTTGATCATCAGCTTTAGCTACCTCACTGCTAACTCATTTAAGATCATTTAAGAACAAGTTTAAAAAAACAGGTCTCCAAAAGCAAAGATCCTTGGGAGATCTATATCCATCCATTGGAGCTACTGCCCATTTATTCCAATTTTTTAATTCCAGTTTCTTAACCAATTACCGGTCCATAAGATGACGCCTCCTCTTATTCCATGACGGCTAAGTTTCAGGACTCTTTGGCAAAGTTTCCAAAAACCTTTCAAAAATCTTAAGCACACAATCTCGGAAGTTGAAATTCAACCAAGAGTGATTTCGGATCATAGTGCAATAAAATTTGAATTAAAGGGCTTTGAAGAAAGAACGTTTAGATGGCGAATGAACGACTATCTTTTGGATGATCAGAAAGTAGTAGAAAATGCTCAGAAGTATTTATAATAATAATATAATAATAATTTATTATTTATACCCCGCCCATCTGGCTGGGCCTCCCCAGCCACTCTGGGCGGCTTCCACAAAAACCAAAAATACAGTAAAATGTCACACGTTAAAAACTTCCCTGAACAGGGCTGCCTTAAGATGTCTCCTGAATGTCAGATAGTTGTTTATCGCTTTGACATCTGCTGGAAGGGCGTTCCACAGGGCGGGCGCCACTACCGAGAAGGCCCTCTGCCTGGTTCCCTGTAGCTTTGCTTCTCGCAGTGAGGGAGCCGCCAGAAGGCCCTCGGCGCTGGACCTCAGCGTCCGGGCAGACTGATGGGGGTGGAGACGCTCCTTCAGGTATACTGGACCGAGGCCGTTTAGGGCTTTAAAGGTCAGCACCAACACTTTGAATTGTGCTCGGAAACGTACTGGGAGCCAATGCAGGTCTTTCAAGACCGGTGTTATATGGTCTCGGCGGCCGCTCCCAGTCACCAGTCTAGCTGCCGCATTCTGGATTAGTTGTAGTTTCCGTGTCACCTTCAAAGGTAGCCCCACGTAGAGCGCATTGCAGTAGTCCAAGCGGGAGATAACCAGAGCATGCACCACTCTGGCGAGACAGTCCGCAGGCAGATAGGGTCTCAGCCTACGTACCAGATGGAGCTGGTAAACAGCTGCCCTGGACACAGATTTGACCTGTGCCTCCATGGACAGCTGTGAGTCCAAAATGACTCCCAGGCTGCGCACCTGGTCCTTCAGGGGCACAGTTACCCCATTCAGGACCAGGGAATCCTCCACACCTGCCCACCTCCTGTCCCCCAAAAACAGTACTTCTGTCTTGTCAGGATTCAACCTCAATCTGTTAGCCGCCATCCATCCTCCAACCGCCTCCAGACACTCACACAGGACCTTCACCGCCTTCACTGGTTCTGATTTAAAAGAGAGGTAGAGCTGGGTGTCATCCGCATACTGATGAACACCCAGCCCAAACCTCCTGATGATCTCTCCCAGCGGCTTCATATAGATGTTAAAAAGCATGGGGGAGAGGACAGAACCCTGAGGCACCCCACAAGTGAGGGCCCAAGGGTCTGAACACTCATCCCCCACCACCACTTTCTGAACACGGCCCAGGAGGAAGGAGCGGAACCACTGTATAACAGTGCCCCCAGCTCCCAGCCCCTCAAGACGGTCCAGAAGGATGCTATGGTCGATGGTATCAAACGCCGCTGAGAGATCCAGCAGAACTAGGAAACAGCTCTCACCTTTGTCCCTAGCCCGCCGGAGATCATCAACCAGTGCGACCAAGGCAGTTTCAGTCCCATGATGAGGCCTGAATCCCGACTGGAAGGGATCCAAATGGTCCGCTTCTTCCAGGCGTGCCTGGAGTTGTTCAGCAACCACTCGCTCAATCACCTTGCCCAGGAATGGAAGATTTGAGACTGGGCGATAGTTGGCCATCGTGGCCGCATCTAAAGATGGTTTTTTAAGAAGCGGTTTAATAACCGCCTCTTTCAGCGGGTCTGGGAAGGCTCCCTCACGGAGGGAAGCATTCACCACCCCACGAAGCCCATCGCCCAGTCCTTCCCGGCTAGCTTTTATAAGCCAGGATGGGCAAGGATCCAGGAGACAGGTGGTTGGTTTCACTCGTCCAAGCAGCCTGTCCACATCCTCGGAGGTAACAGATTGAAATTGATCCCACTCAACTTGACTAGACAGAACTCTAGCACTCTCCCGCCCCGGCCCTGCTCCCACGGTGGAGTCTACTTCTTCCCGAATCTGGGCGATTTTATCTGCAAAAAACTTTGCAAAATCATTGCAGGAGAACATGTGGCCCGTACTGGGCCCCAATGTTGCAGGTGGTTCCGCTAAATTGTGAACCACCTGAAAAAGTCTCCTGCTGCTGTTTTCTGCAGATGCAATAGAGGCGGTGAAGAAATTCTTCTTCGCCGTCGCTATCGCCACTTGGTAGGCTCGACGTTGAGCTCTAACCTGTGTCCGGTCAGATTCGGAATGAGTTATCCGCCACCGGCGCTCTAGCCGTCTCAACGATTGTTTCATTGCCCTCAGATCCGTGGAAAACCACGGGGCTGTCCAGGCTCCATGCAATCGGAGAGGGCGCTTCGGAGCCAAACAGTCAATAGCCCTGGTTAACTCCACATTCCAGCGGGCCACCAGGGAATCAGCTGAAAGGCCATCAACATGGGATAAAGCATCCCCTACCACTCTCTGGAAACCATTTGGATCCATTAAGTGGCGGGGGCGGACCATCCGAATTGGTCCCACCTCCCTGCAGAGGGGATGGGTCGCAGAGAAGTCCAGTTGCACCAGGAAGTGATCTGACCATGGCACTTCTTTCATTTCGCTTTTACTTAGTGTCAGATCACCAACATCCATAGAGGTAAACACCAGGTCCAAGGCATGTCCACGGCTATGGGTTGGGCCAGACTTATTCAGGGACAGCCCCATGGAGGCCATGCTTTCCACGAAGTCCCGAGCGGCCCCTTGTAAGGTCGTGTCGGCATGGATGTTAAAATCCCCTAGGACGACCAGGCTAGGTGTCTCCAGGAGAACATCCGCCACGACCTGAAGCAGCTCGGGCAGGGAATCCTTGGTGCAGCGGGGAGGTCGGTACACCAAAAGGAATCCTGTACTGCCCCTATTGCCCAACTTCCAGAACATGCACTCAGAAAACTGGGTCTTCCCAATAGGACGCCTGGTGCAAACTAATGACTTCCTAAAAATCACTGCAACCCCCCCTCCCCGCCCACGTGACCTGGGTTGCTGTGCGTAAGAGAAACCTGGTGGACAAGCAGCGGCAAGGACAGGCCCATCTGCTTCATCCAACCAAGTCTCTGTTACACATGCCAGGTCAAATCCTCCATCCATGATCAAGTCATGGATGGCAGTGGTCTTACGAATCATTGACCTGGCATTGCACAGCAGCACCTTCAGGTCACGTGGGTATCCCTTGCTGATTCTAGTATCCATCCGGACAGGACCAGACCCGGAGGCAGGGATAGTCCTCAGACAACGACTAAACCTGCCTCCTCTGTAATGACATGGTCTGGTCTTAGCGTAACTCCTCCTCCTACCCGTGATCACTGAGATCGGTTGTCCCAGTGCATCCCCCCCTGTGGAACATGCCCCAGCCATTTTGTGGGCTGGGGCCCACTCCCCGGCAGCCCTGAACCCTCCCCCTAAAAACAAAATAACACCTTAAACAAACAAACAAAACCAATAAAACAATACAAACAAAAAAATGTAAAAATTACAAAAACATCAAAATAAAAAAAATAATAATTCCCCAAGCCCAACCAAACATCCATCCCACCCCCACCCCCCACATACAAAAAATCCAAAGAAAATTTTTAAAAACATTTTAAAAACACTCTGTGCCTCTCCGGCAGTAACAACTGTCCTAGTGAGGCCTGTCAGGCCCCGCCCCGGGCCAGGTGGTAAGTGGCAGGGAGGAGCAGGGCCCTCAGGCACTCACTCAGGGGACTCCTCCTGGGCAGCAGGTAGCAAGCAGCACGCAGTCCTTGTGAGGCTTCAGGCCCCGCCCCAGGCCAGATGGTAAGTGGCAAAAGCAGGGCCCACAAGCACTCACTCAGGGGAGTCTTCCTGGGCAGCAGGCAGCAAGCAGCACGCAGTCCTTATGAGGCCCCAGGCCCCGCCCCAAGCCAGATGGTAAGTGGCAAAAGCAGGGCCCACAAGCACTCACTCAGGGAGTCTTCCTGGGCAGCAGGCAGCAAGCAGCACGCAGTCCTTATGAGGCCCCAGGCCCCGCCTCAAGCCAGGTGGTAAGTGGCAAAAGCAGGGCCCACAAGCACTCACTCAGGGAGTCTTCCTGGGCAGCCCCAGGAAGTATTTGTCGGAGTATTTCTTGAATAATTGTAATAAGGGAACAAAAATGAATATGGTATGGGACGCCAGCAAAGCAGTGATGAGAGGATTTTTTATCCAGCAGAATGCTTTGAAAAATAAAAATAGAGAGAAGAATAAGAAGGAAATACTAAAACAGATAATGGAGAACGAACAAAAATTGATAAAGAAACCAAACAATGAGAAGATTAGACAGAGTATAAAGACCCTACAAACACAATTCACAATGATAATAAACAAGGAAGTAGAAGGGAATATAAAAAGAATGAGACAAAGAAATTTTGAATTCGCGAATAAATCAGGAAAATGGCTGGCGTGGCAGATTAAGAAAAGAAAGGAACAGAATACAGTAAATAAAATCATCATCGACGGCACAGAAATAGAAAATCCGAAAGAAATTAGAAAAGGATTCTTGGACTTTTATAGACAATTGTATAAAAGTAAGGAAAAGAATAATACGAGAAAGATAGACAGATATTTAAAGGAAAAAGAAGTGCAGAAAATCCCGACGGAGAAAAAAGATTTTTTGAACACCCCAATTGAAATTGAAGAAATAAAAGAGGTAATAAAGGAACTGAAAAAAGGAAAAGCTCCAGGACCAGATGGATTTACAGCCAGATATTATAAGGAAATGAGAAGCATCCTACTTGTACCATTGAAAGAAGTTATAAATAACATATTAAAGAACAGTGAAATTCAAATCCTTACCCTCTAACATTTATCCTCACTCAAGATATTAACCTATTATAATTATCAATATTCCAATTATCAATCCCTATTTAGCACATGCCCACACATCAACCCACGTGCCAACAAAGTTCAAGAAAGTGTATGGAACCTGTGATGCTCCTGATGGTGCTAATACCTGATGATTAGCAAAGTAGGTGGAGGTGATGGAAGTTGGAGTCCAACAGCACCTGGAGGCCCACAGATTTCCTGGAGGGATGCAGAACATTATTCCACATTAGGTCCTCCACATTAGGTCCTCCCAACAGTAGTACTAGATCTTACTAGTGGGGAGCGGGTGGCGCTCTGGTCTAAACCACTGAGCCTCTTGGGTTTGCTGATCGGAAGGTCGGTGGTTCGAATCCCCGCCTGACTTTTTGCGATTGTATTCTTTGTGATTTTAAAAAGTTGTTTTAAAGTGTTGTAACCTCCACTGGGACCTTAGGGTGCGGGGGAAGGTAATAAATTAAAATAATAATAATAAGATTGCACTTTAAGAAAATGCCAAATATGAGATTGTATGAAAAAGTTGGGACCTGCAGGAAGCAAAATATAGTGAGAGTTTTATCCTAACTTTAGGGGACACGAGTGGTGCTGTGGTCTAAACCACTGAGCCTCTTGGGCTTGCCAATCAGAAGGTTGGGGGTTCAAATCCCTGCGACAGGGTGAGCTCCCGTTACTCTGTCCCAGCTCCTGCCAGTGCAAGTAGATAAATAGGTACCGCTGTGGCGGGAAGGTAAACAGTGTTTCTGTGCGCTCTGACTTCCGTCAGTGTCCTGTTGCACCAGAAGCGGTTTAGTCATGCTGACCACATGACCCGGAAAGCTGTTTGTGGACAAATGCCAGCTCCATCTGCTTGAAAAGCAAGATGAGCGCCACTACCCCAAGTCATGTTTGACTGGACTTTAACGTCCAGGGGTCCTTTACCCTTTTAGATCTTACTCTAATTTCCTTCACTAGGAGTATGCAAAATTCACTTAATCTTTCATTTCAATTAATATCCCCCCCCTTTTTTTTGCAGCTCACACCCACAAGGTATGTAATTTTCTCTCATTTAATTTTTGCAACTCTTTAGAACAGGGGTCTCCAAACTAAGGCCTGTGGGCTGGATAAGGCTCGAGGGTCTCGTTTATCTGGCCCGCAGCGAGTCCTGCCACCCGCTGCCGCCACCCGCTCTTACCGGCACTGCGCTGCACGGCTGCCCACTTCTGGGTCAGAGGAGCAATGGAAATAACTTGTGCACATGCGCAAGCATTATTTCCGGTGCACAACTGGGTCAGAGGAGGCCCGTGCACATGCACACAAGCTATTTCTGTTGCTCCTCCTACCCGGAAGTGTGCCGGAAATTGCGTCTGCACTCCTCCGCCCTCTGGCCTGCCGCACGATCGGCGCTGGAGACACTGGCCCAAGGCGCGGTAAGTTTGCTGGCCCCTGCTTTAGAATTACTTTTTATGCTTTTTACAAATGAGGTACAGTTTATGGATACAGTGGTACCCCGGGTTACATATGCTTCAGGTTACAGACTCTGCTAACCCAGAAATAGTGCTTCAGGTTAAGAACCCTGCTTCAGGATGAGAACAGAAATCGTGCTCTGGCAGCGTGGCAGCAGCGGGAGGCCCCATTAGCTAAAGTGGTGCTTCGGGTTAAGAACAGTTTCAGGTTAAGTACGGACCTCCGGAACGAATTAAGCACTTAACCCGAGGTACCACTGTATTTACTGTGAATGGAACCACCCTAAACAGAAACCCACATGAGATTGAAGTACAGGCAGGTGATACAGGACATATCCTGGCTTTGCAGAGCAGTTTGCAAGGGCAGAACTATTTCACCAGTAATCCACTTCTCAATGCATATTTGTATGTGTATCAGTATCAAAATAATGTCTGTAATTCTGATTACCTTTGAGCAATAATATTTAAGCATTTGTAGCATGATGGGAGTCAGGTAGAGCAGTGTGGAGCAGGGCTGGTTAAGAAATGTAAAATGTAGAAATTCCCATGAAATAACTGTTTTTTGTTTACTTCTAGTCCTGACAGCTTCATATAGAACTTCAGTTTCAATAAATATTTATTGCTCATAGTCACTGGCCTATGCAAACAGTAAAAAACAAAGAAAAAAGAGTTACTCAGCTTCCCAATTCTAATTTAACAGAAGAGCCATAGCTAAAATTATTATTTTAATATGATTATTACCCACCCACCCTGTATCATAAGTCCCATAGGTGGATAAAAAAGTTAACGAAAAACCTCCAATGATAACTCGGGTTAGTTAATCACCTTTGCAACCCACTGACTACTTGTTCCATACATATGCAGTTTTGTTTAAAGGTAAAGGGACCCCTGACCATTAGGTCCAGTCGTGGCCGACTCTGGAGTTGCAGCGCTCATCTCGCTTTACTGGCCGAGGGAGCCGGCGTACAGCTTCCGGGTCATGTGGCCAGCATGACTAAGCCGCTTCTGGCGAACCAGAGCAGCGCATGGAAACGCCGTTTACCTTCCCGCTGGAGCAGTACCTATTAATCTACTTGCACTTGGACGTGCTTTCGAACTGCTAGGTTGGCAGGAGCTGGGACAGAGCAACGGGATTTCACCCTGTTGCGTGGATTCGAACCGCCAACCTTCTGATCGGCAAGTCCTAGGCTCTGTGACCGACAGCGCCAGCCACGTCCCATTGCAGTTTTGTTTAGGCTGCACCAATTCCAATTCATACTCATATTAACTCTTGATTTCATAGAGGACAGGCCTATCTTTCTCTTAGCAGGGCTGCTGGTCTTTATGGAGATAATGTTAGAATTTTTCTTTAACAATCCATTCTGTACTACTTCCAGTGAAACTATGTATATTGCCTTCACCCCATATCTCTTACTCATAACACTCTTGGGCAACTGCTTCCCTTGCAAATGCTTTTAGGGCAGGTTCTATCAATTGCCTTGCCTTTTGAGGGAAAAAGAATTTCAAAATCTGTAGGATATGTCTTGATATAATCAGTTTAACAGCTTCGGGTTGGGTTTTCCAATAAAGTATTTCATTAAAACAGATCCCTAGATATTTGAAAGAGCTGTGAAGCTCAGTGGAGTGGCCATCCTTTTTCCATTTATAGTTCCCAATTCCTTTAAAAAAAAAATCACAACATCATAGTCTTCTTTACTGAATAATTAATACTAAGACGTTGTTCACTACAAAAGAAGCTAAACTTGGATAAAATCCGCACGAACGTATTTGGTTGCCACACAGACAAATTAAAACTCATTTGAAGATACAGTGGTACCTTGGGTTAAGAACTTACGTAATTCATTCTGGAGGGCCGTTCTTAACCTGAAACTGTTCTTAACCCAAAGCACCACTTTAGCTAATGGGGCCTCCTACTGCTGCCACACCGCCACTGTGTGATTTCTGTTCTCATCCTGAAGCTAAGTTCTTAACCTGAGGTACTATTATTTCTGGGTTAGCAGAGTCTGTAACCTGAAGCGTCCGTAACCTGAAGCGTCTGCTACACGAGGTACCACTGTAGTCTGGAAACTTTCACTGGTACAAAGTTTGGCAATATGGATTTTAAGTGGACTAGACGTATGAATTTATTTCATCACATACTTTCTCTTCACTGGTTTCTGACCAATTTCCAGACCCACGTCAAGGTGTTGGTTTTGACAGATATGGCCAATCATTACATGGGTCCTTAGTTTTTAGCAGAACACTTTCCCCCTTATCTTAATATCATCATCAGAGACCTTGCCCCCTCAGTCTCAAATGTGGGTGTATGGCAGAAGGCAGCCACAGTAGGGATTTCCTGTTATGGAATGCCCTCCTTACAGAAGCTTGCCTGGCACCTACATTACTATATTTTCAACGGCAGGCTAAGACTTTATCCTCCCAGGCCTTATTAACATCCACTCCTCCTCCTCACTTAACACCCTTCAAGACTGGTACCAATTTTAGGGCCTGTTTTATTGGAGCTGGCCTATCTTCAGCTTTTTAAAAAGTGATTTTAGTATTTGATCTGACTAAATAAATCCGATTGTAGTTGTTATTAGATTTTGTTCTCTGTGTTGTTTGTGGATTTGATTTGGGGTGTTTTTGTAGGGTGTTGTAAACACAATCTGCCCTTTTTCCCTTATGGGGTTTCCAAGAGCCCGTATAGAGTCCTGAAGTGGTTCCCTATCAGTAGGAGAAAATAACAGAGACCAACCAGAGAATATTGAGAAGCAAAGCAGCTAGTAAGCCTAATTTTTATTAAACTGTTGCAACAGGGTGCTCCCCCCACCTGCAGGAGAGAGGAGGAGAACCCAGAACAAAGGTGTGCCAGCTCTTACATAGACTTTTTAAATTGCCCACCCTCAAACTACAGACCACCCCCAAAAACATCATACATACATCACAGAAGGGGTGTAGCCCAGGACAGAAAAACTGTCAATGGGAAAAACTGGCAGCAAACCTGTCAATGGTCACTGACTGGATCACCCGGCTAGGCTGGCCATTCTTTTGTAATGATAAACACTTAATTCCTGAGCCAGGTCACAGGCTCACCCTATCCACACATTAAATGTCCCCTTAAGGCAGGATTTGTGAGCACAGAGACAATGGGGAGGTTTTTTCATTTCCTCCTTCCTTGCAGAGAAACATTTGGTCAGTTTGGAAGCAAAATGGTTTCAGGATTGTCTTCCTGTACCGTTTCAGAAATGTGGTTTATGTATTTATGTACGTGTTTGCCTTGTACATTTAATTTACATATTTGAGACCTTAAATTCTTGTAACAGTGGTATTTCATGTTTCCTTCTTTTGCCATTTAAAACTTGTTTTAAATTCTCCGTACTTCTCTCAGAGAACTGTGCTGACAAATAAATCACAGAGACTGTAAGTTTGCATCCAGGAACTGTTTGCTTGACCCATGTTATCTCATTGAACTTTTTTTCTCATCAAATGTGCAGGACTAAAAGCACTTTGTCTGCTAGAAATGTCAGAGGACTATCCTCAGATGAATGGTTTGATGCATGAATTCCAGCCTTGGGATTTCTAGAATTAGAAACTGGGGCGTCTCCATATCAACTTTCCACTTACACTTCACCAGCTGAGGCCCCATATGCATAAATTTAAAGCACCATCATACCACTTTAAACAGTTCCTTCAAAGTATCCTGGGAACTGTAATTTTTTAAGGGTGCTGAGAGTTGTTAGGAGACCCCTATTCCCCTCGCAGAGCTACAATTCTGAGTTCCCCGGGGAGAAGGATTAACTGCAAGCCACTCTAAGAATTGTACTGCAACTCTGTGAGGGAGATAGCAGTCTCCTAACAACACTCAGCCTTCTTAATCTTTAAGTTCACTGATCTTTTTTTGGTATTTATCTTTCTTTGAACGATCAGTGAACTTAAAGAACACCTACTGCCAAGAGAATATCCTCCATGTGTAATTGAATTCAACATCCACCAAGCTGCCATCCTTTCTAGGGAAAACCTCCTCCTTCCAAGTGAGGTGTCAACCAGCAAAGAACAATTTACCCTATTTGTGGTAGATTTCCACTTAGCATCTCTTAACTATCACCTGACAATCATAGGTAGCTACCCATTGTTAGCTTTAGCATGCTGTTCGGAGTTTGCTATCAGCAAGCCTCCTGTTACAACATTTTGCCAACCTCCAGGTCTGTATTTAAAGCAGAGCTATCAGCAATACTGGGTATCATCTTTGCAATTTCCAATGCTGTATCACCTGTGCGTGTCAGGACAGAGTAAGTGATTGAATATAATCTATGTCACTGAATGCAAAAAAAGAAAAGAAAAAAAGTGGAGCAACCTGTTTCTAAACACTTTAATTCTGAGAACCGCAGCCAGTCAGACTTGTCAACAAATGCTATAGAAATGCCAACAAACTCAACAGTGTTAGCAAAAAGTGGTCACTTTTGGGTGTGCAAGCTGGACGCATTATCACCCTCAACCCATCGCCTTTAGCAACTAAGGCCCTTCAGAGCAATCCATCGTCAAAGTTCCATAACTGCCACCTTGAAAAGAGCATCATTTTTATGGAAGCAACTGATGAAATTGGGAGCTCAAATGTTTTGTGAAAAGAATTCAAAATTTCTGGCATTTTAGTCACTTAAATAAATATATGCATCTAGTGATTAACTGCATCCTATCAGTATCCAGAATAAACTTGTCTGACGTGCCAGTTGATGCTTTCATTGCTCTCCATCTAATTAAGTAGCATAATCAAACCGGGACGCGGGTGGCGCTGTTGTAAATAAAAATATGCCCTTTTCCCTTATGGGGTATCCAAGAGCCCATATAGAGTCCTTACATAGGTTCCCTATTGGGCTTGCCGATCAGAAGGTTGGTGGTTCGAATCCCAGCGACAAGGTAAGCTCCCGTTGCTTGGTCCCAGCTCCTGCCCACCTAGCAGTTCAAAAGCACGTCAAAGTGCAAGTAGGTACCGTATTTTTCGCCCTATAGGACACACTTTTTCCCCTCCAAAAATGAAGGGGAAATCTGGGTGCGTCCTATGGGGCGAATGCAGGCTTTCGCTGAAGCTTGGAGAGCGAGAGGGGTCGGTGCGCACCGACCCCTCTCGCTCTCCAGGCTTCAGGAAGACATCCGCAGCCTAGGCAGCCCTGCAGGAGGTCCCGCAGGGATGTCTAGGCTGCGGATAGCAGCCTGCTGCCCGGCGTGCGGGGCACCCTGAAGCAGAGCGCCCCGCCCGCCGGACAGACATCCGCAGCGTGGGGAGCCCTGCAGACATCGGCCAGCCCCACAAGCTCAGGGGACAGCAGGGAGGCACAGCGCCGCCATCCCGCTGTTCCTTGACCTGGTTCGGTTTCCCCGACCTGCTTTTGGGGGGGAAATAAAGGGGGGGAAATTTTCCTTTATTTCCCCCCCAAAAAACTAGGTGCGTCCTATGGGACGGAGCGTCCTATGGGACGAAAAATACGGTAAATAGGTACCACTCCGGCAGGAAGGTAAATGGCGTTTACGTGTGCTGCTCTGGTTCGCCAGAAGCGGCTTAGTCATGCTGGCCACATGACCCGGAAAAACTGTCTGCAAACAAACGTCAGCTCCCTCGGCCATTAAAGCGAGATGAGCACCGCAACCCCAGAGTCGTTCACAACTGGACTTAACTGTCAGGGGTCCTTTATCTTTACCTTTTAATCAAACAAGACATTATTTAACCATATAAATTATTAGCAACTCTGTAAAATATTAGACAGGAACATATAATGGTTATCTGGGAGTCATTAATGTATAAATGTTTTCTTTTTTATTTCTTATACTAACATTACTACCATTATATCTGTATTTGGCTGTTTGGTTGTGCTCATAGTTCTATTTTCTTATTCCATTCTGCATTTTATTATATTAAATTAAAATGATAATAGCAACAAAATAGGAGAGGATTTGTTGCTCCCATAGAATTGCATTGCTAAAAAAAAACTTTTACAAAACACTCCCGACTACTAAGCATGAAGCTGATTCTCTTGCAGACCTTCAAAGGTAGCACAAATGACAAATTTAGCAATGTGCTGAGGCACAGCTTGAGCCTTTTTTAAGTGTTGATAAAGCTCCTCTGCTTCACTGCAGGTCCAGACTCTGGCCGGCAGTTTATAATGGCAGGGCACAGGTATCTAACAGAGCAAGCACAGCTTCTGCTCAGAGCTGTCTTCTTCACACCTAGCGATAGCTGAGGAACAGCTTCAGCAGAAGTAGCAGTCCATTTAGAGGCCATAATGAAAACTCCCCATCACTTCCTCAAAAAGTAAAATTACCGTATTTTTCGCTCTATAACACGCACCAGACCATAACACGCACGTAGTTTTTAGAGGAGGAAAACAAGAAAAAAAATATTCTAAACAAAATAGTGGATATATGATTTTTGTGGTTCATGCTGTGGCCACAGACATGTTATCTGACAGTGAGTTTGGAGTAGCCCAATGCAAAAATCCTGAGGATCCATGTGGATCCATGCTTTGTAACCACGGAGGAGGGAAGGAAGGGGAACCATGGATCCTCTGCTCACGACTGCAGCAGATCCCCCCCCCCCCGCCACCCGCAGGCATTTGCTCCATAACACGCACAGACATTTCCCCTTACTTTCTAGGAGGAAAAAAGTGAGTGTTATGGTGCAAAAAATACGGTAATTCCTCCGTTCGGAAAAAGAATCCTAAAATAGTCAGATGTCAAAATATACACAACAGTAAAAAGTTATTACCGTTTTTACTTCATTAATTAAATTTTTCAGTATTTGGTGCAGATATGATATGCAGTATCATAAACTCTCACAACTGAGACAGAATGCATCATTTGTAAAATACAGTGGTACCTTGGTTTGCAACCGTTTTGGATTACAACCACATCAAACCTGGAAGTGTGTGTCCCTCTTTTTTTGGATTACAACCCTTTCCCCCCCAAAAAAATGACCCCTGGATTTTTGAATTTTATTGAGACTGATGCTGCATTTTATGTTGTATTCTATGCTGTTTTATGCTGTTTTTAAGTCGCATTTTAATCAATGTTTTATATTTGCTGTTAGCCGCCCTGAGCCCAGTTTTTTAAACTGGGAAGGGCGAGGTATAAATAAAATAATAATTATTACTATTATTATTATTATTATTACATAATCTTTAGGTGCCAGGTGAAAATGTTTCTCTTTAACCAGGCCTTTGGCTAATTAACATTCTGTATCCTTTTAAATGTGTTTTCGGGAAGGGAGTTATTGGTTTGTTTGGTTTTTGTGTGTGTATTTTGTGTTGTCGTTTTGTATTTTTATGTTGTGAACTGCCCTGTGACCTTTGGATGAAGGGTGGTATACAAATTTAATAAATAATAATAAGAAGAAGAATGGGATCTTTAATTCCTGCTCCCAAACCTCTCTGACCTGTCAGCAGGCCTACGGAATGGACAGTAAATACTTTATATAGCACGGAGATTATACCTTTTAAGCTACCCAAATATTTAACACATAGAAGCTTGCATGAGGTTAAGGATGTCACATTTCCCATTTTACGAAAGTAAATTTTACAAAATGATTGAATTTGGAAAAACTGAAACCATTTAAGTTCCACTAAGCCCACTTTGGCAGCCGTTATAAAAATGGTTCCAGACTAGATAAATCCTGTTAGATTCCCAGTGCATATACTAGGGGAACTTAGCATCCTCACAGAAAAAATGGATGGCGTAGAAAAGGAATGATTGGAGCTTCTTTCAGTGCTGAGACATCCATCTCTTCCAACTCTTTAACGTGGTATCAAGGAATGGGTTAGTGGCAAGGCTCAAATTTAACTTTTGATAGTTTCAAAAAGGGGGAGTGTTCTGAAATAGTGTGCATTGGACCCAATCCAATGCTGAACCCAATCCACTTTCACATCTCCTCTTACCATTGAGATCAACTGCTTCATCTAAGAAGCTCTATTGCCCCCTACAGGCAGTCCTCCAGTCAGAAAATGGCATATTACTCTAAAGGCCCCTGTGTCATCACACTCTCCAATTTCCTTGCAAAATGGGCTCATGAAATGCTGAAAGTTTGAAGGCACTGACAGATGCGCATGTACAAGTCTACAAGACCAGCACCTTATAAATCTCATGCTCATTAGGGTTTTACGGTTTGATTGTATAACTAATCCAAATGAGGTAAAAGGCTCTGCTACTTTCAAAAGATGTAAAGGGTACATATCTTGGTACAAACATACTTCCTTTTTAAGCCTATTACCGTTTCTTCAAAACTTGCAAAATAATCAGAACTACAGGAGCACACAGTTTGGTTGGCAGAAGGGATAAATCTTCATTAGATACTTGGGTTTAATAAATATCTATCATCTGCAAAAGGAGATAATAGAAGGACATTAAAGACTAATCAAGGTGTCCTTGGTTGACTTACACCCTGGTATTTCAACTAATGAGGACTTTGACAAACTCACAGCTCCCAAACATGTTATGTAATTTTACCCTTGCCACTTGCCAAGGTTGGTGTTAATCATTCCAGTCCAAAGCCATTAACGCTGAAAAGTTTAAGCCCTAAAATGAGTGCCCCGTTGAACTCTGCAAGCACTGAGAAGTGTCGTGAAAGAACTCCATTCGGTTGAAGTGATTGCTGTGGTTCTGTACAATGTTAGCTTCGCTGAATAGTGCTGGTCTCCATTAGAACACACACACACACACACACACACACACACCCTTTCACAGCATGGTATTCCCTTCTACGGTAGTGTGGCCAACTGCAAACAGAGGAATGCAGATAGGATTGACCTTGCTTTTCCGCTCCCATTTTGTTCTGTGCAACAAAGTCAATGAGCAATAAATTGAGAGACACATGGGGGGGTAAATAAGATGTAAGAGCCCTGCTGAAATGGCCTAAAGGTCAAGGTAAAGGGACCCCTGACCATTAGGTCCAGTTGTGGCCGACTCTGGGGTTGCGGCACTCATCTCGCTTTATTGGCCGAGGGAGCCGGCGTCCAGCTTCCGGGTCATGTGGCCAGCATGACTAAGCCGCTTCTGGCAAACCAGAGCAGCACATGGAAACACCGTTTATCTTCCCGCTGGAGCGGTACCTATTTATCTACTTGCACTTTGATGTGCTTTCGAACTGCTAGGTTGGCAGGAGCTGGGACCGAGCAACGGGAGCTCACTCCGTCAGGGATTCGAACCGCCGACCTCCTGATCGGCAAGTCCTAGGCTCTGTGATTTAACCCACAGTGCCACCTGCATCCCGCTGAAATGGCCTAGCTTAGTCCAAATTAGAAGCCAAAAAGGAAGAACCAGCTTCTAATTCAGACAATGTTGCCAAGGATCAAGCTACCTTCGAGAGAACTATATCTCCCAGGTTCCCCCAAACTTAGCACCTGAGCACAATGTTACCTAGCATCATTCATTCTATTTATAACCCACCATTTTTTCCAGGGTGGTGAAGAGGGAGGGAGAGGGGGATGAAAGAGACCAGCCCTCAAGCTTTATCACTCTTTGCATGTCCACCAGCGCTGCTCTCACCTCTACTTGTCAAGGAAGGGGGAACATGTATTGACAGTTTGTGAACAGAGAGGAAAGTTTTGGGAGATTGGCAGGGATGGAGGACATTTTTCTGATTGTTTTGGGGAAATGCTGTTGTTGTTGTTTAGTCATTTAGTCGTGTCAGAATCTTCATGACCCCATGGACCAGAGCACGCCAGGCACTTCTGTCTTCCACTGCCTCCCACAGTTTGGTCAAACTCATGCTGGTAGCTTCGAGAACACTATCCAACCATCTCGTCCTCTGTCGTCCCCTTCTCCTTGTGCCCCCCATCTTTCCCAACATCAGGGTCTTTTCCAGGGAGTCTTCTCTTCTCATGAGGTGGCCAAAGTATTGGAGCCTCAGCTTCACGATCTGTCCTTCCAGTGAGCACTCAGGGCTGATTTCCTTAAGAATGGATAGGTTTGATCTTCTTGCAGTCCATGGGACTCTCAAGAGTCTCCTCCAGCACCATAATTCAAAAGCATCAATTCTTCAGCAATCAGCCTTCTTTATGGTCCAGCTCTCATTTCCATACATCACTGCTGGGAAAACCATAGCTTGAACTATACGGACCTTTGTTGGCAAGGTGATGTCTCTACTTTTTAAGATGCTGCCTAGGTTTGTCATTGCTTTTCTCCCAAGAAGCAGGCGTCTTTTAATTTTGTGGCTGCTGTCACCATTTGCAGTGATCATGAAGCCCAAGAAAGTAGAATCTCTCACTGCCTCCATTTCTCCCCCTTCTATTTGCCAGGAAGTGTTGGGACCAGTGGCCATGATCTTCGTTTTTTTGATGTTGAGCTTCAGACCATATTTTGTGCTCTCCTCTAAGTTTTTCCAATTTCCCCTCCAGGAAACTTGAATCGTTTCAAAGATATTTTGACGAGATTTTTGGAAAGTATGCCCATCTCTATCTGTAAGGAGTCTGTATGGGAGCATATTGTATTTAAAAATGGGGTATCAGAGTTTTTAGGGGGCTAACCAGGTTGGGATAGCTGGGATAGCAGGCTTGTTGGGTTTCAAATGTCTTATGTAGATGTTTTGTTCTTGTTGTTCTGTATGGGACAATGACAATAAAGATTATCGTATCGTAAAGGATTCATGACACTTGAGTTTCAAGGAGAGAATGGAAGAGAGAAAGCATGCCACCCAAGGATGGAAAGAAATCCACATCCACCATAATCTCTGGGGAAAGAAAGCATTTCTGGGACAGATCCAGGGTCCACTGCTTTCTTCTTGGTTCCATAAACATCTGGAAATAAATGGAAGCTTCTACTGCTAGATGTGTGAGAGTTTTGGAAGATATGATGGGGGGGGGGTTCAAAAGAAAAGTATACACTCATGGAATCACTTCTCTGCAGATACAGACAGAAGTGATCCTTTCTGAGATTGTCCAATGCAGGTAAGAGTAACACATCCAAGAAGCTATGAGATATCCACCTGAATCTTACAGTCTGATTTTTGAAGCCTCCAACATACCAGCTTTGAAATTTCCTTTCAACACACACTTAGCTTTGAAATTTCCTTCCCTTAATTAAAATGATCATAGGATCAGGAATAGAGATCTCTTGATGTTTTTAGCAATAACGTACAGAATCTTCTTCCAAAGAAGTCTGATTGTCAGACATTTCCAGGACGTGTGGAGAAAATCGGCACCACCCTGTTGAACATCCCAAGCAAGTATCCCTATTTTTATTACCTTATATCTAACTCAGATGTTATGGAGTAAAGTTCCACTTATAAAGCATTTTATAGCTACCGTATGTTCTGCTATATTTACACAGGAGGAGTATCCACTCACCAGGGACTCTGGGCGGACAATATTTTCCTCATGGGGCAGCTGTTATGGGTCCAGGGAGACCATCATCATCCAATGCAGCTGGGGGAGGGAAATGCTTACCACTCATCTCCAGCCACAATGGGCCTCTGAGGTGTGGGTGGCCAGCGCCTGTAGAGCCAATCGACCTTGACAGATTAGAGAACTGGGCCAAAACAAGCATGATGAATTTTAACAGGGAGAAATGTAAAGTATTGCACTTGGGCAAAAAAAAATGAGAGGCACAAATACAAGATGGGTGACACCTGGCTTGAGAGCAGTACATGTGGAAAGGATCTAGGAGTCTTGGTTGACCACAAACTTGACATGAGCCAACAGTGTGACGCGGCAGCTAAAAAAGCCAATGCAGTTCTGGGCCTCATCAATAGGAGTATAGCATCTAGATCAAGGGAAGTAATAGTGCCACTGTATTCTGCTCTGGTCAGACCTCACCTGGAGTACTGTGTCCAGTTCTGGGCACCACAGTTCAAGAAGGACACTGACAAACTGGAACGTGTCCAGAGGAGGGCAACCAAAATGGTCAAAGGCCTGGAAACGATGCCTTATGAGGAACGGCTAAGGGAGCTGGGCATGTTTAGCCTGGAGAAGAGGAGGTTAAGGGGTGATATGATAGCCATGTTCAAATATATAAAAGGATGTCACATGGAGGAGGGAGAAAGGTTGTTTTCTGCTGCTCCAGAGAAGCGGACACGGAGCAATGGATCCAAACTAAAAGAAAGAAGATTCCACCTAAACATTAGGAAGAACTTCCTGACAGTAAGAGCTGTTTGACAGTGGAATTTGCTGCCAAGGAGTGTGGTGGAGTCTCCTGCTTTGGAGGTCTTTAAGCAGAGGCTTGACAACCATATGTCAGGAGTGCTCTGATGGTGTTTCCTGCTTGGCAGGGGGTTGGACTCGATGGCCCTTGTGGTCTCTTCCAACTCTATGATTCTATGATTCAATCAGTGGCAAGGGTTTGAGGGCTGTGCCCAGCCCAGCCCTGGCCTGTTTAAGGGGGAAGCCAGAGCCCTCTTGGCTTTTCATCACTGGATTTTCCACCCATCTTGTCTGTTAGGGGCCCACTCAGTGGGTGAGTGGTATATGGACCTTGCTATGGTTTACTCGGTCGCCATATTCAGGACCAGGTAGGAAATTTCTCCTGCAAGCATAGGAAACCGTCACAACTTGGGCAGATAAGGCTGTCAGTTTGCATTTCTTAGTACAGAAGGTTTTTATCTGATTTGTAGAGATCTTTACTATTCTAATTAGTTCAAGGGGGTTCTGGTAGCTTCTTTGTGTGAAAGAAACAAGCGGAAGCTTCATGATATTTGGGTTATTCTTTCAGAGAGGTCCGTGTCAAGGTCATGCTGACTATAATAGTAAGGCCAGAAGGATCCTGGGTTTCAATTTCTCTTTTCCTCCTGGTGTTGTGTTCTGTACATAGTATGCTTAGTGTTAAGGTTCCGACTTATTTTTTTTTCTTTTTTTATAAAATATATTTATTAACTTTTCCAAATTTATACAAAAAAGACAAAAATACAAAAATACAAATACAAAAATTAAAAACACATATAATTTCATTCACTTATTTTCTTTTAACTTATTTCCCGGACCTCCCCTTTTTGTATTCCAATTCAAATTATTCATTCAGCAAATCCTCACCCTCAATTTTCACTTAGTTTTACACCTTTCTTTCTTCTTTTTTCCCCAATTATCTTAATCATTACAGCTAGTAACCAGTTAGATTCAGTCCAACATCAATCTAACATTCACTAATTTTATAATATTTCCCAAGATAGTCCTTAAATTTCTTCCAGTCTTCTTCCGCCGTCTCTTTTCCCTGGTCTCGGATTCTGCCAGTCATTTCTGCCAGTCCCATATAGTCTATCACCTTCACCTGCCATTCTTCCAAGGTGGGTAGATCTTGTGTCTTCCAGTACTTTGCAGTAAGTATTCTTGCTGCCGTTGTTGCATACATAAAAAATACTCTGTCTTTCTTTGGCACCAATTGGCCGACCATGCCCAAGAGAAAGGCCTCTGGTTTCTAAGGTTCAGACTTATTATAAGTTATTGAAAGTTTAAGTTAAGTCTGCTGCAACTGGATTTCTTATGGACAGTGCCAGTCCTGAAAGTATTGGATTTGTGACCATTATGCTCATTTGCCTTCAGTGGCAGTAAAGCTCTGCTGGATGAAATATAATTGCCTCTAGTCTGTTTTTTGGGAATCCTGCAACGTGTTTAAATTTTTACTCTGCTAACTACATGCCGGAGTTCTGCTCTGGATCGATATTGAATAGAATTCCATGACCATGAATACATTATGTTGCCGTACCATCTAGTTCCATCTCCTCTGATTTGGCAGTTGCTCTCCAAGCTCTGTTGGATGAAATATAATTGCCTCTAGTCTATTTTTTGGGAATCCTGCAACGTGTTTAAGTTTTTACTCTGCTAACTAGACATTGGAATCTACTCTGGATCAATATTGAGTAGACTTGGGCTGGATCCTTCTTGTTCTGGATCTATCACCCCAGATGAGCAGCTAAATTATGAGTGTCCACAACCCCAAAACCTCCGCTTTCCTTCTGAGAGGTCTTGGTGAATCCTTAGCTTCCTGTATAAGGGGGATGGATTTACTTGCAGAAACAGATACTGCACTCATAACACCTGTGTACAGTGGTACCTCGGGTTAAGAACTTAATTTGTTCTGGAGGTCTGTTCTTAACCTGAAACTGTTCTTAACCTGAAGCACCACTTTAGCTAACAGGGCCTCCTGCTGCCACCGCACCGCCGGAGCACGATTTCTGTTCTCATCCTGAAGCGAAGTTCTTAACCTTAATATTTCTGGGTTAGCGGAGTCTGTAACCTGAAGCATATGTAACCTGAAGTGTACGTAACCCGAGGTACCACTGTATAAAGAACTCTCTCTTTTAGAACAGCCAAAGACCAAGAACATATATCAGAGGGTTCAGGAACACATTTAACAATAGATTTGTCCTGGATTAAACAATATGAGGCTCACTGTAGGTGAGCCAGAAATTATTTTGGCTCACATACTCTGAAACAGGAAAATGGCACCAAAGCTTAGATTCTTGACTGTAAAAGCAATCAGCGAGAAACACCTGACATCTCACCCTATTCTGCCCATACAGGTGTCTTCATCTCTTCATAATATTCTGTTGTTTGGTGATCCTGCAGTCTCCAGCCTCCATATTCATGTACCAGTGAATCACCTGTGGAGAGAAATCAGACGGAGGAACAAGGAAACTATTATTTTTTGTTTCTGCTGTTTTTGGAATATACGATTAAGAGAGAGGGGGAAAGCCAGCTACATGCATTGTTTCATGAGCAGCAGTCTTTAAAATAAATACACAGCCCAAGGGGAAATGGAGTTCAAAGCACCATATGTAGGCATCAGAAGAATTATCTTATGCCATTGAACAGTCGTAGTTTGTCTTCCTTGTGTTGCCTTCGCTGTCAGCCTTCCCTTTTAATTTTTCAGAAATGTAATCCCAACAGTTTGGCCTTAGTAGTTAAGTCAATGTCTCCCACAGTGGGAGAAAAATCATTTAAAAAAATAACCCAAGCACATCTTGTTAAGAGGACAGATCAGTAGGGTATATGGCAGAGAGCCTGGAGAGTCCTGATGCATTGCAGCTCCACCGATGGCGAAAATAATAACAAAAAGCAAAATCCTAAGGGTTCATTGCCTCCAGACAAATAGGATTAGACTGGGAGCATGCTTTGGGGGAGGTCATGGCCTTGACACCAGAAGAAAGCTCCTGCAGCTCACCATTATTGCAAAGGTCCTGGAACAGAGAAGCAAAATGAAGAGTGAATCCAGAGGCAACAGGAGGTTCCATGATACTTTGAATGCCACAACTGCATAGAATCATAGAGTTGGAAGGGAAACCAATGGTCATCCAAGTCCAGCCCCCTCCAATGCAGGGATCTCAGCCAAAGCATCCATGGCAGGTGGCCGTCCAACCTCTGCTTAAAAAATTTGCAAGGAAGGAGAATCCACCGTCAAACAGCTCTTACCTTCAGAAAGTTCTTCCTGATTGTAATGGGTATGGGGTTGCTCGTGCGTAAGTTGCCGCCTCTCCTGGCTATGTTGCCTTGTTAAACCTTTCTGTCTGGACAGCCCTTCAATTCGTGGCTGCCTCAGTCGCTAGCAGAATCCGTCAGTGGGCGTTTCTTAAACCTCTTCCAACATAAAAGTTGTTTGACTCCCAGTCTCCTCCTACTCTCTCTGCGTGGAAGTCTTCTGCGCAGGGAGGGCATGGGTAGCGGAGGACCCGTGCTCTCCCCGCTGGTGTCCAGTGAAGAGTCCTGGAGCCCTCTCGCCGATTCCCCCATCTGCCCCCCTTTATCCCTGGTGTAATGTTGATTTGCTTCCCCCTCTGCTGAGCTGCCTTTCTCCCTGCTGGGCCCTTCTCCAGCATCATTTGAGAGCCTCCCCTCCGCCTCAGGCTCCGATGTCAGTTCTCTGACACTGATGTTTAGTCAGAATCTTCTTTCTTATAAATTGAAGCCATATTTACCAGAAATAACTTCCAGGGGTTCCTGTTGCATGTGTAGATCTGGCCTAACACAAGGTATCCCAAGCTCAAAATCATCATAACGAATTTATTTATATGCCAAATTATTCTCTACTATGTTCACAATAAGAGTAAATAATATACAGTAATTCAACACAATGCTAATGTATCCTACATTAATATATTTATATCTGTATCATACATAAATATATTTATATCTACATTTGCAAGCTAACAAAAAAGCAATTAAAATATCCCTGAACATGTGAAAACCCTTCCTTTCGTTAATATATATATATATATATATCACAAAAATTATCCAAATTCAGCTATCAAAGCCTTCACTAAGATCTCAGTAGGAAAACCACAAACACCCTTATCAATATGAATGTTACCATTTAGATCAACGAGATTTAGCAGCATTATAATAAGGCAGGAGGAAACAGGTACATTGATCTTAATAAAAGCAGCGGGGGTGGGGGGGTGTTCACAGTTTCAATCCCAACTACTCACAAAGTCTATGCCAAGGAAGTTCTCACAAACAATGGTTGGGCTCCCCATCTTTCCCATAGGTCACCACAACCCTTATGGTGGTTATAACCAACCCAGTGCCTGTGAAGGCCTTCCTTGGTGCCCATGGGATGCATTCCTCTCTCAGCTAATAGTAGATTGTCAGCCACTGGCATGACTGATTTATGAAGGCTCCCCATTACCAGAACTATGTGTGCAGTTGCTCTGCTCTGGATTCAAAGAACCATGCATGTAGTTCCATGCATTCAGGTGGGCTTCAGACCACATGTTTCTGAAACAGAAGCTCCCCACCTCCATCCCCAATTAAGAGGTTCAGCAGTGGCCATGTAGTGTTGTGGATCTTGTGCAAAATCCATTTGGTGGGACTTTCCCAACTGGGTTTCACTTTGGAGAGCTTACAGTAACAAGCCAAAGGTGCACACCCGAAGTAAAAAGGTAAAGGGACCCCTGACCGTTAGGTCCAGTCGTGGCTGACTCTGGGGTTGCGGCGCTCATCTTGCTTTACTGGCCGAGGGAGCCGGCGTACAGCTTCTGGGTCATGTGGCTAGCATGACTAAGCCACTTCTGGCGAACCAGAGCAGTGCACGGAAACGGCATTTACCTTCCTGCCGGAACGGTACCTATTTATCTACTTGCACTTTAACGTACTTTCAAACTGCTAGGTTGGCAGGAGCTGGGACCAAACAACGGGAGCTCACCCTGTCACGGGGATTCGAACCTGCGACCTTCTGATCGGCAAGTCTGAGACTCTGTGGTTTAACCCACAGCGCCACCCGTGTCCCAGGTACCAGAAGTAGGAGAACCTTTATATAACTCTTCCATTCTTAAATGTACACAACAATGGGGGGGGGGAGAGAGAGAGAGAGAGAGAGAGAGAGAGGAAACAATCATCAATCACACACCAATTCCAATTTCAGGCATATCTGATTGATTGTGGTAGTCCTGTCAGAAAAAAATAAATAAAAACAGACCAAAATTGTCACACAGTCCCTGTGTACAAAAAAGAAAAGAAAAAAAGATTTATGTGCATGAGAAGATTTATGGATTTGGCAGGCCCTTTAAAGCCTATCTCCTGCCAACCTAGCAGTTCGAAAGCACGTCAAAGTGCAAGTAGATAAATAGGTACCGCTCCGGCCTGAAGGTAAACGGCATTTCTGTGCACTGCTCTGGTTCACCAGAAGCAGCTTAGTCATGCTGGCCACATGACCCGGAAGCTGTACACTGGCTCCCTCGGCCAGTAAAGGGAGATGAGCACTGCAACCCAAGAGTCATCCATGACTGGGCCTAATGGTCAGGGGTCCCTTTACCTTTAAAGCCTATGGGTCATCATACACGCTACAGCTGGCAAACTCTATGTGGCCACCACTTCAAAGGGTGAGAGCACATACTGGGAGCCCTGCAAATCAGACACTTTCTACCTTGTGGTCCAGGTCATCTGGTCGAGGTCCAGTAGACTGCAGGCAGTTGTAGCTGCCAGGTTCTCCAGATTGCCAGTAATCCTTACAGCATCTTGGGAAGCACCCTCAATATCAGTGCTAAAAGCATGTATAAGGACCATTGGGCCTGCACATTTCCTGCGTCTTCACAACTCGATGCTGGTCATATGGTTCTGTCTCTAGACTAGGGGCAACCCATCCTGTGTCATCGTCTGAGGTGAAACCGTAAGGTGCTACTCTACTGTGGCACCCGTGAAGTGGTGCTGCTGACAATAGGTTCCGGCAAGAACTTGAGAGATTTTGGCAAGATCTCACAATGCCAGGGACAGGGCAGATGAAGAGGAGTGGTGGAGACCACATCCCTGGGAGCCTTCCAGAGAGGAGGAAGGGGCAGATAGTATAGATCTACAGGACTGGTTTGACACAGGGCACACCCCAGAGGAAGGAGAAGAAGGAAGAAGTTGGGAGATAATGGGAGATGAGGAGTCAGGTAGGTAGCTTTGAGCAGGCAGAGCCCGAGCAGCAGCTGACTGACACGCTGTCGCTGGTGAGTCTCCCAGAACACGTTCCCTTCACTGAGAAGAGAGGAGAGGGGAGGAGAGGAGAGGAGAGGAGAGGAGAGGAGAGGAGAGGAGAGGGCTCGAAGGCAGGTGGCCCTTAACAGCAACCGTAGGAGAGGCAACTGATGAACAGGGAAGTACAGAGCCATGTTAGATACTGAAAGGTGCTTGGTTGCCTTGCCTTGGCATCCAGAATAATAATAAAAAAGGACTAAGAAGCCTGCATTTTCTCTGTCTCTCTGCTTCCTGGGCAATCAGCCAGGAACTGTCAACAGCACCCTGACACACAAGAAGTATCAGAGCGCACAAGATCTGGCAATATTTCAGTGAATTCTTGCTGGAAGCTGCTGCTGCTTCTCCACCAATGGGAGAAGTGGCAGGGCACCCAGACAAATGCCACTTCTTGGGGTTCCACCACCCAAGGCCTGTTTCTGAGCTCTCTAATGCCAAGAAGCTTGCCTGCCCAAGTACAGCTATATATCTCCATGCTTTGTAGTAGTTTTTGAAGCTGAGACCTTTTGAAAACAAGTTTTTGTGTGGCATGAGAGAGTTCTTCTGTTCCAGGTCCACAATTCCACCAGGTGCACATAAACCCTTGGATCCTCTTTGGATCCTGGTTTAAATAGGATACATTCTTTTCCTCAGCAGATTCCTTAGTCACATCTCAAAATTCAACAGTGTAGCCTTCCTTTGACCTTTAGAAGTGCTACCCAAAACTGAACTTTGGTGCCTAGCATTTAAAAATCAGCACTTAGAGATTTACCTCTGAAACTTTAATTTTATTAGAACACGATTAGTTGTAGTTTTCCTACCAACTATAGGTTGGCATAGAAACACAACTCTTGTTGCTTCAAGGGCAATATTAATGGTTCACCAGGTACCCAAATTCAACAAGGCGCTCAAGAAGAACATCTGCTAGTTTATTTATCTTTAGTTTCATTAAGATAACTCCACCAAAGCAGTGCAACAACTTATCTTTCAAAAGATATACGTGTTTGTGTGTGTAAGTCTATATAATCTTAAATACATTTCAGAAGTATTTAAATGAAATTATAGAAATATAGTGATTGAATCTCAGAGAGAGAGAGAAACAAAGAATGTGCTCAAAGCAATGTCTTTTTCATTAGCGAAAATACTTTATCTGTTAGTTGTGGGTAAAATTCCCTTTGTTGTTAAGCTGCTATGGTAAGAAGCAGATGGCTGTCTAAATCTCAGAATTCCCAGCAGGAACTGTGAACAGATGTCTCTAACCAGGAATAGAATAACCCTTTTCTATAGGCTTCACTCTGGGAACCAAGCGACTTACGAGATTTTCTAAAAACCTGTTTGAATCCAGAAACCACTGAGTAAGCCACAATTCTGTCTCATGTTTTCTTCTGTTCTTTAAAATGAGAAGGACACATCTGCAAGAGAGGCAAAGCTTTACTAAAAATAGAATTAGTTCTAAGGGCAAAGACAGTATTGCTAGTCATTCACCTGATGGATTTGCATTAGCAAGAATCCTTGAAAATTGCCAGTGTGTCTTCCAGGTTTTATTATAATTATGAATTGATGTTCAATATCTTGAAGAACCACATTGTGGCGGAATTACCAACAAAAACCATCTTCATGCATTCACATAAAAGGTTATGTAAACACATGGCTGGGGTGATGCAGTAACTCCAGTCAGTCGTCACTCTCCAAAGTTTGGAGGGTGGCCATCTGAAGCAGGGAGCCACCTGTATTCATGGAGACTCCTGGATGCAGCCAAAAAAATCATCCCACCCATTCCACCAGCCTCTCCTCCCAGCCCCAAGGTCCCAGCTGCTTACCTGATCAGAGGAAAAGAGAGAGTTCACAGGAAGAGGTGGTTAGCTCTTGTGTCCCAACGATCTCACTCCCCAGTGCTGCTCACCTGAACAGAGGGAAACAGAGCAACCATGGGGGAAAGACAGGGCATCGCTGAATCTGCCCATGGAGTAAGAAGATCATTTCTTCCTCCATCTGTCCAGATCAAGAAAAGTAATAATACCACTCTATTCTGCCTTGGTGAGTCTGCACCTGTAATACTGTGTCCAGTTCTGGGCAACACAATTTAAGAAGGATTTTGACAGCCTGGAATGTGTGCAGAGGAGGGTGACCAAGATGATCAAGGGTCTGGAAACCAAGCCTTGTGAGGAATGGTTGATGGAGTTAGTTATGTTTAGCCTGGAAAAGAGGAGACTGAAAGAGATGATAGGTAAAGGTAAAGGGACCCCTGACCATTAGGTCCAGTCGTGGTGGACTCTGGGGTTGTGGCGCTCATCTTGCTTTACTGGCCGAGGGAGCTGACGTACAGCTTCCGGGTCATGTGGCCAGCATGACAAATCCGCTTCTGGCAAACCAGAGCAGTGCACGGAAACGGCATTTACCTTCCCACTGGAGCGGTACCTATTTATCTACTTGCACTTTGATGTGCTTTCGAACTGCTAGGTAGGCGGAGCAGGGACAAAGCAACGGGAGCTCACCCCATCGCGGGGATTCGAACCGCCGACCTTCTGATCGGCAAGCCGTAGGCTCTGTGGTTTAACCCACAGCACCACCCATGTCCCTGAGAGAGATGGTAGCCATCTCCAAAGGGCTGTCATGTGGAAAATGAAGCAGACTTGTTTTCTCCTGCTCTGGAGGCTAGGAACTGATTCAAGTTACAAGAAAGATGGTTCCGACTAATCATCAATAAGAACTTTCTGAAAGTAAGAGCTGTTCAACAGTAGAACAGTAGAACAGTAGAACAGTAGAACAGTAGAACAGTAGAACAGTGGAACAGTGGAACAGTGGAACAGTAGAACAGTAGAACAGTAGAACATCCCTTGGGTGATGGTGGACTCTCCTTCCTTGGAGGTTGTTAAGCAGAAGTGGGCCAGAGGCCAGAGGTTGGCAACTCTACAATCTTATGATTCTATGAAAGCGTGGTCCTTCCCAGCAGGCCAAGCAGAAACCAAGCAAAGTAACTATGGAGGAAAGGAATGTTCTGTTCCTCCTTGCATCGCTTGCTGCGTTTCCATGCTGTGTGCTAATGAGAGGTCAAGGTATATAAACTTTGTGTAAATGTGGTGCATGTTTGTTTGTATGGTCTAGCCACACCCAATTTGGCTTTGACCATATCCAGTGCTGGTATTCAGCCCCCAAACCACTTTCCCCAGGGGAAATACAGCTCTGCCATTTAAGAGGAGGTTACCCAGCTCTGGTCTAAATGATGCTACTTTATGTTGATTTAGCACTTAAGGAGAAATGCTAACGATTCAGTATCCCCACCCTCCCCCCAAATCACAACACGAGAAGATTTTAAGTTGAAATAATAAGTTCTTGAGCAAAATATTTCACCTGAAAGACCTCATGGGAATAAATATTAGAGCCATTACAGACCCACCCCGTATGGTTGTGTATTATAAAAAATAGTATTCAATATAGAACTATTTCTTAAGTGTTCAGCTTATTAGTTGCTTTACACAAGCATCTCAAAGCAGCTTACAAATAACAGTAAAATACGCAGTACAATATATAAAAGCAAAGCAAGCAAATGTGAGGCACAATATAAGATAAGCAAGCCATAAAAACATCTCTCCATCCCCAAATGTAAGCCTAACCACTGCAGTTATCTCCCACCAACGGCTGCCAAGGGGCAAAAAAATAACACTCGGGTGCTTGGCACTGAAGAGAAAAATCAGTGTTGGCACCAGGTGAGTCTGCCTGGGGGAGAGAGCATTCAATGGTGGGGAGAGAGGAGGGACCCTTGGGCCAGTCACTTCCTTTCAGCTGGACCTACCTCACAGGTTGTTGTGAGGAGAACAAGGAGGAGAACCACATACTCCACCTTGAGCTCCTTGGAGAAAAACCTAGGATGTAAATGCAATGGATGGATGGATGGATGGATGGATGGATGGATGGATGGATGGATGATAGATAGATTCCCAACTACAATTAAACTGTTGTCTATTTTACCAGTTTCTGATTAGTAAAGTGCTTTCTGAAAGGCAGTTCTCAAGTATCTCACAAGGAAGTAACTCAAGAAGAAGAATCTTTGTGACTGGCTGCGCATGGTTGTGGCTGACAAGGAGACCCACAAATTGTGTTATTTCCAGATCAGCCATGATGATGAAGGGTTTGGTTTTGTGAGCATAGCAATCAGGACCAACTGTGACTTCCTATTGTATGCTACAACAAAATGTAAAAGACAACCCACAAATATGTGCCATTCCCAGGACATAGCCATGCTGAAACCATGTGGTATATTGCCTTGAAGTTTTGTTATGACATCCTTCGCTTCTTGAGGGTGTTCTTCATTTCCAAAAGCTTCCCTTCTTTTTTCCAGAACAGCAAGTGGAAGAGCATCAGCCCTTAATGACTTCAGTTCTCTTCAAACAATACATAAAATGTAATGTGTGAGCCTGCAGTAGAAGAGCTACAACTGCCATAGGCATTGTTCAGTGTCATAGATCCGTAATACAAGTTTGCTGTATTGGAAAGGGAAAAAATTCAGACATCTGGTCAGATAGCCCTTGGAGGCTACTGAATGTGCAAACAACTAAGTTCTGCTTCTCCTCTTCCTGTGAGGTTGCAGCTCTGGTTTTCTCCTACGTTTGACTTCCAGGCTGAATGAGCTGTATAAAAAAAGAGTAATCACTGAGCTTCAGTGGCAAATGACATACGGTAGTTACAAGTGGGAAGATGTGGGAAAGTGCAACCGCCATCCTGAAAAGCACTTGCCAATTGTTTGGGTTGTAAATAACTTTATAGTCAGGTTGTCAGAGGATAGGTCCAATGTCTGCCAAAGTCCCAAGGCCACCAAAGGGCCCATTACCACATTCTCACTTTGCAAAGACTCCTCCAGAAGGCCAGAGGCTGCAACAGGCAATTATCTTTCTCTTTTGGGTTCCCCGCAAATCCTGAACCAAAGCACTGCAGTCTGCTTCTGCTGATGAGCGCTACCTGCACAGGTAAAGCTTACAGCTACAAACTACCATGTACCATGATGGATGAAACAGAGGGCTGGTTCACACAACCAACTTATGCCAGGCGTCTGGTGTGGTGAAAATAGTCTGCTTTTGGAAGGTGAGGCATAGAGTGCAGCAGAAAACAGGAAAACTGGCAATTGGTGACATGCCCTAAACTTTGGTCACCAAGTGATCCAATGCTTTAGCGTGTTGAGGTCCCCAAGCCACCCCAAATAACTCACGCATCACACAGAAATTTTGTTTAAGGCTTTTTGGCATAATTTTGGCCACAGCTTTATTAAATACAAAAATGTGAGTGGTTGCTTAGGCATTGGTTGCGACTATCTGCCCCCCAGTGGGGGACAGACTGACATTTCGCAAGCCTGCGAAAGTCAGAAAAGGGGAATACATTTGAGGGTAGCGACGGAGCAGGGAACCTGCCCTCAGCCCTCCCCAAATGCAGCCAGGGGCTCTTGCGTGGCCCTAGCCCCTTGATGGAGTTCAGACAAAAGCAACAGTGAGCCCCTGTATTCTTTTAATGGAATCCCTTGCAGCAGCAGCATTAGAGGGGCAGGCACAGCCAATCCATGCCCCTCAACCAACCAAACCATAAACCAATGCCTAACTGCAACCTTACAAGTTGTGACGATTTGCTACGCAGTAGGCAAAAACCAAATGGCCCCAGCCAATCAGCCAGATGGACAAAATTCCTACCGGGCCCCTGCCCCAAGGGCAGACGACCCTATGACAGGCATAGCAAGGGCAAAGCAAACAACCCTAAATATAGGAGGGTGGGACGGGCAATCCGATGCACGGAGCAAAAAGAGGAAGCGCTACGCCTCATGCAGGGAGTTTTAACATTTCTGGCTGTCAGTCACAAAATGGCAACATTAACTTCTTCGCAACAACAAGGGAAGCCCAATCACAACAGTGGCCAATGATCAATTAGCCCGCCCCACAACTTTGGAGTGTCTTGTCAGCCCCCACCGCAACACGTGCTCTCCATGAAGGAGAACACGCTTTGCAATCTGGGGATAGAAGGAGGAAAGAAATCGAAATAAAATGGATAGAAATTTGGTGCTCCTCAAAGCAAATATTTCATGTAAACAAGTTTTCCTCTGACATAGCTATCCCAGAAAATATTCTCTTCATCGTTCTTTGCCAGATACCCATCAAGATGCAAGCCTTTGTGTATGGCATTTTCTATGAAGGAATCTTGCTGCCCACTTACCACAATGTAAGCCCCACTGTCTTTTGAGTAGGAGGGTATAGGAGTGGTATAATACCTAAAGGGTTGAACTTGGATCAGAGATATCTCTGTTCCAATTCCTACGCAGCTGTGAAGCTCACCAGCCGACTTTGGGCCAGTCGCTTTCTCTTGCCTTGTCCTACCTGACAGGGCTGGTGTGAGAATAAAGTAAAAAAAAAAACCCAACACATTCTGCCCTGAGCTCCTGTGAGCAAAAGCAAGACAAAACGCCATAATTAAAAACATGGGTCAAACTGCCAAGACAGACCTCCTTCAACGTAGGAGCTTTAAAACTTGAAGTTTTGTGTTTTGTTTAAAGAGTCCTCTTCAACAACAGGAAAGAAAAAGAGATGAAGCGTTTTCTGTCACTTTTACAGAAAAGGGCCACTGATAATATAAGTATATAATTTATACTAGTATTGTACTTGCAATTCCCTAGCACCTGCCTTCCTGCGCTGCTTATTATTTTGCCATCTGCTGCTGTAAGTGGAAGTTTGAATATTGCAGATCATCTTATTCCAATCCTGTCAGCCAGGATTCTTCAGCTCTTGGGACAACACCAGGATACAAAACCCCTGCCTTCTTTTTTACTTATTTATTTTATTTATAACCCATTTAAATAACCCCAGAAGATAGAGTGAGGAACAGCAAGTAACTTTTAAATTTTAATTACAGAAACATCCCATGATAACAATAGCAATTATATATAAAATTATTAAACTCTCCATTTAATAATGTAAAAATATAACTCTTTGGTTGTTATATTCAGTTTCCCCTCAGTAGAAGTATGGACTTGGCAGGAAGAAATTTAAGGACTATCTTAGGAAACATTGTAAAATTACTGAATGTTAGAATGACGTGGGTTTAGAAATTATGTGGTTTCTAGCTGTAATGATTAAGTAAAAAGAAAAGAAAGTCTAAAAATTTAAATGGATAACAAGGGAGAGGATTTGCTGAATTAATAATTGGAAACTGGAATACAGAAAGGGGAGGTATGAGGAAGTCGGGGAAGTAAGTTACAAGAAAATAAGGGATTGAAATTATACTTGTTTTTGTTTCTTTGTTTGTATTAATGTCTTGTTTGTTATTATATAATTTGTGAAACTTCAATAAAAATCTTTTTTAAAAAAAGAAGTATGGACTTGGCAAAGAACTTTTAACTTCTACCTTTTATCCTGACCTCAAATCCCCCCGGTTTATTAGCCCTAGTACTTCAAGACTACCACAAAAGTGCCTGGCTTAAAACCATCTACAAAAACTCCACTCTTTCGGCCTATCCCCACAACCCCTACTCACTATGGGCCTAACCAAAGCAAACGGTCTAATTTAATGTCTAAAAGATATCGAGCATCAGATACCTAGCCACTATAAGGAAATTCTGTTCATGGCATGATCAATTTCCATCTCCCCATTTTGATTATCTGGCTCCATACCTGCACAAACTAGCTATCCCCAAATACAGACATGCTTTCACACTTGCAAGACTGAACATTTTGCCATCTGCGGTACTTGAGGGCCGATTCCAAAAGATCCCGCATGAGAAACGTCTTTGCCCCCGTGGAGATGGGTGCACCGAAACAGTGGCTCACATCCTCCTCTCTTGCACTCTCTGCAAAGACCTGAGGAACGAGATCATCACCCACTCGTACTGACCATCCCAGGGCGCACAACCACTGCCACAGTGTCCTTTCTCCTGTCAGACCAAACGAAGCAGATAACAGCAAAGCTTGCTAGGTTCTTAGCAGGGGCAATCAGAATAAGGCCCGCTATCTGGCTGTTGATTCAGGACCCTAAACTGTGCTTTTATACTAAATATGAATGGTATATTGCAATGTTTTATTGTTGCTACGGCCATCAGCCAACGCGAATAAAGTTTCTATCTATCTATACTCAGCGCCAGGGAGGAAATTGCCTTCAGACCAATTGGGCCTGTCTGTGGGGTTTGCCTACCTCATAGCAAGTGTCACAACTTGATGATGGATAAGGCACTGGGCTGCATCCTTAGTCTAAGTGCATTGGCGGCAGCGGGGGACTTCCTTGTGCCAAAGGATCAAGGTATCTCCTTAAAGGGACTCAGGACTTGCATGTGCCTGAATGCGCCCAAATGGGGTCAAGGGGTGGGCAGAGCCATGGCACCTCCAAAATGGTGATCTTGGAGGGTCGCCCTGATTTGATGGAAATCATAGGGAGCTCCTTAACCTTGGCTAATGCTGCCAAATAATCCATAGGCAGACAGGTCGGTTGATTCAGGATACATGCTCAGTGACTACATCAGAGCTGGCTGACATCGGGAATCAATAAAGTTGTGGCCTGTTTAAATGCTATTTGGTTGTCCTGTGGTTATTGCAGCTTTAACCTACCTTGGCACCACTGCGCCCGGACCCACAACGTGACCCAGAACCCTCTGCAAAGCATTCAGGCTCTGCTGTAGGCACACATGCAAAATACAGTGGTACCTCGGGTTAAGAAATTCGTTCTGGGGGTCCGTTCTTAACCTGAAACTGTTCTTAACCTGAGACACCACTTTAGCTAATGGGGCCTCCTGCTGCTGCTGCGCCGCCGGAGCACAATTTCTGTTCTCATCCTGAAGCAAAGTTCTTAACCCGAGGTACTATTTCTGGGTTAGCGGAGTCTGTGACCTGAAGCATCTGTAACCCGAGGTACCACTGTATATGTTTAATGTACATACGCTGCTGTGTTTGTGTGCATTGTGTATAAAATGTTATGTGGAGGTTTGCGCCTGCAGAATGTTTGCTTTGCAGAGAAGTGTAAGCAAGTGCAAATGGTCCTTTCGCAGCAAAAGCTGCAACAAGGGGGTGGAGTTTCTGTTTCAGTGTTTATGTTAATTGATGGTTCATCCCTGGAAGTCCTGGTCTCTCTCAGAAGCTGCCAGCGCATTGAACAAGCCAGTTGCTTATCTGAATCTCTCTCTGGGACCAGAAAGATTATCATCATCATTCTCATTATTAGTTATATTTACATACTGCCCTATACCCACAGGTCTCAGGATAAAATCACAATACAAAAACACAAAATACATAATCAAAACAAAAACAACCCAATTAACACCCCACTCAAATAATCATAATAGAGGGATAATAGAATTTAAAACACACATACACAATATTTGTAATGAAACATAAAAATAAGCACCCATCAGGTATCGTCAAGGAGTAAATTAAAAGATCAATTTAACTGTCTTTCAAACCAAAACATTTTAGTAGCCATTGGTTTTTTCCCCAGTTGCAACCATTCATATGGACTATATTATATTCATATTGGACTATATTACCAAGTAAGACCCTAAAGAAAATTGGACTGCATTGCTAGTTGTTTAAGAGCAATGTGTTGATTTTTATTTACAACTTTTTTTGTAACAGGACAGTTTGCCATAAAACTTTGGAACTCTTTTCTTGCTGTGAGAGTTTATTGATTTATATTCTGCTGCACAAGGTCCAGATCAGGGAATTCTGCTCACATAACTAACAATACAGGGGTTCCTTATGAAAAGAATGGTGTGAAAAGGGTTCCGAAAAGGCTAAAAGTTTGAAAACCACAATCTTGGACTCCTCAGTGAGCTTGATTGTAGGGCAAGAATTAATAGGCTCACATCGCAAACCAGTATCTGATAACCCTGAAACAAGAGAATGGTAACCCTTGCACCATTCGTACTGAATACCTGACTGTAAATAAAAGTTTCAGCCCTGCTTAAAATTCACATGGTGGTATTTTTATTTTATTTTTTGCTTTTGCTTAAATGATGCAGCTGACACACTTGGCCACAGAACAGACAAGTATGGATCGACAATAAGGCTGTGACCTGGAGATGTTTGTTCTGACCCAGATTTAGCTTCTGTGCCCCAACAGCAGATTTCAACAGAGCTGACCTGCTACATATGACAGCAGAGACCCAGGCGAGGCTGGCTGGACCTTCACATTCAATTTCACAGCAGCTGTCATCCTTAGGGAAGAAATCAAAGGACAGCCTCCCTGACCTCAGCTGTCATTTCTCAATATTTCTTTTAATCCCTGAATACATTTCAGTGGCGCTTCCTGCACCACAAGGACAGTACCCTGCACAGTCAAACTTGTTTTCAAACTATGGGATTTATGTGCACTGATAATTAAGACTGACATCATCTATATGGAGGCTATAACATCATATCCCCAACGCAGCCTTTCTTAATGGTTTTGCAGTGCTTCTGCATCTGGCTTAATGTTTCCGCAAAAATAGGTTGACCTTTAGAATAAAGGGAGGGAGGGAGAGATGTTCAGAGCTTTAAACGATTCCCATTTGTAGCTCCACAAACGGCATATTTGGTACAATTTCCAATCTCCATCATTTCTTAACTGTCATGCCACAAATAGTCAATAAGCTATAAACGTCTCTCCCTCGAGGGGGAAGGATGCAATCAAATCCACGCCCCAAGCCTGCAAGTATACTGCACCCTTTTAAAACAAAGATCAGTGTCGATAGACGACAACAGCCAATGCAATTGTAACAAATAGGAAAGACATTATTATTGTTCTATTTATGAATTTGTATACTGCCCTTCATCTGAAGATTGCAGGGTGGTTTGCAACAGAAAAATACAAACAGAAACCAAGTGATAACTCCCCCTCCAACAAACACATTTAAAAGGACATTACCTATTGTAATTAGTTTATAACTTTGCAAACTTTTGCAAAATTTGCAAAGACTACACTGAGGACACAGGTGGCGCTGTGGGTTAAACCACAGAGCCTAGGGCTTACCAATCAGAAGGTTGGCGGTTCGAATCCCCATGACGGGGTGAGCTCCCGTTGCTCAGTCCCTGATCCTGCCCACCTAGCAGTTCAAAAGCACGTCAAAGTACAAGTGGATAAATAGGTACCGCTCCGGCGGGAAGGTAAACAGCGTTTCCGTGCACTGCTCTGGTTTGCCAGAAGTGGCTTAGTCATGCTGGCCACATGACCCGGAAGCTGTATGCCAGCTTACTCGGCCAATAAAGCGAGATGCGCGCTGCAACCCCAGAGTCGTCTGCGACTGGACCTAATGGTCAGGGGTCCCTTTACCTTTACACAGAGCCAAAGCGGTATGGTGGAATCTGCATGTGTGGGATTTGGACTACAGAGAGCTGGTTTCAAATGAGATTGATAGGCACCAGAGCTTGTCTTGTCTATGGAGCCTCATTATAAATCCAGCTGCTTCTGAATAAAGGGAGAGCACAAACCACTGGGACCAGAACAGTGAATTTCTGCTTCCCTGGTCACAACCCAGGTTACAGGAAACCAGAGGACTCGTCAGACTCCTTTAGTGGTTTAAGCCCTGCTGGTCCATTGGGAGGATTAAGTTAGGCCTACATTTCACATGTTCTGAATGTTGATTTGTGTGTGTTTCTGCTCTTTGGGATTTGTTCTATGGAATTCACTGGCTTGATTCAGATGTAATACGAAAGCATGCAATGCATTCATTTGGCATTACAAGCCAAAAATCCCCTTCCTCCTCTCCCATACTCTGATTCCCTCTGGCTGAAAGAAGAAGTCAAGGAAACCAAGTGAGAAGGGGGCAGTAGGGGGAAATGTGCAAGTCCAAAGCTCGTTCGTGTTATACCAAGCCATACGTTGGCACTAGGATCTTGGCAACCCTGGACAAGAGAGAATTTTGGGGGCCCTTGAAGATATGAAAGCAAATCAGGCATAAATTGTCACTTAATTCTATAAGCTGCAATGAAAGTATGGATAAAATGTATCATAATACATTCATTGTGCTCAATTCTTTATACCAACACTATAGTGTAAATTGGTTGCCCAGTTTGCTCCCTCATAAAGTCACCACTGGTTGGCATTATGAGGAACATAAGTAGTATGATTTTTAATCAAATCAAAACTGTACACATATTTTAGGGTTTTTCTGTAAAATAGCCACATGTAAGTAGGACAGGACAGACCAATGAAGAAGAAGAAGAGTTTGGATTTGATACCCCACTTTATCACTACCCTAAGGAGTCTCAAAGTAGCTAACAATCTCCTTTCCCTTCATCCCCCACAACAAATACTCTGTGAGGTGAGCAAGGCTGAGAGACTTCAAAGAAGTGTGACTGGCCCAAGGTCACCCAGCAGCTGCAGCTGGAGGAGCGGGGAATCAAACCCTGTTCACCAGATTACGAGTCCACCACTCTTAACCACTACACCACACTGGCTCTTCTGCACATGTGAAATTGTCCCTGATAGCCATCCGAAAAAAGACCAAATAGAATATAACTTTGCTTTACTTTGGGCTTTAGAATCCTCTTTCAAAGCAGCAGATAAGAATTCATATATGTTCCACTCTTCCTTTGGAATGGAAGGGCTACACAGGTTAAAAACCAACAGAGAAATGAAAGAATACGAGGTTTGGAGATCTTCTCCCACTCCATTTCTACCTGGTCTCCCTATTAGATGTGGTCCTTAAGAAAACCGAAGGTGATTTTAGCCTGGTTCACCATTTATCTTACCTGAGATGCAAGTCACTTAATGACTTAATTCCAGCACACCTAAACATCTTCAGTATGTCACACTTCATTTGACAGTGCCGTGCACATGGTACAAGGCTGCAGATGTAGTGTAAGGTAAAAAGGTAAAGGGGCCCTGGATGGTTAAGTCCAGTTAAAGGGGACTATGGGTTGCAGCGCTCATCTCGCTTCAGGCCAAGGGAGCTGGCGTTTGTCCACAGACAGCTTTCCAGGTCATGTGGCCAGCAGGACTAAACTGCTTCTGGTGCAATGGAACACCTTGATGGAAGCCAGAGCGCATGGAAACGCCATTGACCTTCCCGCCACAGCGGTATCTATTTATCTACTTGCACTGGTGTGCTTTCGAACTGCTAGGTTGGCAGGAGCTGGGACAGAGCAACGGGAGCTCACCCTGTCATGGGGATTTGAACTGCCGACTATCTGATCAGCAAGCCCAAGAGACTCAATGGTTTAGACCATCTTTTACCTTAGATGTAGTGTACTCCATGATGAAGTACTATATTACAGTACTTCAAATATGCTGCACCTTTGTTTGGAAAAGCATTATCGCAAGGACAAGGCCTGAGTATAGGCTGAGTAGCATTATCCATTACTGAGATCCTGAGTACGGAACCATTAAGTACCTTCTATTGATTTCAGGGAAATTTGTCTCCTTATTATGGGTCCAGCATTGCAAGGTCAGACACTGTGCTGAGCGATACAAATACAATTCAGCTCCCTCTCCTCTGTCTTTCCATAAAAATCCTTCCAGCTAAGAAGTGCAGCACCCACTGAAGGGTACTTGAGTTCACTGAAAAGGAATCAGAGCTGAAAGATTTAACTACTTGTCTGCTAGCTAGGAAGGTTCCTAACAACAACTGTGTAAGATATATTTATGCTTAGGTATTGTAACAGAACCAAGCCCATCTCTCGCTCTGTAAAAACCTCTTGTCTGCTGTGGGTGCTTTCCTTCTATCCAGCATTAGAGGCTAGCCCTTTTGTCTCTGCCCTACACCTATCCTAGAACTGATTTTAAAATAACTAGTTTGGGATGGGTTTTTGTCTCCATTTGCCTTCAGAATTTGGGTGCAAGTTATTCTCTCATCTTTAGATCTGTAAGTCTATAGACCTATTGTTGTTGTTGTTTAGTCGTTTAGTCGTGTCTGACTCTTCGTGACCCCATGGACCAGAGCATGCCAGGCACTCCTGTCTTCCACTGCCTCCCACAGTTTGGTCAGACTCATGTTTGTAGCTTCGAGAACACTGTCCAACCATCTCATCCTCTGTCGTCCCCTTCTCCTTGTGCCCTCCATCTTTCCCAACATCAGGGTCTTTTCCAGGGAGTCTTCTCTTCTCATGAGGTGGGCAAAGTATTGGAGCCTCAGCTTCAGGATCTGTCCTTCCAGTGAGCACTCAGGGCTGATTTCCTTCAGAATGGATAGGTTTGATCTTCTTGCAGTCTGTGGGACTCTCCAGAGTCTCCTCCAGCACCATAATTCAAAAACATCCATTCTTTGGCGATCAGCCTTCTTTATGGTCCAGCTCTCACTTCCGTACATCACTACTGGGGAAACCATAGCTTTTACTATACGAACCTTTGTTGGCAAGGTGATGTCTCTACGTTTTAAGATGCTGTCTAGGTTTATCATTGCTTTTCTCCCAAGAAGCAGGCGTAGACCTATAGTCTGTGATATTATCAGTCTTAGGGGGGAAACCACTGGTGGTGGTTGTTTGTACGTAACTGGTCTCTCTTTTATACAGTAGATTATGCAAATACACTGGAAAGTCCAGTCCCAGAAGTGGGGGGCCCTGCCCTGCACCCCAAAGTACCGCTTCTCATGACATCACTGGATTTTCTTCCCCCAGAAGTTCCACTCTGGAAGGTAGAATCCCAGATGCAGAGGTTATCTATGAGCACATGATGCGCAAAAGACCAATAATTTAAGTCTTCTAAGGTTGCCAGAATGCCTTAGAGGGACATATGACCCCTCTATGGGCACAGGATCCCACAGTGGACCAATCAGAAGAGGTTTTGAAGCCCCTAAGTATAAATGTGGTGAATAGAAATAGACCCAAAGCAGTCCATTTCCAGTTCCCTCTCTGGATTGGGCCAAGAGAGACATCTGACCCATCTACACTTTAGTCATCCAACCACGGACCAATCAGAAGAGGTTCTGAATCCCTAGCCAATCAGCAAAGTGAACAACAATATTTGGTGCTGGAGTCCAGTTTGCATCCCCAGACATGTTCTGAGGAATAAACATAGGGGCATGAAGAGCACCCAGTGCCGGATTTACGTATAAGCTAAACAAGCTATAGCTCTTGGGGCCCCCCCAAAAAAATTAAAGGGAAAGAACTGGATTTACATTTCCAAAATATAAGATAAAAAACTATTACTTTGATAAAATACATATTTTTTTACGTGCAAATGGCTTTAGATACCTATTAGGTCCATAAATTACTATATAGCATATATTCAACACAAAAACAGTGACTATTTGTTGTGGACAAACGACAGCTGGACATATAAAGGGCCCCATTACCTTCAGTAACTTAGGGCCTCATCAGACCTAAATCCAGCCCTGAGCATCCCTGAGGTCTGTCTAAATCCTGAGAGCTGATTTTTTCTTACCAGTAAACGTTTTTGCTTGTTTTAACACTTGGCGAAGAATGTGGTGTAACGCAGCCTTGCAGAGCGGTTTATGAATAAGAAGATAAGAATCTGCCCAGATCATTTACATGTTAGTAAAATGTTAATTAAAGTTAAGTACATTTTATACACACATTTGCATTTCATGATCTTGCCTGAAATACCAGGAGAAAGACGGCTGTCTTGAGACACTTTAGAGTTGATATATGAGGAATCAATAGTAAAAAGCACTGTTGAGGACAGTTAAACTAGTGATCTGTCTACAGTTGCGTCCCTCAAGCGTGAAAAGGGAATAAGGAGGGAAATAGGAAAACCTAATCTTTTCCAGGACTGCCTTCCTTTAGGAGTAGATAATAACAATGTGGTCACCTTCTTGTCCTTCGTTGCGCATCTGCCCATGTGTACATGTCGTGGTTCAGTGCAAGGTCAGTTGAGAATCTGCATAATCTCCAGTACTAGTGCATGACAGTAATAGCGCATGTCCAGTTGACAGCATGAACCAGCAATTTTGTACTTTGCCCAGTCAGCATTCACAGTCATTCAATGATGCTAGAAAATGTGCACAATGGGCAATATAAATCACGTACCGCTGCGTCACTGTGCTTGTTGATGCTTTGGGGTTGTGCAAAATGTAGTAATGGTGTCAGAATGTATTTAATTCCCAGCATATTTTCAATACCAGTCTCTCGCTAATCTTAAAAAAAAAATATGCATACAAAACCCCATCAGAACACAGATCTTTGCAACGAAAAGATCACAATGCTCACAAACAGCAACATGTCCATTTACAGTGGTACTTCGGGTTACATACGCTTCAGGTTACATACGCTTCAGGTTACAGATTCCTCTAACCCAGAAATAGCGCTTCAGGTTAAGAACTTTGCTTCAGGATGAGAACAGAAATCGTGCTCTGGCGGCGCGGCAGCAGCAGGAAGCCCCATTAGCTAAAGTGGTGCTTCAGGTTAAGAACAGTTTCAGGTTAAGAACAGAGCTCCGGAACGAATTAAGTATTTAACCTGAGGTACCACTGTATATAGGGATGCGGGTGGCGCTGTGGGTTAAACTACAGAGCCTAGGACTTGCCGATCAGAAGGTTGGCAGTTCGAATCCCTGCGACGGTGTGAGCTCCCGTTGCTCAGTCCCTGCTCCTGCCAAACTAGCGGTTCGAAAGCACGTCAAGTGCAAGTAGATAAATAGGTACTGCTCCGGCGGGAAGGTAAACGGCGTTTCCGTATGCTGCTCTGGTTCGCCAGAAGCGGCTTAGTTATGCTGGCCACATGACCCGGAAGCTGTACGCCGGCTCCCTCAGCCAACAAAGTGAGATGAGCGCCGCAACCCCAGAGTCGGCCACGACTGGACCTAATGGTCAGTGGTCCCTTTACCTTTACTTACCACTGTATATGCATATTACTGTCATGAGCTGGCAGAACTTCGGGGAGGAGAAACATCCTGGCAAGGGGTGCAGCTGGGAGCGGGTCACATAGGAGAAAGCTGGGGATAGGGAAGGAGAGGTTGGTGTAGACCAGGCATCCCCAAACTTGGCCCCCCAGATGTTTTGAGACTACAACTCCCATCATCCCTAGCTAACAGGACCAGTGGTCAGGGATGGTGGGAACTGTAGTCCCAAAACATCTGGAGGGCTGAGTTTGGGGGTGCCTGGTGTAGACAATACAGGGTGACAGAGGAAGATGAGGGGACAGAGGCTGGTGCACAGGAAGCCAAGCAGCAAGACCCCTCGCCAGAACCAGAGAGACTCTAGTCCTCACAATGGGTCCTAAGACATAAGGAACAGCGGGCAGGGCACTCCAGGAAACAGAGGTGGCCCAGGGCCTGCAGCCTAGTTCACTAGCTGGCCAGGTGGGGGTGGAGGCATGGGATCCCTCAGCTGGGGGAAGGTGAGGGCAGGTGAGGGCCACCTGCCTCATCAAGCCCAGATGCTGCAGTCAGCAGACACAGCATCAGAAGGCAGCAGAGCTGAGGTGCTGTGTCTGCTCAACTGCCTATGTTGAGGGACCTCGCCTGGGATTCTCCATGGACCTTCTTGGGTTTCTACTTCGAGATTGACTGCTGAACACCTATCTTGGCTAACTTGGACTGACCCCAGACTGTGTTTCCTGATCTTTGGTCTGGATTTATGTGGATTGGCTTTTGGACTTGGAACATCGCTTTGGCACACTGTCTGCCAGGTAGGCCAGGGAATCAGGATTGCCCAGAAAACCTATGAAACGTTGATTTCTAATTTTATAGGATACTGAAATGCACGGGGAACCTCCACAAGTACAGAACGCTCCCCATTCAGAAGATGACCATCCAGGAGTTAAGAGAGGGTGACTAGAACACATCTCCTCCTCACACATCTACCTGACTTCTAATGGTAATGTCTGAAGAGAGTGGTAGTGACAGTTGCTTGTGATTTGAGTTCGGAAGACAGAAATGGCTGTGTACATGAATAAGGGTCTAAAGCAGAAGTGTGTTGAGCCTCTTTAAGCCTCTAAGCTCACAGACTCCTTTCTCTAGCTGTAAATATTTTCCTCAGAGTGGATGTTTCACACAAATCAGAACGAACTCTCCTTCTCTCCCTCCTGCTTTGGTGTAGTGTTTAAGAGCGATAGACTTCTAATCTGGTGAACTGGGTTTGCTTCCCCGCTCCTCCACATGCAGCTGCTGGGTGACCTTGGGCCAGTCACACTTCTCTGAAGTCTCTCAGCCCCACTCACCTCACAGAGTGTTTGTTGTTGGGGAGGAAGGGAAAGGAGAATGTTAGCCGCTTTGAGACTCCTTTGGGTAGTGATAAAGAGGGATATCAAATCCAAACTCTTCTTCTTCTTCTTCTTGAACCATCTCTCCATATCTCTCAAACCCAAAGTGCTGGCCAAGGAAACAGTGGGGCTGGGAGGCCTGTAGGACAGGACGAAGGGGCAGGGCTGGTAAATATAGAGGTGACACCTGGGGTTGAGCAATCACAGGACCCAGAGTTGCAACTGAGCGACCTGGCTGTCAGCGAGCCGGCGGTGTCAGACCAAATGGCCCCGGCGCAGCCAGCAGCCCCAAAAGTAGAACCGGAATCCCCAACTGAGGGACAACCCAGGCCGCAACACATTAAGTAGGCGGCTGGCATATCTCAAGAGCTACAAATGCTAACCTCCTGGGAGCGAGTGGAACTTAGAGGGGTGGGGTGTTGTCTGGAGTTGGGATCCTAGAATAATAGGCAAGGAAGATTCTAAAAGGTAGCAGCTTGGCAGTGGAGCCATCCAATCCGGCTCCAGAAGGGAAGTTTGAACTAGCCTATCAGGTGTGACCTAGGGTGTGGTTGTAGGATATATAGCCTGGGTCTGGGAGGGACTACATGTTAAGTTGTGGGTGAACATATCAGACGACACAGCGATTCTTCAAACAGCTCTTGTTTATTCACAGGCCAGAACAGAACTGAACTGAAGGGTTCAGCCAGCCTGCTTATATAGAGCTCCACTACAACGCAGCAGTAACCACTTTCTGTAACTATCCAATCACTGAACGTCACTTTCAAGCCCTTATTTGCATATGTGGACCTGAGTGGAAACTATCTACAGTATCTCCCTGCTGGTCCAGGGTGGGAACTTCAGTACATAACACTATAAGCCAGGACACACCTGGTGACTGATTGTTTTTATCAGACTACTCTGAAATAAACAGGAACTTTTAGGAAATTTGCATTTACCAAGGGGCACCAGGGCCGGTTAGCCTTTAGCAGTTAAGTGTTGTTTAAAAAGAAAGGAGTGTTGAAGAAAGCTGGTGGTGAACTCAGTTTGGCTTTAAATAAGCTCATTTTGGGATGGGGTCAAGCATGATTTGTGAAACATTGTCAATCTCTGCTCTTTAAAGCTTGCTTTCGTATAATCTATTGATTCACAATTTTAAAATAATAATAATAATAATAATAATAATAATAATAATAATAATAATAATTATTATTATTATTATTATTATTATTATTATTATTATTATTATTTATTATTTATATCCTGCCCATCTGGCTGGGCTTCCCCAGCCACTCTTGGGCGGCTTCCAAAAAAAATATTAAAATACTGTACTACATCAAACATTAAAAGCCTCCCTAAACAGGGCCGCCTTCAGATGTCTTCTAAAAGTCTGGTAGTTGTTGTTCTCTTTGACATCTAGTGGGACGGCATTCCTCAGGGAGGGTGCCACTACCGAGAAGGCCCTCTGCCTGGTTCCCTGTAACTTGGCTTCTCGCAGTGAGGTAACCGCCAGAAGGCCCTCGGTGCTAGACCTCAGTGTCCGGGTAGAACGATGGGGGTGGAGACGCTCCTTCAGGTATACTGGACCGAGGCCGTTTAGGGCTTTAAAGGTCAGCACCAACACTTTGAATTGTGCTCAGAAACATATTGGGAGCCAATGTAGGTGTTATATGGTTGTGAATTGTTGTTGTGCAACAGTAAAGGAGGTCAGCTACGAGGCAGAAAGTTCCAGGATCAAATCTTGCCTCGGCCTCTTGCTATGGACTCTCTCTCCCCGCTGCTGAAATCTGCAATAGCATTGCTGATTGTGCTTTGGTTCCTTCTGTGATAATTGTCGGCAACAAAATCATTTCCACAAAAATAGGATGTTTGGTCTCTGTGTAAAAGGTACACAGCTAATTTTGCTAAAGACAAGTTTTTATTTTTATTTTTTTTACCAAAGGACCACATAGAGCGAGAGGCAATGAAAAGAGAATTTGCTAACACCTGGTTCCTTTGTACAGCTACAGAGGTTACTTTGTACAAAGCACTCTGATGGAGCCACCAAATTTTGAAGGTTACTTGCAAATGTAATGAGAATCATTTCCAGCAAAATGAAGTATTAAAATTTACAAGTCAGCTGTGAATCAAAGCCAATATTTTAAAACAAAAAAAATGAACATTTCAGAGTTAGATCTTTCCGTATGCAGCTGTTGCAGAGCTTTCAATATTGTTAATAGATTTTTTTCCTTGTTTACCGCTCAGATTCTAATGTATTGCACATTAAATGGAGACAACTAAGGTCAACTTCAAATGCAAAACCATAAATGTTGCAGACAAGTTCACGGAATGATAAGAAGAAGAAAATTAACCTCAAGTAAAAAGCTTGTAACAGCCTTGACCTCTGACTTCTGCTGCATACAAACTCGAGGATTTTCTTCTTTTCACTTCAGTTAATGGATTTCCCAGGGACAAACTGCAAGTGAGGCTTTTCTGGAGCAGCAGCACCATCTAGAGTTTAAGTGAAGGCCAAGAACTAGACTACAGATGAAAATATATTTCATTCACTGGTGCAATGTAAAACATCTGCTTCAAAGCATTCCTTCTGAATACAGGAGGCACAGCCTTTAGACTCTGGGACAAGTGGAACATAATAGTGTTTCCACCCAAGTGTGCAGAATAGCATTAAAGGGTAAAGGGACCCCTGACCATTAGGTCCAGTCATGGCCAACTCTGGGGTTGCGGCGCTCATCTCGCTTTATTGGCCAAGGGAGCCGGCGTACAGCTTCCGGGTCATGTGGCCAGCATGACTAAGCCGCTTCTGGCAAACCAGAGCAGCGCACAGAAACGCCGTTTACCTTCCCGCCGGAGCGGTACCTATTTATCTACTTGCACTGGCATGCTTTCGAACTGCTAGGTTGGCAGGAGCAGGGACTGAGCAACGGGAGCTCACCCCGTCGCGGGGATTCGAACCGCCGACCTTCTGATCGGCAAGTCATAGGCTTTGTGGTTTAACCCACCCGCATCCCTAGAATAGCATTAGAGTGGTAGAAATTACACGGGAAAGAATGCTACAAATATATTCAGCCTAATGTGCCCTGCCAAACTCACAGGACGCTTAAACCAGAACCTACCAAATCTCCACTTTCCAAAACAGTATGCAAACCAAAAGAAAACCATCCTTCAAAATTCACCTCTCCAAATGTGGCAGTGCAGTTCTTCATCCAAGAAACATGTAAAAAATGCATACACTGACTAGGGTAAAAGGTTCATCAAAAGGCATATAATTAGTGAAAACATACAAAACTGCATTATATTAGGGGAAATTCCTTTACATAAAAAGATTCTATTAGGCAGATGACATACAAAATGTGCTTATTAGGATGCTGACAAATTTACATAAGTATTTTTTAGAAATAAAAAAAACCCAGATACATTGCAGATTGCTGCAGAAATGTGAAGAACTAAATTTAAGACCAGAAAAACGAGAAACTGAGAAAATCAAAATTGGCATAGCCACCCATCCCTATTCGTGACTCATGTGAACTGGCCAAAAATCTTACCCACCATTTTGTATCTCATTAGAGGTGAGCTGAAAGTTCACTTTCCACTTTCACAGACTGCATATTGTTAGAAGAGAATCATATGAAAATTATGTATAGGTGGTATACCACAACAGTAAAATTGGCAAAAATGTATAAAACAGAACAAAAGAACTGTTGGAGATGTAAAGAAGGGGAAGGTACATTTTACTATATGTGGTGGGATTGCAAGTTTATTTTAAAAAATAATTGGAAATTATATACAATGAATTGAAAACAATGTTTAGAATAACAAGTGTTAAAAAACCAGAAGCTGCCGAAAGAAAAACGGACATTATTTATGTATGCAAAGAATGTTAATAGTACAAAATTAGAATGTTAATAGTACAAAACTGGAAGATCGGAGAAGTACCATCTAAAGAACAATGGCAAGAAAAGTAGACGAACTATGCAGAGTTAGCAAAATTAACAGACAAGTTGCGTGAAAAGGACAATAGTGACTTCGAAAAAGAATGGGAACTCTTTACAATATATTTACAGAAACAAGAAAAAAAATGGACTCACTGGCAGGATTTAAATAAACATTTAGAATTTTATTTACAGAGAACAAGAAATATAACAATGGGAAAACAGTATCATATATAAACAGTAGATTGTACCATTTGGTGTAACAAACCAGAAATGGAGGTTGAGGGAAGTTAACAGGGAGGGGGGAAATTGGAAAGTGAATGTTTAGTAATGATGATGGATATTTGTTGCAAGAAAGAAAATCAATAACAAATATTTATTTTTTTTAAAAAAGAGGTGAGCTGAAATTTGCTCAGATGAGAACCTTGGTGCAAATTTTGGGGAAGTGTGTTCAGAGGTAAAACAGGGGTGTAGGGTGGGAGGACAGAGGGGCCAAACTTGGATCCTAGAACAATAGGCAAGTAGGATCCTAGAATGCAACAACTGATTGGCCAGCAGGAAAAGACCAATCAGGCTCCAGGAGGGAAGCAGAATCAGCCAATCAGACGGGACTCGTTGTGTAAATAACGTATATAAAAGCCTGAGGTTTGGGGGGGGGGGGGAATCAATCACTGCTTTACAAGCTGCAATAAAGAGCATGAAATCACTACAGGACTCAGAGTACCGTATTTTTCGCCCCATAGGACACACTTTTTCCCCTCCAAAAATGAAGGGGAAATGTGTGTGCGTCCTATGGGGCGAATGCAGGCTTTCGCTGAAGCCTGGAGAGCGAGAGGCATCAGTGCGCACCGACCCCTCTCACTCTCCAGGTTTCAGGAAGCTATCCGCAAGCCTTGCAAGCCCGGCGGGAGTTCCCGCGGGCTAACAAGGCTTGCGGGCAGCAGCCTGCAGCCCCGGCGAGTGTCCGCAAGCCTTGCACGCCTGGCAGGAGGTCCCGCCGAGCGCGCGAGGCTTGGGGTGGAAGCCTGTCGCCCGAAGCACGGGGAGCCCTCCGGAGGGTGCCCCATGCTTCGGGCAGGTGTGCGCAAGGCTTGGGGCGGCAGCCGCGGCAGGGGGGGGGTAATTTTTTTTTTATTCATTTCCCCCCCCAAAAAAAAAAACGAGGTGCGTCCTATGGGCCGGTGCGCCTTATAGGATGAAAAATACGGTATATTTCAGCACAGCATTGTATGCACATTAACTATATCTTTCTCTCAGGCTGCCCCCTTCTCTGTTCTCCATCCAGGCAAGCAAGAAGCATTATCAGAATTCAAGTTTACTAGTGGCACAGCAATAAAACTGCTAGCACATTTGCAAAGCTAAGCAGGGTCTGGTATGGTTTCAAATTGGATGGGGAGCCACGTGTTGAGGCTCCTGCACTGTAAGGGGTTGGTCGACATGACCCTCAGGGTCCCCTCCAACTCTATGATTCTATGAGGATGCATTCTGGACGGGCAAAATCACATGACAAAGCAGAGCCAGTAAGGAGTGTGGGAAGAACCCCAACTGCCAAATAGAAAGATTTGTAAGGCTGCATGTGGGTCCTGATGTACGGCAACCCACAAGGGTTGGACCCTCTGGTTTTGCTGGCTCCGTGGGATTGCATAAACAGGAGGAGGAACAACCATCTGAAAGACCACAGTCATGTCACACATCACAAACCACATAGGTCCAGAGAGGCTAAGGCACGCATTTCTGAGCTTCCTAGAAGGCAGAATATAAGCAGACCAATATGTACCTCTAATTATCATGCCTGCATATAATTTAGTTAAAAGCTTGACAACGTTCCTGAGATAATCTGTTTGTAACCCTGCGGGAGAGAATTCTCTTAGCATGGAAATGTTACCCTATGACATTTTGCAGCTCAGTGCCAGCAGTTAACCATTGCAAGAAACAGAGGAATGACTGTGGTCACACTGGGGCCATTCTCATAAGCTCCGTGGTTCCCTTATCTACTAAATGCAGAAGGTAACTTTCTACATGTTTTCTGTCCCTTCTTTTCAACCCTGTTCAAACGAAAGCTCCGAAGAGAGAAAACCACCAGCAGAAGAAAAAGGGAACTGGAGGGGCATAATGAACACTGCTAAGAGAAAGACAAGTGGAAATAGTTGAGAGCTCAAAACTTTGAGAGAGAGAAAGAGGATGCATATTCTGTGCATGAATATATCTACTATGTTCAAAGCAGCTTTAGTTCCAGGTAGTTCAAGCCCTACGTGTTGATAGGTTTGCCTTTGGAGAATGTAAACAATCATTGACACATGAGAAGTACAGTTTTTTTGCCTGACTTTTTGCGATTGTATTCTTTGTGACTTTAAAAAGTTCTTTTTAGAAGAAGAAGAAGAGTTTGGATTTGATATCCTGCTTTATCACTACCCTAAGGAGTCTCAAAGCGGCTAAAATTCTCCCTTCCCTTCCTCCCCCACAACAAACACTCTGTGAGGTGAGTGGGGCTGAGAGACTTCAAAGAAGTGTGACTGGCCCAAGGTCACCCAGCAGCTGCATGTGGAGGAGCGGGGAAGCGAACCCAGTTCCCCAGATTACGAGACTACCGCTCTTAACCACTACACCACACTGGCTCTCTTAAATGTTGTGTTTTGAAGTGTTGTAACCTCCACTGGGACCTTAGGGTGCAGGGGAAGGTAATAAAATAAGAAGAAGATTGTACAGTACTTTAAGAAAATGCCAAATGTGTGATCGTATGAAAAGGTTGGGACCTGCAGGAAGCAAAATGTAGTGAGAGTTTTATCCTAACCTTTTAGGGGACACGGGTGGTGCTGTGGTCTAAACCACTGAGCCTCTTGGGCTTGCCAATCAGAAGGCCGGCGGTTCGAATTCCTGCAACAGAGTGAGCTCCCAGTGCTCTGTCCCGGCTCCAGCCAACCTAGCAGTTTGAAAGCACACCAGTGCAAGTAGATAAATAGGTACCACTGTGATGGGAAGGTAAACACCATTTCTGTGTGCTCTCACTTCCGTCATGGTGTTCCATTGCACCAGAAACGGTAAATGATAGTATGGGAAATTGGCACTATCCCTAAGAATCACCAAGCTTATCAATGGAGGAAATCTCTAAAGTATTATAAAGACATATCTTTCCATGGCCCAACAGATCAGACCCTGATTTTATTTGTTTGAATTCCCATTTTAAATACTTTTTATGCTACTGTTTTACTGTTTTGTTGTTGTTGTATTTTTTGCTTTAATGATCTTGTTTCTATGTTACACACTACTTGGAGATTTTTTTTAAAAAATTAAGAAGTTTATAAATGCTTTTAAATAGATTTAAATAAATAAATATGCGGCCTAAATGCAACAGAAAACTCTTTTGGCTCTTAGTGTTTAGGTAAAGTTTGTGACGTGTTTTTTACAGCTGCGTTCAGAATTCCTTGTCTGTCTGTGTTAGCACTGTGTTGTGTTGTGAATACACTGCACACAGTCCAGTACTGTATTATCATAGGCAATCAGCTCCACAATTATGTTTTTTCTGACATTATTATTTATCGTTTCCAACTGCTTAAGCAGCCACCAGCCAGCAAGCGATACAACAACCTAGTTGCGTGGTACACAATTTTATTCTCTTCTCATTGCAGAAAAATACAGTGGTACCTCGGTATACGAACAGCCCTGTTTATGAACTATTCCGTTTATGAACTCCACAAAGCTGGAAGTAGTGTTCCGGTTTGCAAACTTTACCTCAGTCTACAAGCGGAAGCTGAAGGGTGGAAGGGCACCGGCAGCGGAAGGCCTCATTAGGGAAAGCGTGCCTCGGTTTAAGAATGGATTTGGTTTAAGAACGGACTTCAGGAACGGATTAAATTCGTAAACCGAGGTACCACTGTACTACTATTATTGCCACCCAAACATTGTGGGCATATTAGCCAGCCTTCTGACTCCAGTATGATGTAAAAATTGGGGTTTGGCTTTTGCTGCCCAACTCCCCATGGGACTCCCGTAAGTCCATGATCGGTCAGAGAAGAATGTATGGTGGTAGGATCCAGTGGAAAGCAAGGCAGATCTTTATTTTTCTGCTGCAACAGATTTCCCTTCCCTCCTTCCAAGGAGCGATACATATATACATCATAGGGGGCGTCTACAACAAAAATCCTGTTTGCCAGGATACCTGATAATGGTCGCTAGTTGCATTACCTGGGCAGCTTGGCCATTCTTTAATACTTTAGTTCCTGAATGCAGGTCACAGGCTCACCCTATTTATATGCAAATAGGCCCTTAGGACAGGATTTGTAAGTGAAAAGACAATGGGAAGGCTTTCCCCATTTGCCTCTCTTACTGCAGAGGAATATTTGAGGTCACTGGGAGACTCCAAATGGCTTCAGGATTGCTCTCCTGTATATTATTTCAGACACATGGTTTACATATTTAGATAGGTGTGTATTTATGAATAGTTACTCTATATTTGATAGGGATGCGGGTGGCGCTGTGGGTTAAACCACAGAGCCTAGGACTTGCTGATCAGAAGGTCGGCGGTTCGAATCCCCGCGACGGGGTGAGCTCCCGTTGCTCGAGCCCAGCTCCTGCTCACCTAGCAGTTCGAAAGCACGTCAAAGTGAAAGTAGATAAATAGGTACCAGTCCAGCGGGAAGGTAAACAGCGTTTCCGTGTGCTGCTCTGGTTCGCCAGAAGCGGCTTAGTCATGCAGGCCACATGACCCAGAAGCTGTATGCCGGCTCCCTCGGCCAATAAAGCGAGATGAGCGCCGCAACCCCAGAATCGGCCACAACTGGACCTAATGGTCAGGGGTCCCTTTACCTTTATTCTATATTTGAGACCTTAACTTTCTTATAAAATGAATTGCTCTTTGGAGCCAGATTCAGTGGAAGCCAACACAGGAAATCCCACTACTGCAATGGAACACTTCCCCATCTCCTTCCCAGGGATGGCGTCCACGCCTCTCCGAATCTGCTCTAGAGGGTCAGGAGAACTCCCATAACAATTCACAGGGGGAGGAGATGGGAGAAAGGGCTTCTGCTTTGCAGATGGACCTTAACACAGATGAAAAAACTGTGTTAGCCTGTTGTTCAGTTCCACCCATTATTACCAACTGCCAACCACAAATAGTAAGCATTAGTCTGCTTGAGGTCGACTGGGGTTAGGTAATTCCATTTTTTTATTAGCCAGCCAACCATACATTGTGGTCAGTCTTCTGTCATAGTTGTTGTTGCTATTTGAGATTGCTAACCACAGGTAAGAGTGTGTGTGTGCGCGCGTGCGCACATCTATATATTTCCATACCTCTATCTCTCTATTTATTTATTTATTTGGAACACTTTTATACTGCATATCAACAGAGTCATCTGGGCAGTTTACAAAAGTTGTGAATGGATAAAATGCCAAGCCACAATCAAATAACATCAGGATGCATTAAAACATATCCATACAGCTAAACGTAATAATTAAAACAGTCATAAAAGCAGGTGGAATAAAATTACAAGATAATGAAATAATAATCATAGGAAGCTTTTTTTTAAAAAAAAAAAGAATGAGTAAGATATATTTCATAATGGAACACACGGTACATGTTTATACCAAACATATCAAATAATCATGAATGTTGCCAAATAAGCTCATATTAAGTAGGAATGTGCTATTAATTATTTATATTAAATATTAGTATTTTGCCCTCACTGCTGCTGACAATCTACCCTCCATATGACAGGGCCTCTTCGATGACTCCAATTAATAGCTTACTTTTTCTCTTTGCTGACAATCTGCCTCTCAAAAAAAATAGAAAATATCAGTCTCATACTATACCTTACCCAGTCATGCAAAATGGTTTGCTCAGGATAAAGAAAATATTCACTGGCACAGCTAGTGTTCAGACTCTTAACAAGCAGTTAAATACAATATACACCTGCATTGTATTTGATTGATTCAGTCATCACATGATTACATGGTTAAAGGTGCAGCATCACTTTTTTGTTACAACCAAACATCAGTATACATGTTAACTCATACATAGCATCCCAGATCGAATTCAGTATTCAAACCCTTTGGATATAAGGTTCCTAATTGAAATATTAATTTATACTCCTTTTGTAACAAGGCTCTTCGTATATCTACAGTTCTAAAAGGTTGTTTTTAAAGGTCCACAAGATAAAAAAAAACTCAGATCATTCTCTGTATGGGCTGGTGTATCCAGCCTTGGCCAGCATCTTGACATTCCATGATTTGACCTTCCTTGAGTCCCCCCCCCCCCCATTCTAGTGGCACTGCACATATGGAGCCATCTCCTCAAGAATACCAGGGTGTGCTTCTGGTCAGACAATCAAGTGGTAGTAAGAATCATCGTCAAGCAGTCGGTGAAATCAGAAAAGGGTGATCATCATACAAAGGCTCTTTGTATTAGAATGTGAAATATACTCGGAGTCGAGAGTGGATTTCATGCTCTTTATTCAGCTCATAGTGGTGAGGAGGAATGAAAGTCCCCCCCCCCCCCAAGTATCTGCTTTATATACATTATTTACACAATGGGCTGCACGTGATTGGCTAATTCCGGGATTCACCTGGAGGCCAATCAGTTTGCGGATTCACTTCCACCTGGAGCTGGATTGGGTGGCTCCTGTGGACCGATCAGACTGCTGCATTCTGGATCCTATTGTTCTAGGACCAATCAGACTGCTGCATTCTGGATCCTATTGTTCTAGGACCAATCAGACTGCTGCATTCTGGATCCTATTGTTCTAGGACCAATCAGACTGCTGCATTTTGGATCCTATTCAACTCAGTACATAACAGAATGCCTCAAAGGTAACATTTCCTTCTTGGCGAGTTTCATCCCAGGCCTCAATAACGAAACTGCAGATGCCTTGCCTCATTTTCAGATGGAGCGTTTTCACTACTTGGCTCCCGAGGCCCCCGAGCTGCCAGAGACTTTCCCGGAGGAACTGTGGGAAACTGGACAAGAGAAGTGACGCAGGGAGTATTGAGAGCACTTGCACCCTCTACAGTGTGGGCTTACATGAGAGCTTGGTCATCTTTTGAGGGGTTGAGGGCCGGATTTGGCTCATGCCATAGGCTAGGGTCAGCTAGGGGATCCGATGTGCTAAAATACCTGGTTTATTTCAAACAAAAAGGCATGGCCCTTAAGACCATGAGCCTTCACAAGGCAGCTATCTCTTACTTTAGCTACTGCTAAAGTATACAGATGTCCCAATGGGAGAATTTGTGGAAGGTAAATTGGAGGTTTACTGCCTGTTACTCTATAAAGGAAAATATGCAAAAAATGCTATACCGGTGGTACCTGACGCCGCATAAACTCTCTAAGATGTATAAAAACACACCAGATGTTTGTTGGAGATGCGGGAAAACAGGAGGCCCCATGATTCACATATGGTGGACCTGCTGGAAGGTCAAAGAGTTCTGGAATGACATCTACTCAGAACTAAAGATAATGCTAAAGGTAAATGTAATGTGTATGAGTTACTCCTGCTTAAACTGCCGCCTTTCTAGGCTTTATTGCCTTGGTTAAACCGTTCTGACTGCACAGCCCATCTCCGCGTGGCTGCCTCAGTCGCTAGCAGAATCTGTCTGTGGGCGTTTCTTAAACCTTTTCCAGCATAGAAGCTGTCTGACTCCCAGTCGCCTCCTCCTCTCACTGCGCGGGAGTCTTCTGCGCAGGGAGGGCGTGGGTAGTGGAGGACCTGTGCTCTCCTCACTGATCTCCAGAGAAGAATCCCGGAGCTCTCCCTCCGCTTCCCCCATTTGCCCCCCTTTATCCCTGGTGTTGCGCTGATTTCCTTCCTCCTCTACCGAGCTGTTTCTCCCCCTGCTGCTGGGTCCTTCGCCTGCAGAATCTGGGAGCCTCCCCTTCGCCTCTCGCTCTGATGTCAGTTCCCTGACAGTAAATTTCGCTAAAAAACCCCAGAAACATTTCTTTTGAGTATTGTGGGTACAGATATCCCCTAGGGTTTAAGAATTTTTTTTTTTCTGTACGCAACCGCAGCAGTGAGGGTGCTTATTGTGAATATTGGAAAAATGACAGACTTCCTACTAGAGATGGTTACTCAAACTTACAGAATATGCAGAATTAGCCTCTCTTTCTGAAAGAACCAGAGACAATCGCAGACAGGAGTTCGTTCTAGAATGGGATACCGTATTTTTCGCTCTATCAGACGCACCTTTTCCCTCCTAAAAAGTAAGGGGAAATGTGTGTGCATCTTATGGAGCGAATGCAGGCTGCGCAGCTATCCTAGAAGCCAGAACAGCAAGAGGGATTGCTGCGCAGCGCTCCCTCTTGCTGTTCTAGCTTCTGGCTTAGCCCTTCTGTCCCTTCCCCCACCTCCCGGAAAAGCCCCCAAGAGCCGTGGTCCCATTAAAGAGCCGTGTGGAGCGTGTGTGTGGCTCTTGGGGGCTTTTCCCCAAGAAGGGAGAAGGACAACCCATCAATGACAGGCTGCCCTTCTCCCTCCTCGGGGAAAAGCTTGCAAGCACTGCACACACGCTCCTCGCAGCTTGTGGGATGCATCCCAGGCTCTGCTCAGCGCTCCCTTTAAAGAATTTTTTCCCTTGCATTCCCCCTCTAAAAACTAGGTGCGTCTTATGGTCAGGTGAGTCTTGACTCAACTGTTTAACTGACTCTCACTCACATCAAACTAGCCCAACCCACAGACTTATCCTCCCTCTCCGCCCTCGCTTGGCCAGGTCCTTTTGCATAGGCTAGCCCAGGAATTCTTCTGCAGCTTGTATTTCTCCCTTCACATCCCAAATAATCCCAAATTCGTACCATTTATTAATTTCCAGGGTTTGGGATGTCCCCCGCAAATCTATAACAATATTGTGTAATTGAGGAATTCCCAAGGGAATGTCAAGCAGGGAGGGAGGGGGGAAGAGAGAGAGTGCAATTCTGGGGGGGAGAGAAGATTGGAGGAGAGTTTGAAAGGGAGTTTGAATGTTGGGGAGGAGGCAGTTGAGAGTCGGTTGAGAGTGGTGGGTTCTGGAGGGGGGCACTTGGTGGGGTACCTGAAGCTGGGCTGGACAGCTATTCAGCTTAGGATCAATAGTCCAGTCGCCATCGCCCAGGGCATGTGGTCGTTTCCTGCCAAGAGAAGAGGGCTCTGCTAGCTGCCCAGGAACAGAATTTCCCCTATTTAGGAGGGCCATGGAGCTAAGGCTTGGCTTGTGCTGCTAAGGCCCAGATCCTCACACCACCCCCTCCAGTTACCTGGAAAGCTGCTTTACAGACCTGGGCTATACCTGATTATCGTCTTCCCAAGCAACTTAAAAATGTAATGTGGTGGACAACGAAAGATGTTTAAAGACTCTCTCAAGGCAGATCTAAAAGAAATGTTGTGTAAGCAATCAGGAAATGCTGGCCTGCGAACACTCCAATTAGAGAACAGCCTTTACCAATGGTGTCATGGACTTTGAAGATACTCGAACTCAGGACAAAAGGGAGAAACAAACTAGGAGGAAGCATGTTTGGCAAACCCTCACTGTGATCAACTCCCACCTGGAAATCTATATCCCCACTGTGGAAGGACATGTGGATTCAGAATTTGTTTCCACAGTCCATTATGAACTCACTGTTAAGATCGTGTTCATGGAAGACAATCTTACTTGGCTACGTGTGATTGCCAAAGAAGAAGGTGATAGAAATTGGGGGGCTATGGCCTTTTTTTATGGACATGGACTTAATGGAAATTCCTCATGGGAAGATGCCTTGCCTGTCCATGCTCTCCCAATGTCCGGTTGGTCCAACACTTCCAACCGTGTTGTGCTCCCCAAAGGGCGGCACCCATCCGGCAGGTGGAGGGCACCTTGGGGGGGGGGGATAGTGTCATGGGGCAGGAATCAGCTTCACCTGCTGAACAGCAGCCTGAAGGGGGAGAAGGGGAGTGACTTCCCCTGCAGCTTCATTCTCTTGAAGCGTGGCCCTGTGGAGGAAGAAGGACTTGGTATCCTCCTGGCAGACGTGGGGAATGGATGCCCAGTGCCCCTGCCCTGACATTGCTCCCCAAGAAAGCTTGGCCCACCCACTTCAAGACAAGAGCATCTGCTTTCTGCTCTCATGCAGGAAGGTTCTTCTCCCATTCTCTCTCTTCTTTTTTTTAATAAGTTTTTATTGTTAAAATAGTTCATCATTAATACACATATACAAGCATGCAAACAAACATTTCATACAATCCTTAAAAGTGTTCAAACATACTTACACTCAATCCCACAAATAATTGCTTTACCCATCACCATCCACCAACCCTTCACCCCACCTTTGTGTTTGACTTCCAATCTACTCAATTACAATTTCTTTCCACTTCTATTACTTTCTTTCACACACCTTTAGCCTAATTTCATACTTCTTTTTCTATTACACATTGTTATCCATCTTATTTGATATTTCAGCATTTTGAAACGGAACTTGTTTATTCTAATAGGAGTTCTGATTTTTCGATATGATTTTGCAAGTATCTTTTAAACGCCTTCCAGTCCCTATCTATCTTTTCTTTTGAAATCCTTCCAATTTCTTCCATTGTTTTGGATATATTGTAATACTCCAATAATTTGGCAAGCCACTCTGTTTTTGTTGGTATTATACCATTTTTCCAGTTTTTCACAATCAATAGCCTTGCTGCTACTGTTGCGTATAAATATGAGGTCTTATCTTCTTCCTTTAGGCTTCCTGGTACTATTCCCAATAGAAAACCTTCTGGTGTTTTCCTAAATGGGTATCTAAACATTTTTTTCATTTCATTATATATTATTTCCCAAAATTGTTTGATGTTTAAACAATTCCACCATATATGTATCATAGTACCTTTTCCCGTGTTGCATCGCCAGCAGACATCGCTGCAATTTTTATTCATTTTTGCTATTTTTTCAGGTGTTAAATACCATCTATGTTGCTTTTTAAGGTAATTTTCTTTCTTTTTTTTCCATAAATTTTTATTCATATTTGCATATATATACAGGAAAAACATAAACAAAAAAATCCACCACATACCTTATACAAATTATATCCACTTCACAAATCATAAATAAAATACATAACTGAGTTAGTCTCAACTGATCCTTGGACTTCCCTCCACTCCTTTGGTAAGTATCGAATAAATTATATAGTTGCGTACTTTTTAACTCTTTTATATAGGCCTTTCCCGCTGTTACAACCCCGCCAGTGTCACCTGAACTTTAGATTCCATATACACTAAATATTTCTTCCAATTGTCATGAAATTTCTGTTCATCTTGGTCCCTTAATCTTCCTGATATTCTATCAAGCTCAGCATAATTTATCATTTTAACCTGCCACTCACTTACGTTAGGTATTACTTCTGATTTCCAATTTTGTGCTAACATAATTCTTGCAGCTGTCGTGGCATATAGAAACAAGGTCTTATCTTCTTTTTTAATTTCTTTACCGACCATTCCTAACAAAAAAGCTTCTGGCTTTTTGGGAAATGTATATTTCAATATTTTTTTAAGTTCATTATAGACCAATTCCCAAAAGCCTCTCACTTTGCAGCACGACCACCACATATGGTAGAGGTCACCTTCTACCTCTCTACATTTCCAGCATCTTTTATCCTTCAACTTATAAATCTTCGCTAATTTCACTGGTGTATGGTACCACCTGTAGATCATTTTCCACAGGTTTTCCTTTAGTGCCGTGCATGCCGTAAATCTCATATTCTTATTCCATAGTTCCAACCACCTCTCAAAGTCGATGTTATATCCAATGTCTATCGCCCACTTAGTCATAGCCTCCTTCACCTCCTCATCTTTTGTATACCACTCCAGCAAAATATCGTACATCCTTGACAGTGTTTTGTTCTTACCTTCTATAACTTCTACATTAAATTTAGATTTTTTATCTTCAAATCCTACTTTCTTTTTGTCTTCTTTTAACAGGTCATTTACTTGGTGGTATTGCAACCACCCAGTAAATAAATTTTTGATCTCTTCATATGGTCTAAGTTTAATCCCTTGATCTGTCTTCCAAGTTAGTTCTTCATAGGTGGCATTCTTCCCTTCCATATTTTTTTTTTATATAGTTAACACCTCTATTGGTGAAATCCACCAAGGTGTCTTCCTTTCCAATATATTTTTATTTATTTCCCATACTTGGAATAGTGGTCCCCTAAAAATTTGATTTAGAAAGCCTCTATGAACTTTCACCTTTTCGTACCACAGGTACGAGTGCCACCCATACCTGTTATCGAAACCTTCCAAGTCGAAGATGTCCCTATTTTCCAATCTTATCCAATCCTTCAGCCACACTAAACACGCAGCTTCATAATATAAACTTAGATCCGGTAGAGCGAATCCCCCTCTTTCTTTTTTGTCCACCAATATTTTCATTTTTATTCGTGGTCTTTTGCCTTGCCAGATGTATCTCGCTAAGGCTCTTTGCCACTCTTTACACTGCTTTAAACCTTTTAGTACCGGAATGGTTTGGAACAAAAATAACATTCTGGGGAGGACGTTCATTTTGATAACCGCTATCCTCCCCAGAAAAGATAGCCTCAATCTCTCCCAGATTTCAAGATCTTTCTTAATATTCTTCCAAGTGACTTCATAATTATCCTTATATAGGTTGATATTTTTCGCTGATATCCACACTCCAAGGTATTTCACTTTCTTTGCTGTCATAATTCCCGTCTTTTGTTCTAGTTCTACAATATCTTCCTTAGCTAGATTTTTAGTCAACATTTTTGTCTTATTTTTATTAATCTTGAGGCCTGACACCTCTCCAAACTCTTCAAATTTTTGCAAGGCTTCTTTCATACTATTTTTCGGATCTTCTAAAGTTAATACAATATCATCCGTGAAAGCTTTTATCTTATGTTCTTTAGTCCCTACCTTAATCCCTTTCACTTCCGCTGCCTCTCTCAGTCTCTTAGTAAGTACTTCAAGTACTATTATAAATAACAGAGGAGACAGGGGGCAGCCTTGTCTAGTCCCTTTAGATATGTCGAAAAATTCTGATGTCGAGTTATTTATTATTAGCTTAGCTTTTTGTTCATTATAGATAGCTTCTATACCTTTTCTAAATCTTTCACCCAGCCCCCTCGTTTTTAGATTTTCTATCAGGAAGCACCAAGAAACGTTATCGAAGGCCTTTTCGGCGTCAATGAAAATCAAAGCGGCTTGTTTATCTATTCTGGTTTCCAAATATTCAATGATATCTATCACATTTCTTACGTTGTCCTTCAATTGTCTCCCTGGAAGGAAGCCCGTTTGATCTTTATGGATTCTGTTATTTAGTACTTTTTTAAATCTTTCTGCCATTACATCCGCAAACAATTTATAGTCGTTATTTAATAACGAAATCGGCCTATAGTTTTTCACCTCTAAAGCATCCACATCTTTTTTGGGAATTAGTGTAATATAGGCTTCCTTCCAGGTGTTCGGGGTCTTCCCTTCTTTTAAAATATTGTTCATCACTTCACATAGGGTTGGGCTTATTTGATCACTTAATACTTTATAATATTTGGCTGACAGACCATCTGGCCCCGGTGCTTTGCCAATTTTCATCTTTGATATTGCCTTTCTTACCTCCTCCTCTGTAATCAGCTGATTTAATAATTCTTTTTCTTCAGTTGATATCTGTTGTAAATGATGTTCTTTCAGATAGCATTCTATATCATGGCCTGACTCCTTATCTCTTTTATATAGATCCTTATAGTATTTCTGAAACAACCTTTTTATTTCATTTGGGTCTTCCACTATCTTGTCTCCATCCCTTATCTTACAAATCATATTTTGTTTTTTCCTTTCTCTTAGTTGCCAGGCCAAATATTTTCCTATTTTATTAGCAGATTCAAAACTCTTCTGTTTCAACATTTTAACTTTCCCCTCAATCTCCTGGTTTACTATCATAGAAAATTGGGCTTGTAATAACTTTATATTTTGTTTTATAGTCTCATCACCTGGCTTAGTAGTTAATTGTCTTTCATTCTCCATTAGCTGTACCAAGATCTCCTCCTTCTTTTTCTCTTTTTCTTTTCTTTGATGACTGTTTTTCTGAATTAGAAAGCCCCTCATGACGGCTTTCCCTGCATCCCAAACCGTTGCTAAAGCTGTCCCTTTATTTAAATTCCACTTAAAGTACTCTTCAATTGTTTCTTTTGCCTTAATCACTATCTTTTGATCATTAAATAGAGATTCGTTCATTCTCCATCTAAGTACTCTAGTCTCTTTACCCTTTAACTCTAAATATACTGGGTTATGATCAGATATAGTCTGTGGGAGAATTTCAGATTTGATTAAATTCTGTATCAATTCCTTAGTGATCCAAATACCATCTATTCTCCCCCAACTCTGGTTAGGATTTGAGAAGAAAGTATATTGTTTTACAGTAGGGTTTTTGAATCTCCACGCGTCAATTAGTCCCATATTATCAACCAAATCAAAAAATGTCTGCGGTAACTTGCCTTCCTTAGTTTCTTGTTTTCTTGTTGATCTATCCAGGTTCAGTGACACCACCCCATTAAAGTCACCCATCACTATCATTTTTTGATCCATCCACTCTGTTAACTTATTACCTAATTCAGAGAAATTTAAGGTAATTTTCTTTCAGTATATAACACATAGTGAATTTCATATCTTCTTTCCACAAATTTTCCCATTGTTCAAACACAATATTTTCCCCAATATCTTGCGCCCATTTAATCATTGATGCTTTAACCAATTCATCCTTTGTTTCCCACTCTAAAATCAGATTATACAATTTAGATATATTTTTTGATTTTCCTTGTATTAAGTATTCATCGAATTTTGATATTTCTTTTTCAAATCCTAACTTTTTGTCTTTCGCTAATCTATACTTAATTTGAATATATTGGAACCAATCACTAATATGAGCTTTAATTTCTGTGTAATCCTTTAATTCCAATTCTCCGTTTTCTTCCTTTAATACAGTTTTATAGGTAGCCCAATTTTCTTTCATATTTAATTTTTTCACTGCGACAATTTCTGTTGGCGATGCCCACCAGGGAGTTTTCGGTTCTAGGAGTCTTTTATATTTCTCCCATATTTTATATATAGATTTTCTGATTATATGCCCTAGGAAGGCTTTATGTACTCTCACTTTTTCATCTATTAGATAGGCACGCCATCAAAATCTCGTCTCTACTCCCTCTAAATCCAATACATCCGAGTCATCTAATTTGATCCATTCCTTTAGCCAAGTCAGACCCACCGCATCGTGATATAACTCCATATCTGGGAGACCAAATCCTCCTCTCTCCTTCTTATCTATCATTATTTTGTGTTTTATTCTTGGCTTTTTCCCTGGTCAGGGTTCTTTTCCCATTCTCTGTTGACACTCAACTTGGAGGGTATTCTCCCAGCCCTTCCTCTTTCCTGTTCTTTTTATGGGAGGCTTTGGCAGCAGCCACAGCGGTGCAGACAGGAGATCCTGGAAGAAAGAAGGGATCTTTGAAGCAGGAGAGAACTCAACACTAAGGGCTGCTTTGAGGGAAGAATCACTGGACGTGTGAATGGGCTGTCACAGGCCATGACAGTTTTATTGATTTATTATGCTGTAAACCGCTTTGAGATTTTTATTACAAATATAAAGCGGTATAGAAATTTAAATAAATAAATAAATAAATATGTGGGAAATGGATTCCCCAAGGAATTTACATACCACAATTTCCAGGGATATTTGTTTCTTATGGCACCATGGCTGAGCCCTTTCTGCCTGAGAACCTGTGAGGCAGAAAGGAAAATAAAAACAGAGGAAGTAACCAACCAGTAATTCACTACAGAAAATATCATCTGGGGACCACAGCTGAGGACCTGCCAAGCTGTCAACATCTGTGGACAAGGCAAGCCAGGGAGCCAAACTGGGCCGGGAAGGAGCCATGCCCGTACGGAGAAGGGGCAGTGGGGACGCGCCGCGAGGGACGTCAGCCGGGAACCGCCGGGATGTCATCCAGCTTTTCATCCCAGGAGCCGGAGCTGGAGCCTCGTCCCTGGAGGCGTGGCGCTGTGGAGGAAAGGGGACATCCTATGAGAATGGGCTGTGAGGGGCCAAAAACTACTGACAGAACGTCAACTCAGACGCACTTTCACCCACCCCAGCCCCATTTGGCACATGTGGGGAATGGATTCCCCATGGAATTAACATACCACATCTTCCATGGCCATCACCCCTTTGTCCATTTGGGCCCTGCGGTACAGTAGCCTCTTAGGACCTGGGAGACAGAAAGGAAACTACACATCACCACTGGCGGCCAATGATCGCTGCTCCTGCCTGGGTGCCTGACCCCTGGCTTGGAAGGAGGGGGGCGAGGGGATGGTGCAATACCGGCCTGCAACACCCCAACCCAGCCCTGTTTCACACAGGTCAGGGCCGCAACCTTCCTGCACATGTGGGGAATGGATTCCCCATGGAATTAACATACCACAATTTCAAATGTTTGGTTCATTCTTTGTGCCACAGCAGCCTCCTTCTTGCCCCGGCACCATAGCAGCCTCTTAGGACCTAGTAAAGGAAAAGAAAAACAGAGGAAGAAGTTACAGGTGTCCGGGAATCCCAAAGTCTAAACTCAGAAACCCCAGCTTATGTCTCGCAGGAGGACTCAGGATCCAGCCTCGACCTCAACCTTTCTCTCTTCCTTCCCTGTGTCATATTAAAGATTGTAAGCCCCTTGGGGCAGGAACATTTTTTTACCTGCAGTTGGTAAGATGACAGGGAAACACTTCCCCTGCTACACAAGGTGACAACATACTTCCGGATTTTGCTGGGTTTCCCAGCACCGCTGGGCTGCTGCTGGGCTGCTGGAGGTTTTCCCAAACCACGGCCCTGCGAAGGAAGAAGGACATTGTACTCTCTAGGGGACGGGGGTCCCGTGGGCCATCCCCAATGATTTCCTTCAGGGGCACATCGCCCTCAATATTTTCTCCCCTGCCAGTCTGCCTTCCTCCTTCCTCACTCTTCCACATCCCTCCTTCTCCTGTTTGGCACAGAGCAGCCCGGCAGCAGCCCATGGGCAGGCAAGCCAGTGGAGGCAGGGCCTTCCTGCGGTGGAGACATAGGGCCCCCGGGGGGAGCAGCAGCCCCAAACTTCTGTAGGGACAGCCTGAGTGCTGGCGAGGGTGTCTGGCCAGCTGACCCAGGGAAGGAGGGGGACAGAACAAACACCCCTGCCATGCTGCCCATGCCCACGTCACCGCTGGCTGCCAACCAGCGCTGCTCCTGCCTGGGCACATAATGGCCAGACCCCTGGCTTGGAAGGAGGGGGGTGAGGGGCTGGGGAGAGACAGGCCTGCTCCCCCCCCACTCCAGCACTCAATTGGCATTTCCCCCCTACCTGAACTCTGAGCCTTTTCACACTTTGCCTCTCTACGGGGGTCTTTGTCCTTCCCCCTGTCCCAGTACCTCTGGGGTGAGAGGCCTTTGTCTGGGCTCCAGTCCGTCCCATGATGCAGCGGCTCCCAGGCTGAACCTTCTCCTCCCTGCAAAGGAAACGGAGACATCAGCAGGCGCCTGGCTCCCAGCCACGCTAGCCCCAGTCTGGGGCAGGAGGGTGGGACCTGGGAAGAGGCATTTCCTCCTACCTGATCTTATCAGCTGCCCCAACCTGTACTCCTCCGTACGGGCGTCTGGGCTCCGTCCCGACTGGTCTGGCACAGAGGCAGCAGCCAAAGTCTCCTCCAGCTCCAGAATAACTCTGGAGGTGATTTTGATGGGTGGAAATCTTGGCTGCTACTTCTGCGCCAAGTAGGGCCGGGAAGGAGCCATACAGGCAAGGAGAACGGATGGAGGGGGAGGCAGGCGAGGATCAGGGGCCGGGAACCGCAGTGATGGTCTGTTGTTCTTCATCCTGGGAGTAGGCGCTGGAGCCTCATCCCTGGAGGTGTGGCCCTGTGGAGGAAGCAGGACATCATGTGAGAATGGGCCTCTGATGGGCCAAAAACTATGGAAGGACCCCTTTGTTCCCTCTGTCCCAGTACCTGAGGGCCATTACATCTCTCCAAGGATTTGACCAGAAGAAAGTATATGTTGGGGAAAGGCTCCCTCCCTGCAAAGAAAACGGAGACATCAGCAGGCTCCTAGCTCCCAGCCACGCTAGCCCAGTCTGGGGCAGGAGGGGGGGGGGACCTGGGAAGGGGCATTTCCTCCTACCTGATCTTATCAGCTGTGCCACCCTGTCCTCCTCCGTACGGGCGTCTGAGCTCCGTCCCGACCGGCCTAGCACAGAAGCAGAAACCAAAGTCTCCTCCCTCTCTGAAATAACTTGTGAGGCTGTTTTAATGGAAGGAAACTTTGGGTGTTGCTTCTGCGCCAAACAGGGCCGGGAAGGAGCCATGCCCACATGGAGAAGGGGCAGTGGGGAAGAGGTGTGAGGGATGTCAGTCGGGAACCGCCATTGATGTTCTCTCGCCCTTCATCCCGGGAGCTGGAGATGGCATCTCATCCCTGGAGCCTGGCCTTGTGGAAGAAGCAGGATACAGTATGGGCTCTCATGTGAATGGGCTCTCACTGCCTGCAGATTCCCCAATTATTGCATCGCCACACCATGCTGCTGGGCAAACTCACAGAGCATGAAATTGCTGGTGGCTCCTGAGGTTTAATGTTCACAGTTGTACTCTGTGTCCATCTGGGAACTGTAGCGTCACACGCGAGTTGAGACCAGGAATAGCCAGTGGTGGTAGAGGCGCAGTGTTGTCCCAGAGGATACATATGGGAAATGCCAGGGAACCCAGAAGTCTAAACTGACAGATTAGTTCTTTCAGCAGGACTCAGGGACCACCCTGGACCCTCAGCCTTTCGCTGTTGCCTCCTTGCCTCAAATTAAAGAGTTTAAGGAACCTCTTTTTAAAGGGTCACACGCAGTGATGGTGCAGAGAAATAATGCAAAATAAATCTCACTACGTTTCTGCCCCGTGTAAGCTAAAGCCTGCTAGAGACCTTTCCCTTGAAATGATAGACTGTGCACCCACCACACCTTTGGGGCTCAGCCCCACTTCCCCTTGGGTCGTGTCCCCAGCAAGCTCAGGTGTGTTAACAGATTTGCCCTTTGCTAGACGGGCCAGCCTGGTTTGCAAAAGTCAGCCCAGGAATTCCTTGTCTGGCACAGTTGTGCAGCCTGTACTTTCATTGATATTCCAATTAATCAAAATTCTACCGTTTATCTATTTCAAGGGTTCGGGGGGGGGTCTCCTGAAAATGTTTAACAGTATTTTTCCTGCACAGTTTTTAATGCTACTATTGTTGTGAACCGATGCATGATTTATAAAGTAAATAAAGCTTATTTTTAAAGTTCCCATGTTGATGCCTGATTCTTTCTTAAGTGGGGCAAAGGGGGGAAGGCAGCTAGCTTCATAGCTGGACTTGCTCAAAACAAGCTTTTGCAGCCTGATTCCTATCCTTTTAAGTTTCCTGTCAAGGATGGAATTTTAAAACTCTGTTTTTAAAGAACCAGGTGGCAACCCTACTTCAGGTATACAGGACCCACACTGTGAATGGTGCTCACAAATGTACCGGGAGCCACTGTAGATCCTTTAGGACCGGTGTTCTGTGGTCCTGCCAGCTGCTCCCAGTCCCCAGTCTAGCTGTCGCTACATCTGCTGGCTCCTCTCAGATACACCTGAGCCAATCTGATCTGAGGGGAATCCCTTCCTATCCTCCAATATATGGTCTTCTGTTAGAGCTTGAGCAGGACCAAGCCCCATCTCCCAGGCGTCCCCTTGAAGGCAAGGCACAATCCTGGGACCCTCAACACCCAACGGTTCTCCATTTCCAAGGCACGGGGTCCCTCCCCAACTCAAGAACGGGGCATCTGAGCTCCTTCGACCTTCCTGGTTCCTCCTCATGACTGAGTTCCTAGGACTCCACGGATCTCTGCAAATGGGAGCTGTTCTCAGAGCCCCTAACAAACTACAGTTCCCAGGATCATGGGGGGGAAGACATCTGCTTTTTAGAACAGGCGCTTCAGGTTACAGACTCCACTAACCCAGAAATAGTACCTCGGGTTAAGAATTTTGCTTCAGGATGAGAACAGAAATCGCACAGTGGCAGCGGGAGGCCCCATTAGCTAAAGTGGTGCTACAGGTTAAGAACAGTTTCAAGTTAAGAATGGACCTCCAGAACAAATTAAGTCCTTAACCCAAGGTACCACTGTACTACTACTAATACTAGTAGTAGTTATTTGTACCCCGCCCATCTTCCTGGGTTGCCCCAGCCACTCTGAGGTAGATGGAGCAATCTAGGGTCTAAATCCCCTTCCTTACTGTATTTTAATATTGTGTTGGAAGCCGCCCAGAGTGGCTGGGGAAACCCAGCCAGATGGGCGGGGTATAAATAATAAATTATTATTATTATTATTATTATTATTATTATTATTATTATTATTATTATCATTATTATCATTATTATCATTATTATCATTATTATCATTATTATTACAGTGGTACCTCGGGTTACATGCGCTTCAGGTTACATACGCTTCAGGTTACAGACTCCGCTAACCCAGAAATAGTGCTTCAGGTTAAAAACTTTGCTTCAGGATGAGAACAGAAATCGTGTGGTGACGGCGCAGCAGCAGTGGGAGGCCCCATTAGCTAAAGTGGTGCTTCAGGTTAAGAACAGTTTCAGGTTAAGAACGGACCTCCGGAACAAATTAAGTACTTAACCCGAGGTACCACTGTATTATTATTATTATTATTATTAGACTTAAATCTGCGAAAGCAACAACAGGGAAGGCAAAGGCATTTTATGCTTCTCAAGAACGTTAAGTTTCGAAATATCAAACGACGCCTGGGTGCTTAGTTTTATTAATGCGTGTGATTTATGTAACAAAGATACAAACTGTACAAAAGAAAAGGGGGAGCATTGATTGGTGCTGAACAGAGCAGGGTAAGGAAAGAACACGGGACCTAACATCTGCATTGCTATACAGACCCATCGCCAGTCCTTTCCACCCGACTCTGGGCACAAATGGCCCCTTTTCCGGAAGTTTTGCAGTCTTTAGAGTAGCTCTGCCTCTGTGCCTAGTACTGCCCGCAGCATCACACCAGCAAGACAGCAGCAAAGGCCTTGAAGGTTAGCATGCCAAATAATGACATGGCTCTGCACCACTTGCCCAGTGCAGGATGGCATCTTAAGTTGCAGCAACGTTTAGTTTTGCCACCGAAGGAGCCTGCCAAGCTATCAGTTCAGTCAAAGAAATGACAAGATCAGAAGGGAACTTGTGCAATATAAATAATTAGAAAAACATACAACTCGAACTACAAAAATATCTTTAATTTTGTTGTCCTGCAAGCCTGGAATGCTGTAAGCTAGGACGGTTCCCCCTTTCCCCTCAACATGAGACGATCTTTAAGTTGCTCCAAGAAATGTTGATACAAGGGTAGGCTTCATGAATTTTCGGACCTGAAATGAAACAAAATTACAAATCTTCCACAAAGCTATATTTTCCAACTATGCCACAACCCCCCAAAATCACTTGGCTATGGGGCGATTTATAACATTATGTCAAGTTACTAACTAAAAGAACATCTGTAGTCAATATAGCTACGCAATGATTTCTATTTGGGTGGAAATATTTTGTTGAAATGCAACAGATGGTAAGAAATTCTCTTAAATTTAAACCAGGGGAAGACACACAAACTAGTAATTCACTACTGTTTCACTTTCTTGTATTAAAAAAAATGGAGACATTCTCTTTCATTTTCTCAGTGCGTTCACATGTGGTTTATTATTATTATTATTTATTATTATTTTAACTGCAATTTATAAGCTGCTTTCCAGCAAGACCTTATAGGTCACAGAACATCTGAAAAAAGCTATATAATTAGCTTCGCTGGCCCTTTCCCTCCTCTCTGCTCATTGCTAAAGGAAAATTTTATACTGTCGAACCTCCGTTTACGTAACCCTCTTGGTTGTGGTTCAAGGACCTGACCCCCGCAAAGTAAAATGAAGACACAGGGACACGTGATATAAGGTTAATGGGCTAGAAAAGGCCACAACTTTATTGATTACAGCAATGGAAAGGTATTGGCTTAGGCATTGGATCGAAACAAGTGGGTTATTCACCAGTAGGTGGAGCCTGTTGATGCTAATCCAACTATAGGCTCACCCCTGCTGTCACCGAGGGTCGTGCCAAGGCCTCCCGCCAAGCAGGCATCGGACGGAATACACGACCCCCAGATTCCTTTACCGGAATACCCCTATAAATTGAAGGCATAGGCGATGGCCACACCTAGCACTTCGACACACCACAACACATTATTCCAATGCCTAACCTACCCACCAATACCACCAGAAAGTTGTGACGATTGCTACGAGGTAGGCGAAAAAACCAAAAAGCCTAATGCCAAATGGAAAAACTCCTACCAGGCCCCCCGGGCAACCGGGGCGACCAACCTAAGGTCCATAGCAAGGCCAATGACCTAAGCCCTAACTCAAAGGGAGTGGAGGGTGGGTGACTCGCACAGGACGACAAAGAGAAATGAGGCCGGGGAGAGGCTGGCACTGCAGCATAGAGGCTGCTGGACACGCCCCCCCATGGCACCTGGTTGGGCGGCCACCGGGGGGGGCGTGAGTGCCAGCTAGGTGAGCTGGAGGCAGGGGGCAACGCTAGGTGAGCTGGAGGCAGGTCTTGCCACACGCACATGCGCAGAAGCAGTCTGCGTATGCACAGAAGCGGTCCTCAGGTTGTGGAAACTTCGGGATCCGACCGAACCTCCAGAACAGATCACGTCCGCAACCGGAGGTACCACTGTAGATAGAAGGATTTTTAAAAAAACAAACACCAAAACCTCTCTTATTTGCCTATGCCAGTTTGTCTACACTTTCTTCCCCATGATTTTAATGCATGTTGTATTTAAATATAACTCTCAGCAAAAGAAACAGCAACAAGTGTTTCCCTCTTCCTTTTTAGTTCAGTGAACCTCAGCTATTACAGTCTGCCAACTGATGAACAGGATTCAGTGCAGTTGCAACTTTCGCGAGGGCTAAATTCCCAGTAGTGGCACATCAAGGGAAAATTGTGCAAAGTCAGAACGGCCCCTGGAGCCACTCCCGTCTTGAGCTCTTGCAAGATCGGGGCTGTCCGAGATCTCTTGCAACCCTCCCGGAGCCCAGTAAGCAAGGCAGAGAGCTTTAAAGCACTTTCTCCAGTGGGAAAACCCTTCACAGAAAGAGCTTTAAAGTTCTTTGCCTTGCTTGGCAAGCTCTGGGACAGTCGCCCAAGAGTTTTGGGGGCTTCCCCAAGGGTAGGCAAGGACTTCCTTTCTCTCTCTCTCTCTGTCTGTCTGTTTGTTTATTAGGGGGCCATCCTCATAATGCTATGATTGAGCAAGTAAAACCTGTGTAAACTGCAATCCTGCTGTATCAGGATTGCTTATCTAGAGGGCTTAACCGTAAGCCACTCTTTGCACCTGTCAAAGCATGGAAAGAGCACAGAAAAATAAAATAAATGAACGGTTTACCACCATCCAGCCATTCCACTCATTAACCCAGCCCCAATTAATATTCACGCAAGCAGGATGAGTCTAAAAGCCCTACAAGCAGCTTTTGTTAATCTGATCCTGCCACTAAATGAAAGGAGCTTTAAGTTTTTCGGCTTATTGGCTCCACCTGCTGGTGCATCTTTGAAGAGTTTCTAGCAATACTGATTTATTTATCAAATTCCTTCCAAGGACCTCAAGGTGACATATGTGTCTGTGACGGAAAGCTCGGGCAGACCTGAGTCTGGTAGGTGCAGCGCAGTGGATTTCTGCCAGAGCGGTGTAGCTGGCAGAGTGCTGAGCTGCAACCTCTCTAGCTGCGGGGACAGCTAGCCAGAAGGGGGTGAAAGACAGCACAAAGTGTGTGAGAGAGAAAAGCAGTTGAGAACCGGGCTCCTGGCATTCAGCTGGACAAAAGTTTAGCCCCTGAGCTGTGTGTGTAACATCCACCCCGGGGGAAAGGTCTACAGCCAGAGAAAGAGATTAGCGTCTTTTGACATCTTTCCGCAGGGCCTGCAAGATGAAGCTGTTCCGCCTGGCCTTTGGTTTGGACTCGGTCTGACCCTTATGTTTCCCTCCCCTTATGGTCTTGATTTATCAGCTATTTTAAAATGAGGCTGCATTTTAAATTGCATTTTAACCTGTATTTTAAATTGTGCTTTTTTTTTATCCCTCTCTTTTCCCCCTATAATGTTTTTATTGTGATTTTATTTTATTGGTGTTAGCCGCCCTGAGCCCGGCTCTGGCCGGGGAGGGCGGGGTATAAATAAAATTATGTATTATGTATTATTATTATTATTATTATTATTATTATTATTATTATTATTTTGAGAGTATGCAGACAAGTGAGAAATAGGTAGCTGAGACAGGAGAAGTGGAGCTGTGAGGGAAGACTCTACTTGGGTCTCAGTTTGGTAAACAGGGAACAGAACTTCAGATATAAACTTCAGATATAAACCCAAAATAATTTAAGAGGGGTGTGGTGATCCCCTGGTCTCGGCAGTGAGATTTATAGAAGGTTGGGAAACTGACAAAAAGAACCGCCTTACCTCAGAACCCAAAAATTAAGACTTAAGCCAGAGCTTTCCAAACTTTTCAAGTTGGTGACATACTTTTTGGACATGCAACATTTCGCGACACAGTAAATCAGTTTTGCATCATTTCATGACGAAGTAATTTAGTTTTACTAGCAAACTGGAGGTTAAACTAACTCCTTTCCAGCCCCAGGAGGAGCACGGGGAACGTTCATGTGACACACCTACACACTGCAGCCGACACAGTAACGTGTCGCAACAGTTTTAAAAGCTCTGACTTCAATACCTCAAGGTTTACTTTAAAGAACTGAAGGAAATATAAGCTGCATGTTTACCCTCTTGTTTAGAAGCGGCAACATCCACTGAATGTCATATATATCTTAAAGTGTGTTTACTGTTTCTTGATATAATTCTATCTCCCGACACTTCTTTTGTTTTACCAATTTTGTTCTTAAAATAAAACCTTTTATCCGTTTAACTTTTCATAAGTCTCCCAGTGCCGGGGTTTTCTTTAAAGAAGCAAAATAGTCAGGGAAGGCATGCCTCACTTTATGCTCAGTGGAGACTCAAGAGTGGGCGTGAAAAGATTAAAGAACCCAAGGAAACTCTACATTTTCCTTACCTGCTTCCTTTCATTTGAGTGAAGAGGACAACACATTCCTTATTCAAGAGATTACGTAGGTTGTACACGTTCCCTACAATTAAACAGAGTGATTCCATTATAGGACAAGTCAACCATTTTATAAATGCAAAAATGAGATGGTTTTCATTTCACTTATAGTTGGATATCGGTGGGGCATGCATTATAATGGACCTGCTTCCTAAATATCACCACTTTAACAGTGTGCTGTCCAAAGCATAAAGAACACTGGAGAAGTCTTTGGGTCAAATAGAAAAAGATCTAGTACAAATACAAGGGCTCTTGATCCCCCCCACCTGCACCTCCATTTTTGCCAAACACTTCCCTGTGCCTTACCAAATTACATTTCATTCTGATTGGCACATTAGAGGCTACAGTGGGAATGGAGTGAGTGGGGGGGGGACCTATTATGTGACTAGAGCTCCACACACAGTTCTTTGGATACAAGTCTTTTTGCTCAATTTATTATTACTATTATTATTTATTAAATCTGTATACTGCCCTTCAGGGATGCGGGTGGCGCTGTGGGTTAAACCAGAGCCTAGGACTTGCCGATCAGAAGGTCGGCGGTTCGAATCCCCGCGATGGGGTGAGCTCTCGTTGCTCAGTCCTGGCTCCTGCCAACCTAGCAGTTCGAAAGCACGTCAAAGTGCAAGTAGATAAATAGGTACCGCTCCGGCGGGAAGGTAAACAGCATTTCCGTGTGCTGCTCTGGTTCGCCAGAAGCGGCTTAGTCATGCTGGCCACATGACCCAGAAGCTGTACGCTGGCTCCCTTGGCCAATAAAGCGAGATGAGCACCACAACCCCAGAGTTGGCCACGAATGGAACTAATGGTCAGGGGACCCTTTACCTATACTGCCCTTCATCCAAAGATAACAAGGTGGTTCCCAACATAAAAATACGAAACTATGTTTCCTAAGTACCACTTCCTCCATTGTATCCAAGTGCAGAACATTTTATACTGAATTCATATAATCAATTGCAAAGTGTCAGCATTAATTGTAAAAATAGCTAACCCCACACCTGCTGCTCTCACAGCCTCCCAAAAGGGCCACATCAACCCAGTTTAAACAGCTTGGGATATGAGGGGCAAGGTCTTCTCATCTGGTTAGATGCTTCACAGCTGACTGCCTTACTTCTCCTTCAAAAGGCAGAGAGGCAGCGGAATGGGAATGATGGGGAGGCTTCTCAAAAGTACCAAGAGAGGAAACACGGCTGATTCTTCCTCTGGTCTCCTTCCAGGTGTTGTGCAAAGAGGTAAAGGAAAGGTGCATTCTTCTAGTGCAGGGACACCCAATGTTGCTCTACACTTTGCAGAAGTCCCAGAAGGAACAGCGGGAAGAAATGCTGAACTACTCGATTCCTCTCTTGCTTCTTCAAAGCAGCACGTGAAGTGCCCCTTAGTCATGCAGTCAGACCAGGGGCGTACAAAGTAGGAGGAGGGCCGCCCCGGGTGCCACTTCGGGGGGGGGAGGTGTGACAAGATGGCCCCTACGTCCCTCCAGCTGTAGGGCGGCTGAGGAGGCACACAGTCAGTATGGGCGCCGCTTGCGCAACATCCGTATGGGCTGCCACTCACATGGCGACTGTTCAGGCTGCTGTGCGTGCACACTCTGTACGGGATGCTGCACATGCGCACTCCATATAGACGTTGCATATGCGCCACCGGGCGGTTCGCCCGGCCCCTTGGCGTCCTGCCCCGGGTGCCGGAGAGGGTTCCTCCGCCACTGAGTCAGACACAACGTATGCCCCAACATTGCTCAAGAAAACAGGATCATCTCCTTCCATAGACATTTATTCTCCCCCTTCTGCATTCAACTTCACCTTAGCCCTTCCCCCTCTCAAAAATGCTCATCATTTGGCAGATGATCGGTACACTTACCCGGCGGGATAAAAAAATAGTCTCCGGCAGTCAGACGGTAATACTGGTCGTACAGCATCAAAAGGAGCTTCCCACAAGAAATGTGAAAAACCTTCAGAAATGAAAGCCATAAAGGTTACTTCACTTTTCATCTTAAAACTTGTATAAATAAAGTATCAACAGGCCTCTGGGATTTTAAAAGGCTCACATTGCTGTATTTACAGACCCCTGGTGACGTCAGTCAAATCTAGGAACAACAAGGGTTTTACCTCGTATACAAAAACAACTGATTGGGGCGGAGTAAATATGTCGACTGGAATAATGCACAACTAAGATGAACACCTGCAGATCTTTCCAGAGAGCTCTGAAATGAGGGGTGTGTCAATTAAAATTCTGTCTCTCTGAGATTATACTGAATTCCCCTGCCCACTTGTGGTTTCATGTAGGAAACTATTTTAGTAATTTGAATGTTTTGTTGTGCCTCATTTTTTAAAATATTTTTTGGTTAAGCAACTTTTATTTTATAAAGGAACGTGGAATATACATGTTTTCAATAAAATTAATAAAAATTAACGATATGGATCATAGTTCTGATGTTTCCTACTCCATTTAAGTAGAAATCAAGCAGTGATTACTCCTTCAGGACACTGAGATGATCAGCAGATTATATCTGGATAAACAAGATTTGATTCAACAAGGAGCAAATCATTACTAGGTTTCTGCGATATCTCTTAAGCAGCCATTCTGCGTTCTTGAAGGTTATTAGTTATTTTTCTTTTGTAAAGCACATCTGACCCCCATATCAAGCTGACTGGCAGGATAGTCACACACTATTTTGGTCAAACATTAATCTGTGTCACTGAATAGTCATCAGTTGTTGAAACGAAGGATTATGGCAGATCTTGGGCTCACCAGGCAACAAGGTTCCTTTTTAACCAGGCCTTTGGTTGATACGATTTACATCCTATCCCCTTTCAAAATGTGTTTTTTTGGGGGGAAGGGGGCTATTGAATTGTTGCTTTTGTTTTTATTAGGTGTTTTGTGGTTCTATATCTTGATTTTATTCTGTGAACCACCCTGAGTATAGGGCAGTATATAAATTCAATAAATAAGAAGAAGAATGAGAATAAGAATAGTGCAATTGCATGACAGGAAGAGATGTTTTCAGTTGGATCCCTAGGACTGCCATAATGTCTCATTCTGGCTTCAGTTCCTTCACTGAAGAGGTTAAGCCTCGAAGAGAGCAGCCCACAGCGACTCCTGAATTGGGGGCATCCGGCAAAACCATTTCTTGCTTGCTTAAGACTATTGCAGCAGCAGAAGAGTGCTGCGCTGTGCACTGCATCCATTCCCATTAGCAAGAAGATCCAGCTTTTCAAAGCACAACAGTTTATCCACCCAAACAATGGTTTTGGATACTTTTGGTGCTGTGAATGCCTGGGCGCTACTGAAGGGGTGGGTGGTTGAAGGGAACCAATATCCTGGGCAATTTCCTACGACAGACCTTTCCATTGCCACTACTCGGCACAGAATCAATACACTGGGGAGGTAATCCAATCTCTGTACAGCTTTACCTGCTGGCATTGCATTATGAGAGAAAATACGTTTTCTTTTAACGAAAAAGCAAGCTGCCCTTGCTTCAAAGGGGAAATCCATAAAGTAATGAATTATTAACTCAGCAGCAGAAGCTTATGGGGATGGGAAAGTGAAGAGTAAATACACCATGCATTGCAAAGAGTGTGATGGATTCATTAACATGTACAGTCATTTTTGCCTTGTTAATGAAAGAGGTGAGGGGGCAGAGTTATCTCTGCCACAACTCCATCCGGAGACTGCTCCAATAATTTTACTTGTTGCATAAAAAGGGGGGGGGGGTCTACAACAGGAAGCCATCTGACTTAGCAGTGCTCTTATGCACTTCTTAACAGAACGTCTTGAACTAGCAATCTTAGAACTAAAATGTATTATTTTTGTTTTTCTTAAGATTGAGATGGTTTTGGCACATATACACTGACAAAGTTCTGTTGCTGTACTCTGAAGTGACTCTGATTGTTTGCAGTTGGTTTTTTCCTCTGTAATTGTGCAACTGTTACATGTGATACAACAACAACAAACTAAAATGCAGAGTTCTAGTTTTCACAAATTAAAAAATATGTTTTCCATCTTTTATCATATGTAAGGCATAGTGCAAGATTCAACGTAGCATGAGAAAGAACCCACTCAAAAATGGGACTTCTAATTTTTCTGCTCCCCCACCCCCCAGAGCCCTGCACAACCAAAAACCTGTTTCAGAGGATTGAGGGACCCTCTGGAGATTTGTGGGGCACATGGGGGTCAGGAAGGGCAAAAAAAGAGAAACCAGAAATCCCATTGCACAGGTGGATTTCTGCTGCACAGGCAGTCAGACGTCACTAGATGTCAGCCATAGAATTTTTGCAAATGCATTTCAGATTTCAACTGTAAAACATTGACTGTGACTAGCCTGTAAATTCCAGTGACAATCTGTTTTCTGTTTAAAAGTGATGGGCACTCGGACTAGATAAAAATTAAAAGAAAAAGATTCCACAGTTCTGCATTCAGCTAAAAGGATGGTGGATCAACACAGGAAATCGATACCCTTTGTCAGGGTATCTCAAGCTTCTGAGGAACATTATTTCCCAATTTTATTAAAAGCCCAATTCTTTTTTTCCATGAAACTCGCTGTTTAGATCAAACATGCCTCCTGACTGGAAGGAAGCCCAAAGCAATGACTCATGCAGAGATGCGGCAAACAGCCTCCTCCAAGGTATGTAATTCTGTTGTGTCTGCAGTAGGATCAGCAAAAATATAATGGGCAGCATCCTTAGTAAGCAGGTGTTTTGGGCTTATAGGATTGTTTAATCATTTAAGATTTCATAATATATACAAGCGTCCCGGTACATTCTTTGCCCTGCAAAGCCTTGAGATACTTTACCACAGAAATGCACATGTCATGTAGATCAGTGGTGTCCAAACTCTTTTCCAAAGAGGGCCAGATTTGATGAAGTGAAAAGCCGTGAGGGCCGACTAAAGGGCCAACCAAAGTTGTTAACCTTTTTTTAGGATTGAAGTTATTGAGCTTTTTTTTTAAAGAATGGAACTTTTTTTAGGGCTGAAGTTGTTGACCAGATTGAACTGGCCAGCAGGCCAAATTAGGCCCCCAAAACGGACTATGGACATGCCTGATATAGATTGACAACTGAGAAAAAACAGTTGCTCCATCTCACAAGAGGGAATATTAACAAAACTGGTAAAATACCAATATGAAAGCATACATAGGAAAAACGTGAGAACGTAACAATTCCATGATGCAAAAACATATACAATTTCTGGTATACTCACCAGTGTATCTGTGTGGGAATACTGAAATCCCTTTTCTTTTAATGGCTTTAGTATCAGTTTGCCAGCAGAAAAGAAAGGGGTATTCAGCTGTTTGTATATGGACACCGTCTCATCATTGATGAAAAGCAAATGTGAATTACTCCTGCTCACACAGTCTGTTACAAAACCAGAAAATAAATACATGACTTAATATTCATAGGAGATGACAAGGTCAGATAATGTACACTGCAATATAACATGTGCTATCTTAGTCGTATGCAAAAAACCTGCTTGCTTCATCAAAAGGTAATCATGCAAAATTCTGCGGCGCACTGAAAGTTTGCATTGCAGTCAATGGCAAAATCAGAGAGTTGTAATATTTAAGGTAAGTATACTGTATTCAAAAAGTGAAATATGAAAAGCAAAGGAATGATACAAGCAGTTCTGCGTGGGGGTGGGAGTGAGGAGTATATGCAGGATCATCATGGTTCTTGAAACGGCCACAGAGCAAGTTTTCAATATACAGTGGTACCTCTGGATGCGAACGGGATGCGTTCTGGAGCCCCGTTCACATCCTGAAGCAAATGCAACCTGCGTCCGCGCGTCACAATTTGCCGCTTCCGCGCATGATGTCATTTGAGCATCTGCGCATGCGGCGAAACCCAGAAGTAACGCACTCACTTACTTCCAGGTCGCCATGGAGTGCAACCCAAAAATATTCATCCCGAAGCATATTTAACCCGGGGTATGACTGTACTTGCTATTCATGCCTTTAAACCTGTGTCACATTACTCACCAAGAAGAACCTCTTTATTGGTATCTTTATCAAACACAACAGCTGGCTGAGAACGATTTTTTAAGGAAACAGCTGAGTCTTCGGGTACTTCTGCAAAACAGAAGTACAAACAGAATTGGATCCCAGGTCATATAGCGGTTACCCAAGAGGCAGGGCTGGAAGATTCAGTCAACCTGACTACACTTCTAGATGTGAGCTTTTGGAATAAATAGTCTTCAGGATGGACTGCAAAAAGATCAAACCTATCCATTCTGAAGGAAATCAGCCCTGAGTGCTCACTGGAAGGACAGATCATGAAGCTGAGGCTCCAATACTTTGGCCACCTCATGAGAAGAGAAGAGTCCCTGGAAAAGACCCTGATGTTGGGAAAGATGGAGGGCACAAGGAGAAGGGGACGACAGAGGAGGAGATGGTTGGACAGTGTTCTCAAAGCTGCCAGCATGAGTTTGACCAAACTGTGGGAGGCAGTGGAAGACAGGAGTGCCTGGTGTGCTCTGGTCCATGGGGTCACGAAGAGTCGGACACGACTAAACGACTAAACAACAACAAATTCTTCAGGATTAAGTCCATGCAGGTTGTAAGTGTTCTTTGCAAGTCTCATGAAATCCTCCTCTAACTGCAGGTTGCCTAAGTCACTGCTTCTTTTGTGATCAGGAGTTCATAGCTTTACTTGTGCAGAGCTTAGGAGCTACTTGAAAGCACTGAGGCTGTTTACTTCTGCCAAAGCCCAGCAAAAAGTTAAGAGATGTGCCCCCACCAACCTCGTATTTTGGACTGAGGCAGATCCTATGGCACTGGCAAACTTATTTGTGGGTCACTGAAAGCGGATCTTAAGACAGTGAAGGGCTGTGAATTTACCGCAGGTTGACTCAAGTAAGTTCATAATATTGTTAAGGCCTTTGCTCTGGGTCAACTCAAGAAAGCTCAGGGCTACAGAATGACTTCTTTGATTAATCTTTACTATTAGTAGAGAAGAGGTTTCATAGCTATCTTTATATGCCAAAGCAAAAATTACATCCATATTCTAATTAAGCACACCAGTTAGCATATGATGTGCAGTATTTATCCTTTGGAAGTTTTCTTTAAAAAAAGGAAAGAGTGTCGCAAGGTCAGGATCAACATCCGTCCATTTGAGCACATAGTATACTATACAATAAGATGTTAATACTAAAAGTAGCATTTGAACCTTTGCTATCTAATGAAGTATACTTGGGGATTTTTTTCCAGTGCCCCCCATATACATATATAAATGATTATCATACCAAACTCCAGAAGAGGTATTGTCCTTTTAGGTTTTCGTTTCCTGGGTTCTCTCTGTTCAGGTGATATTACCCCATCGACTACAAAACCACCTGAAATAACAATTAATTTTAGGAATCCTTTCTCATAACCAGCTTAGATTATATTTGTGTGAATCAAGGGATGATGGAATAACTGGTGAACCACTAGCAGATTAGTTCTTATCAAGTCCAATGAAGAAAGCGGTCTCCCATTAGGATGTCTTACAAGAGACACAGTTCACTACCAAGTGCCTCTTCCCAGGATTCTATTTCACAATTCCTTGATCAAACCTCTCAAACTGATATTGGGCAAGGGATGAAGTTTATGGGGTGGTTTTCTGGATTTAAAATGGCTCCTATCTGTGGCAAATTGAGCCCTGTCTGAGCATTCCACATTTGACACTCCTGCAGTCAGACTCCATTTTACTTTAATGTATTAGTTTCCCATTCTAGCCCCCTTCTAGAAATAAGAATTTTCTTCTTCAAGCAGGAGGCGCACAGATTTTTTTAATCATTACAGCCTCTCTTTTATGTTAGCTTTATTAGCTACTGCATTCATTTTTGATTACATTCACAATAATTTTGATTAAACACACTATCATCAAAGTAAAAATAATACTGACAACGGATAATGGAAATAAGATCAAATATAAACTATTATTCTTTGTAGGAACTACGCAGACATGTTACCAAAACCTAAATTGCTAATTAAGCTGTATACTTTCTGATGTCTTTGGAATAAAATGAGATCTTGAAATTATGCTTGTGGGTTAAAAATATGTTCATAAATTCTGGCTTATCTAAAGAGTGAGAGTTGCATGCCTGCTGTTAACTCTCTCTTTACCAAGCTGAGAAGAAACAGCTTGAGACTTTATTCTTGTGCAGAAATGAAAGCTGTAGCGGCATTTTGTGTGGTTGCCTGCTCAAGAGATATCTCCCAATATATTGGGAGGGTCAGGGCAATAGAGCAAGTGTAAAAGTGGCCAGAGTTCAACATATTTAAAGAGCACTGGTATACATGTTGAAGAATGCTATAAAGCACTCAAAGTCCATGTGGTTTTCAAATGCAAGCAACATGAGAGGAACATTCAATAAAGGGGAAATAAAATAAGTGGTGCCCTTGCCACTTTCCAAATGTTGGGGAGCCTGATGCGGTCCTGCAGGCTAAAAGGTAAAGGACCTCTGGGCAGTTAAAAGGTAAAGGGCACCGACTCTGGGGTTGCGGCACTCATTTCGCTTTATTGGCCGAGGGAGCTGGCGTACAGTTTCCGGGTCATGTGGTCAGCATGACTAAGCCGCTTCTGGCGAACCAGAGCAGCGCACGGAAACGCCGTTTACCTTCCCGCCAGAGCGGTACCTATTTATCTACTTGCACTGTGACGTGCTTTCGAACTGCTAGGTTGGCAGGAGCTGGGACTGAGCAACAGGAGCTCACCCCGTTGCGGGGACTCGAACCGCCGACCTTCTGATCAGCAAGTCCTAGGCTCTGTGATTTAACCCACAGCGCCACCCGCACTGTGGCAGTTAAGTCCAGTCAAATTTGACTATGGGGTGAAGCACTCATCTCACTTTCAGGCTGAGGGGGTCATGTGGCAAGCATGACTAAACCACTTCTGGTGCAATGGGACACTGTGACGAGTGCTACAGCACACAGACACAGCGTTTACATTCCCACCACAGTGGTACCTATTTATCTACTCGCACTGGTATGCTTTCGAATTGCTAGGTTGGCAGGAGCTGGAATCCCGTCACGTGGATTCGAACCGCCGACCTTCTGATCAGCAAGCCCAAGAGGCTCAGTGCTTTAGACCACAGTGCCACCTGCAGGCTACCACGCCATTTAAAAAGCCTCTATCACCAGGGTCCTAAATAACACAGAGAAACTACATGAGCCCTGCAGGCTCCCTGCTGCAGATAAGTCTGCCTTCTAATATGTGTATGGCAACAAGAATGGGCATGGTGAGGTAACAGAGGAGGCAGAGCTAAAACATTCTCCACCACCCTTCCTGACACAAGGGGAGCCACTAATATATAGAGCTATAGAAATGTGATAAAAAGAAGAAATTACAATGCCATGCATGGCAAAGTAAATATTTATTTTTTACACTGAGCTGACTTTTACTTTTAAAGCATTCCCACAACAACAACAACATAGGGCTGCACTGCATTTGCCACAACCAGATAACATATATGAGCTTTGTATAGAACCTCACACCTGAAGGTCTCATCTTGTATTTCACGCGTTCTCCTCGCCAGTACTCCAATGGTTTAAGACGCATTCTTTTGGTCCGGCGAATATTGGGTGTGTTGGAAGGCAATACTAATAAACAAGACAGGTAATGAAAAACAGATTTAGGTTGGGTAAAAACCCAGAAGCAGAACAAGAACACACATACAAGGATGAAAATAATGTTTGGACCTGCCACACACTTTATAATCCTGCAGCTTAAAATAATAGATGCAGTTTAATGCATTGTCAGAAAATTATTATTTATTTTTATTCCTCCCTCCCCTCCACCCATGGAATTTGGATCAGTATATCTGCCTCCAGTCCCACTTTAAACATTGCAATAGGTTAGAGAGGCTGTGAGAGTCAAGGTCAGCTAGCAAACTTTATGAACCAGCAGTTTAAACGATATCTGCACACTCAAAGGTCCAAAACTACAGCCGCTACACAATTGTGGGGAGAGTTCCTCCCACCCCATATTGTATTAACCATTTTTTACAGAGTTCAATCAGTACAGTGGTGCCTCGCAAGACGAAAATAATTCGTTCTGCGAGTCTTTTCGTCTTGCGATGTTTTTCGTCTTGCGAAACACGGTTCGTTGCAACTGCGCCTCTTCAAGCGGCTTTAAGAAAAAAGCGCAAGACATTTTCGTCTTGCGAAGCAAGCCCATAGGGAAATTCGTCTAGCGAAGCAACGCAAAACCAAAAAACCCTTTCGTCTAGCGAGTTTTTCGTCTTGCGAGGCATTCGTCTTGCAGGGCACCACTGTATTTGCACTGTCCTCTCATGTATTCCTTAACGGTGATGAAGTGGGCCTAACTTTAAAAGAGCAGAGCCATCTAGAAGTAGGTGGCAGGTGGAAACATCTTCTCTGGCCCTTTGCCTGCAGAGAACTGACACCTCTCACCAATTTCTGTCTCCTGACCACCTTTAGTCAGCATGCAATGAGCTGCTGGTACTGACGTTGGCCTAACCAAGGAAAGTGAGGTGGCATGAGGCAAGCTGTGGCACTGAAGCCAACCTGAAAGCAGTCTAAGGCCCACTGGTGGATCCCAGCCCTCTGTGTGAGAAATAGGACACTAGAACAGTGTCCTCATGCTGTTTGACTAAGTGAACTGCCACAGCAGCCATCACTGGCACCAATTCAGTATAAATGCATGCATGCAAGCACTCTCTCTCTCTATATATATATATCTCCCCAGTTCTAAGACTGGCAATAGGCCTTCTTAACATGCCATCTTGCAGACAGAGAGATCAGAGTTCATTTGATGCAGTCTTCATTTAAGAATAAAGAAATCTTACTCATTTTGCGCTTCAGTGCATTTAAATAAGTTACACCTTGCTCCTCTTCCAAGTCTTCAGATTCATCTAAATAGTAAAATACAAATTAATTCGCATTTTTAATATCCCACCCTCCCTCCAATCAGCAGAGGGCTAACACAAATTAACTGAAAGAACCATAGAGCAATAAAATCATAATCGAAACCACAACAGAACACAGTAAAATCAGTCAGTTTTACCTCCCAGCTTTGAGCCATCCACTGGAGTAGAATTTCTACCCTTTTATTACTGATGAAAATATTAAAGAGTAGCAGGCTCAGAACAGAGCTCTGTAGGAACCATTGGTGAGCACAGTTTGACTCATTTTCCAACCAACTGTGGATCTACCTGATCTTCTGGTCCATCTTTAACCAGTGTGCTAACCACATGTTGGCAGTTTGCCACCACTGATTTACATATTTTTCTACATGGGGGTAGTCAATGTGGTGCTCTCCGTATGTCCTTGAGTTACGGCTCCCATTGGTCCCAGACAGTAATTTCTGTATAACATTTGAAGAGGACCTGATCAGCCCCACTTGCTCTACATGATGCCCTGGGTTTCAATGACCGACTCATTCATAGAGGCACCAAAATGATGTGAGTACTTTTCAGTGTGTTATAGCCTTGCTATTTGGCACACGTTTAATCCAAGAGGTCCATATTATTGGAAAATAGATCGTTTTAAGGAGGGTGTCATGGTGCTGTGGGTTAAACCACAGAGCCTAGGGCTTGCCGATCGGAAGGTCAGTGGTTCGAATCCCCGCAACGGGGCATGTCAAAGTGCAAGTAGATAAATAGGTACCGCTCCGGCGGGAAGGTAAATGGCGCGTTCATGCGCTGCTCTGGTTCGCCAGAAGCGGCTTAGTCATGCTGGCCACATGACCCGGAAGCGGTACGCCGGCTCTCTCGGCCAATAAAGCGAGATGAGCGCCGCAACCCCAGAGTCAGCCACGACTGAACCTAATGGTCAGGGGTCCCTTTACCTTTTACATGGTTAAAAGTTCTTCCACAACCTCCCCAAAAGCTGGACTTGGCATGCATTTAGCCCAAGTCACATTGACTGCAAGAAAACACTGGAAGTTGGAAAACTTTGTACTGAATGCTCAAAGGAGAGGCTAATGTTTACCTCACAATGAAGGCCAGCACAAAGCAAGCGAAGCCAAACACGAATGTTAGGGCTGTGGTAGTTCAATTGCCTCTTCAGGATTAGGCCTGTGACTGCTTCATCAAGGAACAAGCAATTATTGCTTGAAGGACACAAGCGCCATTTACTGGCACAGAATACATACATGTATGTGTCTGTTTACAATTACGTACACAGATATACAGCAAAAGGAACTCAAAGAGCATACCAGACCAATCAATAAGCCATACCTGATGTTGAATCCTCCCTGTTAACAGCAATCTGATGTTTTGAAGAAGTTTTAATTTTAGAAACAGGGCCACTTAAAGGAAAAGAACAATGGTAAAATCCTTAGAGAGCAAAAAAATCAAAACAATTTATCTATGCAAATTAAAAGTACCATACTAAAATAAACTGTATGTAGAAACAAGAAGCGTTTCATAGAAAAAAGGTGACAGGCAACGAGAAACGGTTAACTTATCAAGAGCTATTAGAGTGGACTTGTATTTAACTTTTCTTGTATTTACCGTATTTTTCGCTCTATAGGACGCACCGGACAACAGGAGGTGGAGAACAAGAAAAAAAAAGTTCTTATTCTCCCCATCTAAAACAAGGTGCATTCACCCAAAGCCTCCTGAGCGCAGGGGGAGTTACTGCTGCGCTCTGGAAGCTTCAGGCGACTACCTTGGAGAGCGAGAGCCTGGAGAGCGAGAGGGGTCGGTGCGCACTGACCCCTCTCGCTCTCCAGGCTTCAGTGAAGGCAACCCGAAGCCTCTGGAGTGTGGCGGGAGTTCCCGCTGGGCTCCGGAGGCTTCATGTTCCTTTCAACCTGCTCTTTTCCCCACCACGCTGCTTTCCCCTACCGCCAGCCCCAAAGAGCAGGTCAGGGAACAGCACAAAGGCTGCGTGCAGCCTTGCCGCTGCCCCCCGAGCTTGTGGGGCTGGCGGTGGGGGGAAGCGCTGCTTTCCCCCACTGCCAGCCTCAAAGATCCCTGAAGCCTTTGGAGCGCAGCGGGACCTCGCGCTGCGCGCCAAAGGCTTCGGGTTCCTTTCGCTGACCCAAAGCCTTTGGAGCGCAGCGCGAGTTCCCGCTGCACTCCAAAGGCTTGAGGCTTCAGGGACAGCCTTTGTAGCCTCCGCAGGGCAGCAGGGCAGTGCCTTCACCCCTCTGCCCTGCGGAGGCTTTGCGCAGCTAACCCCAAGCTAGAACAGCGAGACGGAGCACTGCGCAGTGCTCCCTCTCCCTGTTCTGGCTTTGGGCTTAGCCCCGCAGCCTGCATTCGCTCTACAGGACACACACACATTTCCCCTTATTTTTGGGAGGTGAAAAAGTGCGTCCTATAGAGCGAAAAATACGGTAACTTTTCCCTAGGTTCAAATCTATTGCTTTTCATAACCTTAAACATGGCCTAAGGCATCAAGGGTGAACTGCAGGACTGAAACTCCGATTTGGATATGGTTATAAAATTCTAGGTTAGAAGCAAAGGAAGAAACACAACCCATGTACTACACACCATCAACTGCAGCAAGAACATATAGTGGGCTCTATGAGCAAAGGCAAAATTGAATAAAGCCAGGACCGTCCCCCCTCCAAAAAAAACCCTACATGACCACCCTCACTTGTCTGAAGCTCCACCTTGCTTACCAGATTCACTCCCAGAGCCCTTGCACCACCTTCCCAAAGCCAGGTAAGAAAGGTAACACTTTTTTTCTTGGCCTCTAGGAAGGAGGCATGAAGGCTCTGGGAGCATCCCAGAACCCAATAAGTGAGGCAATGGACTTAAAAGCTCTTTCTGTGGCAGGTTCCACCACCCTCACCCCCCCCAATTTACTTATTTTATTCATTTTTGGGCCATGCGCCTAAGGTCACAATTGATTAGTAAATTGCGCCTAAGTGAAGGGCCCATTCTATTGATTTAATATTTATACACCCCTGGAGTCAAATTAACATGCTACATAAATGCATGAAAGCACTTACTGCAAGGAACGCGTATTGTTCTTTTTTCGTTCCATAGAAGTATTTAATATTTTTTCTGCCACATACTGTTCAGGATAATCCTCTTGGTAGAAGGCAATTCCACTTTCTTGAGCACTTGCTGAGGAAGTCGGTTTTAATTCCCGTGGCAACGTCTTCCTTGGTTCGCTTATTGGTTCACAGGGGCTTCCACCCCCTTCAGAACTCTCGTTTTCTGATATCTGCTCTGAAACCGGCACCCTCTTACTTCCTCCAGTGGCTTCGCCCTCTTCACCACACTGTTCTTCTCCTCCATGCTCGCTTCCAGAGCTATCACTTGAAACCAGCACCTTATTTTTCCTTCTAGGTCTTTTAACAATACTCAATGGGGTTTCCAAATCTTTTCGAGACAGCGTTCTTTTAGGCTTTCGCCTCTTAGCTGATTTGCTGCGTGACAACCTTTGGGCTGTATGTGTAATGGACTGCTTGCGCTTTGATAATTTCCCCCCCAAAACAGGAGCAGGATCCTCGGCGTCTATAGACTTTTGACAACCCCATGGGGACACAGGTGTGCATTCTTGTGTATAATCTTCATGAATTTCTACCGATGGCTTCCTTTTTGAATGTATTTGTTTCATAGGTTTTTTACTGCAAGGTGATTGCTCACCTGTACGTGTCGCCGACGATGGCGCTTTCAAAACATCGTGGCCTGAAGAATGAATCCGTTCTGAGTGCACCTCTATAGGACTTGCAGAATCCTGACAGCCTTCATCACGCGATACCACCAAAGGCTTAACTTTTGAGCAGCTCTGCTTCATAGATCGCTTACACTGGGATGACTTCTGGGCTGTACTTACGACGGCCTGTGGCTGCAATGAAAAATTGTGGTCCTGCTCCTGTAAGAACAGAAGGTCCCCTGCGTGGCTTCCACTTGCAGACACTTGGCAATCCTCATTGCATATACCGACAGATGACTTACTCTTGGAAGGTGTTTGCTTTCTTACTTGTTGGATGGTATTTACAGTTAGCGGCGAGCGGCCGCCTTCCACCGCGATTCTTTCATTAGTCCTTGAATCATTTTGCATTCCGTTAACAGTTCTTTCAGCAGTGTTCATTAACTTCGGTTTGCTTTGCTTTATTGGCGCTGGTGTAACAAGATTCTCTGATGTCCTTTTATTTTGTCTTCTGGCACTCTGCTGCTTAGCTCTTTTCCCCCCTTCAGACGATGCAGATATTAAGTTGACTTTCTGTTGCTTTTTGTTCCTTGGGGATGTTGAAATCCAGGATGTAGAACTCAATCCAAATGATTCCTCTATAACAAACTCGCACTCGTCTTCTGGCTCTATACTGGCTGTATTTCTAGGAAGGAAAGGTAGGTGTTTGATTGCTTACATATCACCAACAGCAAGAAAGAAAGCAAAACAACCCCACATACCCCAAATGTTATTCTCAGAGATGCTTCTGTTTTGACAATACACCCAGATATTTTCCAAATCAGCAACCATTTCATATTGTATTATTGTAAGTAAACTTCAAAAGGTTTAGGTCCACAAATCAGGTACCCTGGCTTCTGATCTGCTTCAAGTTTTAAAAAGTTTCTGCATATATATATATATCCAAATAATTAATATTAAAAACAATGTTGAGGGCCTGATAGTAACAGGAAAACTCAGCAGCTTCCACTGCTAAAGAATACCAAAGGACTTCTCCCACTATTGATCAGAAAAATACAATCCCTCAGGCAATTTGGAAATGTTTAACATTATGAGATTCCTTAAGGAAAGAAAAACATAGGTTCTTTATCAGAAAGTGTTGGTCTTTGAGTGGTCCTCTGTGCAGCTGCGTAGTGGGATCTTGTGCCAGCATAGGGTATCATCTCTTAACTTCCTAGAGCTAAAACTGGGAGGAAGTATTCAGTTCAGCTATATAGATAAGCAACTTGTCATCTTTTGGGACTCTGTGTGTATGATTATGTGGAAATGGATACAGGAATTAAAAGAATAAGCTGCACAGGTCAGCTCTACAAAAGACAAATTTGGTTGCTCTACAGTTTGAGGTGGGAGTGTGAGAGTACAGTACTGGATACAACAACCCTGATAGAATTACTCCAAATTGTTTCAGGTGGTATTTAGTTGGCTATTAAGTAGCACAGTGTGATCTGGACAGCTTCCGAGATGAAACTCTGGGGCATAATCTGAGGTCCATAATCTCAGACAAAAAGATGATGGTCTATGTGGGAAGGAGTCCCTGGTTTGTGCAAGTTCCCATATTCATGCCTGCACAGAGACCTGAAAGAAAAACTGCCACCATATCCCTCTCCCAAAGAACTTACACATTGCCAGACCACTCCCCTACAGAAAGGGAAGCTACAGAAGATCTTTGCACCATATAGGGGCCAGACCACTGTTGTATTAATACCATATGTTGTTACACATTCTTCTAACGTCAGAAAGCCTCTACTTTTGCAGTATACTTTCTTTCTTAATCAGACCTTTTTATTGTCCCAGGCTCTGCTGATGCCAATAAGAGCCTGCAGACAGGAGATCCAATATACTTTTGTTTATTCAATTGAACAAAGCGCACAAACATCTCCAAAAAAGGGAAGGAACATGCCAGCCACAAGGATTTCTTATTATTATTTTGTTTATAAACTCAATAAAGATTTTTTTTAAAAAAAAATGGACTTGACACAAAGACAGCGGATTTTTTAAAAAAGATAATATTAAATAATACAAAGATATTATCAAAACCACACATATTATTACTGGACTGGAACCTTAAGGACTAGGAGATGAAGGTGAAATGGGCACACAATTGTGGCTATCCAATCAAGATGAAAAATGAGGAAAATTATGGGGAAAGACTTAAATTTCACCACATGTTATCTGATTTTTAGATGGTACCTGACCCCATCCAAATCAGCCTAAATAAATAAATAAATAAATATCAGCAATATGCGTTGGAGATGCAGACAAAATGAGGGAACCTAATTCCACATGTGGTGGACATGTCCCCTAAGGGAAGATAAAATAAATAATAAAATAAATAAATAAATGACAAGCTAGTGCCAAATGTCTTTGCTTTCTTTTGGATCACATTAACGAGGCCGAGGGGGGTGGGTCTTGTTGCCTGGGCAGCATACACAATGTCCAGGCTTGTGCCCCAGGGACCTCACTTCACTCCTCTTAACTCAGTGATTTAACTTCACCCCCAGAGGCACACCCCACTGTTTCCCGAGACAGATGGATGCCAACATAATTTGGTGGCTATGTTTCAAATTACAAATGCTCAAACACCTTACACAAAACTAAAATACAGTGATATTATGCTTCCAGTACAAAACTTATCTCACCGTTCTTTAGAAGATCTTGTCATGGCGTCTAATGATGCTACAGACTCTGGTATTTTCTTTTGACAGGAAGAGGTAGCAAAACATGCCGAAAGCTCCTTTGTTTCTTTCCTTGCATGATGCTCCTCAGATTTTCTAGCATCTGTGCTGCTCTGTAAATCTTTATCAGGTGCCTCTTCATGCCACCTTGGGCTCCTTTGGGAGGAAAGGTAGGCTATAAATCCAATAAATAAAAATAAAGATACAACCAAATTTGGGGGGTGAATTAAGCCACACTGATATTTTGGTTTTCCAGGTTTATCTCAATACCCTGAAACAACCTCTGAAACCCAGTGCACCATTGCAGACAAAACCAAGTCCTTCTTCCAAGCCAGTCCATACATGTATGCCTTCAATTATACTATAGAAGTTGGCCATTTGTTTACTCGTCAGTGTGATGTTAAGTGGGAACATAAATATTGCTGCACAATATTTCACTTTCATCAGAACTTACATTTCCCTATGAGATTTCTCTTTGTCCTCATTCAGGAAAGCAGGTATTCCGAATATCACTGGGACATCCTCATCTATGGAATCCGCATGCTCACTGCTTGGTGTTTCAGCACCTTTTAACGTTGCCGCATCTGTTTTAATGGTGGAACAAACCAAATAAACAGAATAGTGATAACTGTTACTATTTCTGACCTAAGAACTATTCTTATTCCACACTATTATCAGCCAAACATTGCCTGCCCAGACGTTTTTCATAACTGATTTTTAAAGAATATTCATTGAGACTACATTTTTTAAAAAATGGATTTGTATTCTTCTGCTCTCCTCCAAGAGAACAGTGTATATTGAAACATATTTAAAAGCTAAAGCTGCAATGATTATTAAAGCTGTCTTACTTAACCGAAAGTATACCACTGATTATTCACACCTTCCCACCGCCTTTTGGGGGGGGGGGTGCTTGAGAAGGACAGAAGGTTCATCTTATTTCAAAACATCACTGAGGCTTCTGCATGCCCTGAAGAGACAAGGTGATGCTGTTGACAGATGAGCTCTGTCATCTTTTGAGTGGTGGGTAGTATACAGTCTCTGCACTATGAGAAAGAGGAAGGAGGATGCCAGAGTTGGCGGGAACTTTGAATAGCCAAATAGGCAATGGGGGAGCAACTAGGGGGTTACTGTTTAGATCAACTAGGGGGTTACTGTTTAGATCAAGTGAAGTTACACTGGGGTGAAAGGCGCTGCACCTAGCTGGCCACATCTGAGAAAAGGTTACATTTTTTTTTTCCTTTCCAGGAAAATATGCCTCAAGTAATCAGAAGTATCTACAGTGGTAGCTTGGTTCTCGAACTTCATCCCTTCCGGGAGTCTGTTCAACTCCCGAAACCGTTTGTAAAGTAAGGCACGGCTTCCAATTGGCTGCAGGAGCTTCCTGCACTCAAGCGGAAGCTGCGTCGAAAAACGTTCGCAAACCGGAACACTTACTTCCGGGTTTGCGGCGTTCGGGAGCTATTTTGTTTGACAACTAAGCCGTTCGAGAACCGAAGTACCGCTGCATTTTGTTTTGTTTTCCAATTAAGTTTGGAATATTTCAATAAAGATTTTCTATCAACAGGGCTTGAGGGCATGTTATATTTCATTTTTAATATAATGCAAAGATGAAATATCAAAACAAATCTCAGACTAGAAACAGATAGGCCAACATCAATAGAAACTGATAAAGAAGCAGCTGTGAAGAAGACCTGTCTCTTGCAGCGAGCCACCTAACTTCCAAATGTGGCAGGCCCCCCCCGATCATCACCTCGGACAGATTCTAGGTTTATACAGGAAAGGATGGACCTTCTGAGATAGATGCTCAGACTTCAGGTGAAACCCCAAACAAAGGCTATTTTGTAGTTATGGGGTAACTCAGTTCACACATAGCCCCTATGTAAGCTGTATAATGAACAACTGAAGGATTTCCAAAATTCCACACACATACAGAATAAGGTATTTAGTGTGAACTGGAACTTCAGACCTGAACATTTGTACTCAAGTGGGTTATTCTGTTCAATCTGTCCTCCAAAATTTCACATGGTTTTTATGTGCTCCATTTCCATTTTTGTTCTGTTCTTTAGCTCCCTCCCCACCTCCTTGCCCCCAGAAATTTTGGACTGAAATCCCTACATTTTTTATAATAAAACTCATCTTTCTTCCCCTTCCCTCACTTCTTACATGGGGAATGGAAACATAGCAGAGATCGGAACTGCTACGTTCACTTTTCAAATTATCTGGAAATGATCTATGTTTAATTTCAATTTTTTTGTACTTCAGAACGTTTTGGTAGCATTAACGTACAAAAGACCAACGTTTTCATATTCTCACCCAAATGATTACCAGTTGAAAAATCATGCTGCCCACCTGAAATCCTGACATTTCCTTCTGGTGATGGTAAGGAGATGTTGGTATTAAATACATTCTGCACATAGTTAATCTTACTTGGTTCTGGCTCTATCTGTTCTTCCTGACAATCAAAACGGCAACATAATAGAAAAATACACTGTTAATAAACACAGTACAAACAAGCTTCACAAATAAAATGTTGTTTCTGAGTTTTGGGCTGCCTAAATCATGCTGGCTATCTTATACAATATCTATCTTAATACAGGAGAAAACACACACAGTGTGAACATCCATGCTGAGGCTACACTGTTGTGGACAGCTCAAGGAGCTCATGGCTCCTGCAGTAGTCAAGGAGCTGTCCCAATTTTTCATGAGTCTAAGCGACGTGGTAAGTTACGGAGGTAGTAGAGATCACTAGCAAGAGCACCTTCTGAGTTGTGGAACTCCAAAAGAGTCACCTATTGCCACATTTCTTATCTTTTTTTGTCAGGCATAGCGCACACACACGTATCATAAGTCGCAATATATTGCCAGGTCAAAAATTGTGAAACCAATATCATGATACCAACACTAGGTCAATGGTTCACCCACAGTTTTGTCTGAATTCAGCTTCAGTTTATTAAAGGTAAAGTGAACCCTGACCATTAGGTCCAGTCATGACCAACTCTGGGGTTGCGGCGCTCATCTCGCTTTACTGGCCAAGGGAGCCGGCGTACAGCTTCCGGGTCACGTGTCCAGCAGGACTAAGCCGCTTCTGGCGAAACCAGAGCAGCGCCCGGAAACGCTGTTTACCTTCCTGCCGGAGCAGTACCTATTTACCTACTTGCGCTTTGACGTGCTTTCGAACTGCTAGGTTGGCAGGAGCAGGGACCGAGCAACGGGAGATCACCCCGTTGCGGGGATTTGAACTGCTGACCTTCTGATCGGCAAGTCCTAGGCTCTGTGGTTTAACCTACAGCACCAGCACCCATTAAAGATGTTACAAATCCAACAGAGCAGAGCAGAACAGAAGCTAGGATTTTCTTTTTAAGGCAGCAGTGGCTCTGGTCTGCAAATCACTTTTCCCTCAGATTAGCTCATATGGGCTCTCAGATTAGCTCATATGGGCTGAAGGGGGAAATGTTATCAAATAAACCACCAATAACACCATGCCCATGTCTGAGTAACACGGGTTAACAAAGAAAAAGAAAATTTTAAACCAGCAGCATAACAGAAGTGTCACTTTTTCAATCGAATCAACTTCAGCTGACCAAACGTGACTGGATATGTTAAATGGCATAACATGCATGGCTACATGGACAATCACAAAAAACCATATTAAAAAGAGAAACAGCTTACCTTTCTCCCACGAGATAGAGTTTGACTGAAGTCTGAGCAAGGGGATGAGCAACATGATATGCTTGGGGAGCATACTGTATTTTCCTCTGCACAAGCTAAAGAGACGGGGGGAATGGTTAAGAAGAAAAATCTAGTAGTACCCGCTTGTTGGTTCTTTTACCTAGAAAGGGCTCAAATATCCTAAGCTAAAATGCCATTTTAAGGGATTCAAAATTGTGTTTGCCAACCTGCCAGGAGTGCAAAATAAAACGAGTAAGATTCCTCAAGAGGAATACGACTGTGTGGCAAGAAGCTTGTGGGACAATTCTACACAGAGCTCAGCAAGCCCCCTGATTTAATGGGTTTGGGTACATCTCATTGTCCCTAGGACTGGGCTCTTAGCACAGCAGCAGGGAGCAGCTTTTTACAGACCATGAATTAGTTGATGACATAATAAATCATGGGTAATTAAAAGCAGGAGCTTCCAAATTTATTTTTCTGGCCATGCTGAAAGAGGGGGAAGGAAGCATATGAGTCCAGGAGAACACACTTATTCATGTTTCTCTAAGCCATAGCTTACCGTGACATCTTGAACAATAGTAGTAGAACCTTAACAAGTATCAGAGAGAAACTGATCTAGAAAGCTTAGAGACGTTCCCAATTCATGTCTTCCTACACCACTACAAGCACATCCACTTTTGCCTTTGGTTATAAAGGCAACAGCAGTTTCAGGCACACCCAATTGATGTGTACATCATGCCAACGCTGGAAGTGGCCAGAAAGGGGTGTAATAGGGGCGTAGTGGGCTTACATGCACTCTGCCGACACATGTGGGGATCAGGAACACAAATCCCACTCAAAATGTTCACTACCTGTATTTAATTTAGCATTTAAGATTTATTTATTTTTTAACGAACCAAGTGAATTGCCTATGAGATTGCCTACATACTGCAATCTTTAAGGCACCATAAATCTTATTGTTCTTGGAAATGTGGAATTCTTTTTCACTTTTGTGACACATGGGCAGGAATTTAAAGTACTGTAGCCCTTTAAAACAGCCCTTTAAAAACAGCTTTAAAAGCACAGTGCATGTATATGTTCTGGTACAAACAAGATGTGAAGAATTTGTGGATTTGGCCCGTGGTTCTGACTACAGAATCTGATAGGTTCAGAAACTGTGGCAAGCTGTACTGCAGTGGGATTGAACTTTATAGCTGACATGAAAATAATGGTTTACTACCAACCCCATCCACAATTTGTGGAATCATGATCAAACTATTTTTTTCAGAACAGTTCACATATTGCATACTGCATTGTAAACGATTCACAAAATAGGTAACTTACATGTAAAGCAGTCTTGTATATATTTCAATACATTTTCTCCTTGCTGTATATCAGGAACTTTATTTGGACTGGCAGGGGGGAAAGACAAATGATATGAGTGACTTCAAAAATTATTCCAACCTGCAAATATTGCCTTCTCAGCATATTGATAATGCTGCATTATACAAGGCAGTCAAACAACAGTGATTTGATTTCATGATGGGATATGCAATGATTGAACTCTATTTGAAAAGTGGTTTACTATTCATTAGGAGTGGGGATATGTTCAAGAAACACAAGCTCATTCATCAAATTTCTTAGGTGTGTGGAATTAGTAGCAGTTCTTTTGATCCTGGCTGATATAAAATACTGACATATGAGACACACTTAACTATTGGAAAGCTATCCACATTTTTGGTTGCTTCAGAATAATAGAAGTTTAATAAACAAAAGTTAATTACCCTTGTTTGTTGCAGTATCTTGCTCTGTAGTTATCTTTTAAGTGATTCTGATGACAAAAAAGAAATAATTCTTATGAATATGCTTCTTGAAAATGACAATATTTATTGCAGTAATCATATGCCACGAAGCTATACAAAACATAATCAAGGCAACTCAAGGCTGCACAGAAACAGCAGAAGTTTGAATAATCATAGTGAAGGAAGAGCCAGCTTTAATAGAAGTAAAATTATACATTCAGTAATGAACAGTTTGAAAAAGCTGTCCTGTATTTGAAGAGTGATAGGACCTGACTTGCTGTTAGGCAGAGTAAGGCAGCTGCTTATGGCAGCTAAAGGCAGAATCACTGAAAAGGCAGCAAGTTATTTCTTTAGTTATTGTTGTATTTTCACTTCACGGGAGAAGGGAGGCACTTGTGGGATGTTCTACGTCAGGTGCCAAAATAACTTGACTCACCTAGGGTACTAAATACATTGTCTCAGCGACGAACCTTTTATTTCTTGCTATGCCTCTGACAGAAAGATGTTTTGGCATACATTATAATCTATACTAACTCAGCTGGTATACTTTCAATTGACGGTAAATCTTCTAAGACATTTAATCTGGCAAGCAAAACCAGGTATAGATGTCTGCTATCCATTTTATTATATATTATGAGACTGGAACTTCAGGATGAGGCAACACAATGTAGTCAAAAGAATACAAACTCTCAGAAGTGGGCATTATCCTCTATGCGGATGAGGTGAGTTGTTACATCTCCGATGTAAATATTTCAGGAGAAAAATCAGATGAGTCAGTAAATGAACACAGAGCTTTTTCCAGATGCACCTTGGATTTAGTACCAGATCTAGTACAAATTTACTAAATAATGACTTCCACACACACCACGAAACTGATACTAAAAGTCTATGACGTTACTACCACTACTAAACCTTTTTGTTATACAATTAGTGACAAAATGTTCCTCATATATATATGAACATATATATATATATACACACACACACACACACACACACACACACAGTGGTGCCCCGCAAGACGAATGCCTCGCAAGACGAAAAACGCACAAGACGAAAGAGTTTTCCGTTTTTTTGAGTCGTTCCGCAAGACGAATTTCCCTATGGGCTTGTTTCACAAGACGAAACGTCTTGCGAGTTCTTGCGAGTTTGTTTCCTTTTCCTTAAAGCCGCTAAGCCATTTATAGCCGCTAAGCCGCTAATAGCCGTGCTTCGCAAGACGAAAAAAACGCAAGATGAAGAGACTCGCGGAACGGATTAATTTCGTCTTGCGAGGCACCACTGTATGATGGTATTCATATATGATGATATGATATATGATATTCATGATATATGTAATGATATTCATGATATATGATATTCATGATATATGTAGTTATATATGATGATGATATTCATATATATATGAACATACACACACACATATATATATATATATATGAACCGTCTCAAGGACACTTGCTATTTTATGCCACCTGTCCATATTGGTGGCTGTTTTTAAAAATGTAAACACGACCAAAATCCACGTTTGTTCCCTTTTCCCTGGCCCAGCTTCCCTTCCAACTTTACTGCAACTAAATCTGCTCAGGTCGCAGAATGAAAACGTTGGAGCTGGAGGCATTCTGCCTAAAATACGAAGGAGCCACAGTTTAATAATAATAATAATAATAATAATAATAATAATAATAATAATAATAATAAAAAAGAAAAAGGGGTGGATAGGGAGATAGATATCCATAGTGAAGTCAGGACGTCCTAGTAACCACTGGCAGGCCCCCAAAAAGAAAGAAACCGCTATAGGCTAGTTAGCTCCATGTTACGTCAAGCGAACTTTTACAGTTCGAATCTAGCCGGGAGAAATGTGGAGCGAAACTGAGGCGAAACTGAAGGCTGTCGCGAGCGAAATCGCCTCACGAGAGGCGTAGCCAGGATTTAAACTGGGAGGGGGGAGGGGGGCGCGATTGGTCAGTTATTTAACTATTGAATTCTAATTATTTCCTCGATTTTTTTGAGGGGGGGGAGACATATACCCCCCCGTCGCGCCCATGTTACCCCCCTCCCCACCCCCACCCCATTTCTCCCCCCTCCCCCCCTCCCCCCCCCGTCTTACCAGGGAGTGCATGGCGGCGAAGTTCGGGCAGCCGTGAGGGGAGGGGCCGCCTCCGCCGCGCGGGACTTTTCCTCTCCTTCAAGCCCGTTTCAAAAGCTCGCCTCGCGGGGGAGGAGGAGGCCGCTCATTGGCCGGACGGGTTTGTGGCGTCATCGGAGGAGGCGGGGTCAGCGGCGAGGGAAGGAAAACGAGAGGCGGAGGCGGTTTCCTCCCCCGCCCCCAGTCCCGAGAAAAGAGCTACTGCGCGTTTTTCTGTAGACTCGCGCGCGGAAGGCGATATTGCGGGTTTGCCGTGGGGCAAGGGGGGGGTGAGTGGGAGCGCGGAAAGGGCATCCCTAGAGAAATGCGGGGGGCGGGGCGGCCGGCGGGGTTGAATCTTCTTTTTTAATAGATAACATTTTTTAAAAAAATCTATAACAATTTATTGATTTTCCAAAAATAACAATAATAATAAAAAGGGGGGGGGAATAATTAATAACCAAATGAAACCATGAATTGAATCTTCGAGGTCTCCAAGCCATGTAATAAGTGGTAGTAAAAATAGAGGTTTCCTTAACTTCCTTCTCCTGTGAAAGGTGAGATTAGATACATAGAAATATATATATCTCATATACCTCGTCGAAACGTCGCCTAGACACCCCAACTCTTACACGGGAAGACACCCGAAGACACCAAAACCTGCACATATATATATATATATATATATATATATATATATATATATATATGTAGGTTTTGGTGTCTTCGGGTGTCTTCCCGTGTAAGAGTTGGGGTGTCTAGGCGAGTGAGACCTCGTCGAAACGTCGCCTAGACACCCCAACTCTTACACGGGAAGACACCCGAAGACACCAAAACCTACATTCCTGTACCCGTGAAAATCTACGAAAGCATATATATATATATATATATATATATATATATATATATATATATATATATATATATTTGTGTGTGTGTGTATATGTGTATATATATATATATATATATATGTGTGTGTGTGTGTGTGTGTGTGTGTGTGTGTATACCTCATAGAGAAATGTTCCCTGATACCAAGATGATGATGATGATGATGATGATGATAATAATAATAATAATAATAATAATAATAATATATTATTTGTACCCCACCCATCTGGGATGAGGGATTCTTTGGAATGCAGATAGAGAATTGATAAGAATAATGATCTGTTGTGACCTTGACGGACGTGTACACTAGATGAGTTTTCCTGTGTTTTGACTCATCTTCCTTTTTTTTTTCCTTTTCCTCCCCCCCCCCTCATCCTTCTTCTTTCCTTTTTCTTTTTTCTTTCCCATAGTGGCTTATGTTTTATGCCATGTACTTTGATATTCTTTGTAGTTATTTATTTAGCTTTTATTATTATTATTAAGGAATTTTCTTTTGTAATTTTGGTTGTCTATATTTATATGTATTTGTTTAAAGCAAAACAATAAAATTATATAATAATTTAAAAAAGGAAATATATTTTAAAAAATTGTCTAGTAGCACCTTAGAGACCAACTAAGTTAGTTCTTGGTATGAGCTTTCGTGTGCATGCACATGGTGCTACTAGACAATTTATATATATATATATATCTACTGCAGCAGTCCAACACAGCTACCCACCTGAATTAGATACCTAGATAGTGATGTGAAATCCCGCTTCCTGAAGGCTCCTTATGGGAAATTAGAGAAGCAGATCCTAGGTAGAAAGAACGGAAGGCAACCAGGGCAAAATTGAATCAAAGAGGCAAAACAATGCCTGACCTTCATTAAAGAAAAGATCTGCCGCAGCAGTGTCTCCCCGTGTCACGCAGCCAAACAGGCAAGACCCAGATCAAAAGAATCTCCAGGCTTTTATACAGTTTACATCAGGGGTAGGCAACCTAAGGTCCGAGGGCCGTATCCGGCCAAATCACCTTCTTATCCGGCCCGAGGACGGTCCGGGAATCAGCGTGTTTTTACATGAGTAGAATGTATCCTTTTATTTAAAATGTACAGTGGTGCCCCGCAAGACGAATGCCTCGCAAGTCAGAAAACCCGCTAGACGAAAGGGTTTTCCGTTTTGGAGGTGCTTCACAAAACGAATTTCCTATGGGCTTGCTTCGCAAGACGAAAATGTCTTGCGAGTTCCTGCGGGTTTTTTTTCCTCCCCCCCTTTTCCCAAGCCGCTAAGCCGCTTATCAGCTGATCCTAAGCCGCTTAACAGCTGATCCGCTAAGCCGCTTATCAGCTGATCCGCTAAGCCGCTTAACAGCTAATCCGCCAAACCGCTTATCAGCTGATCCGCTAAGCCGCTAATAGCGCTAATCCGCTAATGGGCTTGCTTCGCAAGACGAAAAAACCGCAAGACGAAGAGACTCGCGGAATGGATTCTTTTCGTCTTGCAAGGCACCACTGTATCTCTGAGTTATTTGTGGGGCCTGCCTGGTGTTTTTACTTGAGTAGAATGTGTCCATTTATTTAAAATGTATCTCTTGAGTTGTTTGTGGAGCCTGCCTGGTGTTTTTACATGAGTAGAATGTGTCATTTTATTTAAAATGCATCTCTGGGTTATTTGTGGGGCATAGGAATTCATTCATTATTTTTTTCAAAATATAGTCCCTCCCACAGCTGAAAAAGGTTGCTGACCCCTGGTTTACATCAAAAGCTTTTCCCTCTCCTTCACCCCCCTATCCCTTCTAAGCATTCACAAGTGACAGGTAAGAACGGTGTTACAATTGCATTGTTTTGTCACCTCAATATGTTTGAGAAGACTTGAGTGGTTGTTTCTTACATCAGAAAGTGAATGCGTTAATGGTTATATTTATTTGACAGGAACAGAGGTTATCGAGGCTGCTGCTGGGATTTACGTGAAGCGTCCCGTGTTTCCTGTCTTAACGCTATGCATAACTTTGTAAGACAGGACCTTTAATAAAAGTAACTTTTGCATTCATGTGGCCGCGTGTTGCGTCTTTTATTCAAACGTGGTCAGTTGCCCTTGGGCATTGCGAGCATAAGATAATGTGTCTGGGCATGTCTTGGTCTCAGGCATTTTCTGCCCGGCTCAAACCCTTATTTCTTAGTTGCACCTTGAAAGGAATGTTGATTAACTCCTGGGCATGTGATGGTTGCGAAGACACAGTAGATGGCAGTAGTAACCTCATGAAAATGAAACATTAACCAACGACCACACATAGTTACAACTTGTCGATCTGAAATATACTCGGAGTAGAGTGTGGATTTCATGCTCTTTATTCAGCTCATAGTAGTGAGGAATGAATGTTCCCCCAAAATATCTGCTTTATATACATTATTTACACAATGGGCCGCACGTAATTGGCTAATTCCAGGATTCTCCGAGGGCCAATCAGGTTGCGGATTCACTTCCACCTGGAGCTGGATTGGGTGGCTCCTGCAGACCCAATCATACTGCTGCCTTGTTCTAGGACCAATCAGACTGCTGCATTCTGAATCCTAGGGGACACAGGTGGCGCTGTGGGTTAAACCAGTGTTTCCCAACCTTTTTTGGGCAAAGGCACACTTGTTTCATGAAAAAAATCTCGAGGCACACCACCATTACAGCCCCGTGACGTCAGCGCGCAGCATCACGCCGGGAGGGACGCACGAAAGTGTAAGTGTCAATTTTTCCCTCTCCCCCTTGCCTTCCTTCTGTGCCAACCGCCAAAAAGCCAAGAAAAAAGCCAAGACTTTAGGGCAGCAGGTCGACACGGAAGAAGCTCCTACCTAAGGACAGGTGCGACGGCCGTGTCCTCTTCTGCCACACTTGGCAGCCCTGCCTCACGGTCGTGACTCCCACCCTGATTTCTCCCCGCAGGTCGAGCGGCACAGGCAGCCCAATGTGTCCAGCCCAGACACAAGCCCCGCTTCCCCACTCTAGATCCTGAATGCGACCAAGTGCTCTGGACTCCCGAGCAGGGTGGGAAAGAGGACTCGCATCTGGTAGCCTCCGGGCTCCTCACCTGCTCGAGGAATGGCATTGCAGGCAAGCTGCCGGCCGTCGCCATCGCCGCCCCCTCATGCGAGTGGACCTGCCCGGAGTGGTGGGCCGGGGGAGGCTCGCTCTCTGTGGGGATGTGGCCCGCACGTGCGGCCCCGCTTCCTCCTGCCCAGGGCTGAGCTCCTTACCCGCGATCTCGGTCTCGCGCACGCGGATCCCACTTATTCCGAAGCTCGCTCCACTAGCCGGGGCTCTCACACCGTGCCAGGGCGAGGCGGCGCGGCCCACTGACGTCATCGCGGCTCGCCGCCGCCCTCGACTTCCCTGTTCCCTCCCCTCCCTCGGGTCGCCGTGGTTACCGAGGACTGCAAGCTGCTCGGGAGAGCGTGGGGCATTAAGTGGGAGAAGGAAAATTAAAATTAAAACTCGCCTGAAGGCCGCCTCTCCGGATATGAAGCTATCTTTCGAATTTTTTAATTTTCCCCGCGGCACACCAGGCAACGTCTCGCAGCACACTAGTGTGCCACGGAACACTGGTTGGGAAACACTGGGTTAAACCACAGAGCCTAGGACTTGCTGATCAGAAGGTCGGCAGTTCGAATCCCCGGGACGGGGTGAGCTCCCATTGCTCAGTCCCTGCTCCTGCCAACCTAGCAGTTCGAAAGCATGTCAAAGTGCAAGTAGATAAATAGGTACTGCTCTGGCGGGAAGGTAAACGGCGTTTCCGTGTGCTGCTCTGGTTCGCCAGAAGCAGCTTAGTCATGCTGGCCACATGACCCGGAAGCTGTCTGCGGACAAACGCCGGCTCCCTCGGCCAATAAAGCGAGATGAGCGCCGCAACCCTAGAGTCGGTCACGACTGGACCTAATGGTCAGGGGTCCCTTTATTCTCTATTCTGAATCCTATTGTTCTAGGACCAATCAGACTGCTGCCTTTTGGATCCTATTCAACTCAGTACATAACGCCCCTCCCCTCTAAGTTCCAGTCCTGCCCGGGAGGTTGCGTTCATAGTCCTCAAGGTACGCCAGCTGCCTACGTATGCGTTGCGGCCTGGGGTGTTCCCTGATCAGGGGTTACATAACACGATCCAACACATTTTTTGATGGAAACGAAATCTATAATAATAATAATGAGGATGAGGATGACCTAGGGGAGATGGGGCTTCCCAACCTGGGGAGGTAGCCCATCTAGGCAAAGAAAAACTCTTGATATTAAAATTCTGCTGCATTGTGGCGTATCTTTGGGAGAAGAAAAGGCTAAGGAGTGAACCCTACCCAAACCTGAGTCCTGAAAATGGTTGGATGGCACCTTGTATGCCTCCTTCCAGCAACTCGTACAGCCAAGCTAGCGCCAAATGTCTTGCTCTGCTTTCCGAGGCCGGGGCGGGTCTTGTCGTCTGGGCAGCCCAGGACCTCCGTGCACATTGTCTAGGCTTGTGCCCCAGGGACGTCACTTCACTCCTGCTAACTCAGTGGTTTTAACTTCACCCCCAGAGGCACACTCCGTTGTCTCTCGAGACAGATGGATGCCAGCAATAAGAAGAATAAGCATCATCATCATCATAATAATAATAATAATAATAATAATAATAATAATAACAATAACAATAATAACAACAATTTATTACTTATACCCTGCCCATCTGGCTAGGCTTCCCCAGCCACTCTGGGCAGCTTCCAACAAAACACTAAAATACAATAACCTATTAAACATTAAAAGCTTCCCTAAACAGGGCTGCCTTTAGATGTCTTCTAAAAGTCTGGTAGTTATTTTTCTCTTTGATAGCTGGTGGGAGGGCGTTCCACAGGGCGGGTGCCACTACCGAGAAGGCCCTCTGCCTGGTTCCCTGTAGCTTTGCTTCCTGCAATGAGGGAACCGCCAGAAGGCCCTCGGAGCTGGATCTCAGTGTCCGGGCAGAACGATGAAGGTGGAGACGCTCCTTCAGGTATACTGGACCGAGCAACAATCAGGGGACACGTTCAAGCACAATAATAGACTTGATCCATCAGGATGACCATTCTTTTGCAATGATCACAAAGACATGGCACCAAAGAATAATAAAATAAGTAACTAGATGTGTCCGCCCCAAAATATACCGTATTTTTCGCTCTATAAGACGCACCAGACCACAAGACGCACCTAGTTTTTGGAGGAGGAAAACAAGAAAAAAAATATTCTGACTCTCAGAAGCCAGAACAGCAAGAGGGATCGCTGCGCAGTGAAAGCAGCAATCCCTCTTGCTGTTCTGGCTTCTGGGATAGCTGCGCAGCCTGCATTCGCTCCATAAGACACACACACATTTCCCCTTACTTTTTAGGAGGAAAAAAGTGAGTCTTATAGAGCAAAAAATACGGTACTTTGGATGAGGATAAATTGTAAACGTAGGTAAATAAGAAGATTGTTGTGATCCAGGTGCCAATGTATCCTGTCTGGCCCAGAGCTTCCTGTAGAGGCGCATGGCACAGCCAAGGGCATCTTGGCACAGGCAAAATAGCCAACCTGTGTAGAAAAATGTAAGTAACTGGGAGTGCCCAAGAAAAACACTGCTCTCCCTACATAACGAGGTACAAGTGCACTATTGGAAATAAATGTTTCTCTAGACTAGAGGGGCCCATAGATCAAAAGCGTGTATGTATAATTCACCCCTGGTTCGCACCTGCAAAATGGGCCCATATGCAGGTGGAATACAAGGGGCTTAAAGAATTTATTCCTGCCCAGGTATTTTGGCTATAGAATGATCTTATGAATGATACACACCCACCCACACCAATGCATTATCTCAGGTTCACACACCTTAAAATGATGCGCCCGGTTGTCTGCATGGACTGCTAGTTATAAAAGCGTTTTCAGTGATCCACACACTGCATACGGCAACGTATCCTATTAGAAACCATTGACAAAGCCATGCACATTTTGATTGTGTGTTTTCAAATCATTTAATGTGAAAAAGACAAAAAGCAGTTTTCATAACTGCTTTGGCTGTACATCATTTCTTGTGTACACAAACCCCACTCCCACTTCAAAATGTACTGAAATAAATTCATAGATAACACAAACTGCGGAAGTGTAGAGTCTCTCTGTGTGTGTACACATCTATATTACTTAAACTGAAATCACTCTGAGATCACTTATGTGAGAATAATAATCCTCAAGATAAGACTAAGGGGCTGCGCAATAGATAGGGAGATCTCTGTGTTGTTTCTGCTACCTGTTCTGTAATTTTCTATACTGTAAGGTCTGCAAGGAAGACTTGCTGGAAAAGGTTCTTCAGTTTCATGCCTACTGATGTATGACATCAAATGCAATTTTGCAAATGCAAAGGTAGTCTAGTTCTTACTTTTGAACACTGATTAGTAACCCCACAGACAAATAAGTAATAATAATGCTAGTACAAGACATGATCACATCCAGATTGTGAAAAACACTCATTGCATTCCACTGGAAGTTCATGACAGCCATTCTTTTTTATTATTATTATTTCTACCCATCTTCTATAGCTTTCTGAGCTCACGGTACTTTGCCTTTTCCAAAAGTATTTAAAGCATAAAGATCAAAGCTTTTATTTGAAATATATACCTCTATTGCCACTATGGCAACATAAACAAAAGCTTCAGCACCCCTCCACGCCCCACTGTCACAAGTGTATCTTCCCACCTCCCACTGCCATAAGAAATATTTGTTGTTAAAATAAATTAATCAGCCAGTTGTCAAATCAAATATTATAAACTATAACAAAATATAATAAACTATCATCTGTATATTTGGGGAAACACATTTGTGTAGCATTAATTACATTTTAAGACTATTTTCCAACTATTTATGGAAAAATGTATTTGGTACTCATACGCCTTTAGAAATACGAAACCGGAGAAACTGTATGTCATAATGTCAGAAAATATTGATGTAACCAAGGATCTCACTTTAGAGAGACAGTCTGAAGCCTTTGTAGACACCTGGTGATTTTTTAAAAAGCTCTAACAATGTTGAATATGGATTTTACTTCTCTAGCAAAGCATGGAGGGGAATAAGGGGAAGAGAAGATGATAAGCAACAGCATTACCCTTCAAGTGCTACACAGATGAGCAAAATGGGCCATGATATATATGCGGCAAACTGCCATTTCATACAGACTACGGCCGAAGTTGTTTCTCTGCCTCCTAGTATATTTTGTACAGGACTATTTAAATGTGGCTGTCTAAACTGTTTTGTTAATCACTCATTTCAGGCGAAATGGAATATGTATATTAACATGCTTTACAGAACTGCCACACCAAGTGGCGGCGGCGGGCAGAAAGCTTTTGCGGTTTTAAAGTAAGAGGTCACAGCCCAACACAGAACTGAACACATTTAAGCCCCTGGATTTGGGCTTAAGCATGCCAAGGTCCATGTTGAGTTATGGCCAGCGTTTGTGAAACCTTCAAAAGCTGATGGGGGGGGGGGTCTAATACGCAACCAAGTAGCGCCAGTGGTCAGACAATAGCACTGATGGAATAATTCAGTATCCTGGGAATGTAAACAGTGTGTTTAAACCTGGATCTGCCCTATTCCGTAAGAATGCAGCAGGTGCATGGGCTGAATTTTGAGCAACGAAAGTGGTGTGGGCAAAGACTGCTACACCCTCTTGCCACTGCAGGCTTACTTTATCAGTCTGTGGCTAGTACTGCAAGTGAGCTTGGGTCAGAGCAGAACACTTGGGGGTGAGGGGCTTGCAGGGAGAAAAGTAGTGGCCAGAGAGGGATGCCTTCCATCGTATATTCTTTTTGCTGCCAAAATAGGACCCATCCCATTCTTCCTATGTGATTGAAGCAATCATGGTGTAAAAATACGTGGTTCTGTCACCAGGTGTTCACTCTGACCCTAGGTGGCAGTTGAAGGATGTGGCAGTTGACAAGTTTCAGCTAAAAGCCCCACACTTGTGTTTTCAATTCAGATCAATGTATTGGGCTAAACTCTTCATACGAAGAATGAATTACCAAGCTTATTAAATAAAACCAGTACGAAAAAGCAAACTAGCCCTGACAAACGCTGTTCTGACAAAGGAATTGGTGTTGTTTCTGCTTTACAAGGAAAGACATAAATATTATTATTTTTAGAAGAACATAAAACCTAACTTTACAAGAGCTCAGCTTCTCCTCACTATGACTCTATTCCAAAGCAACATTTCAAATGTGCTATCAGCATCAGAAGGGGAAAAAGAATAGCTGTGTTACTGAAATGAACGTCAGCGGGATGAACTGGCTTAGGGGCCAAGATGAAACAAAACAAAAGGAAATCAGTTTTAGGATGGTATAAATTGGCAGTTTCTTCAAATCTCAACTGCCACCTCCTTTAATGGTCAGTGTCTGGGATCAGGTTTTATGATTGCAGTTCTGGTCTTCCTGCAGTGCTTAATAAGTGTGTTTTCTTCAAAAAGAACCATCATTTCCAGCAAGCTTCCAGTCCTCCTTAGGTATAGATAGCTATGAAAATGCTACATACAAGGAAATTGCAAGTCCGATTTGCTATGGAGCTCCTTAGTACATCTCACAAAGTTCCACTGTTTTGTTTCTGAATTAAGGCTTCACCAAGTATATAGTACCATTTAAAAAATGGTGCCACACTCCTTTCATGTGGTCCTGCTATGCTGTAAAAGGTATGCCTGCATCAGTTATTTTCGTGGGCAAAATAGTATCGAACTGGTGGTCCCGGCAAGTCTTCTTCGCCATCTGTTTCTGGAGCAAATGATACTGTAAGGTCCACATACCTCTTATTCGCTGCTGGTTTCACAAGTTTTTGCATCCTACATGACAAAAATTAAGTATCAGCAGTGCATCATACATGAACCAAGCTCTCCTGAAGTACCACAAACAAATTCAAATTGCAACCCATATGAGAGAACTTGTTAAAGATGCAACGAATCTGGATCTGGCAAGTCCTGCATTCCAAGACACCACAGGTCTAGAAAGGAGATAGCTAAAGTTGGTTTTATGAACTGTGGAGCTAGGAGGGGGGAGAGAATGGGGTTAAGTTTTCATTTCTTGCTTTGTCCTGCTTTTGTCATGTGTTTGGGCAAGGGATGCAACTGGGAAGGGCAAGACGCTGTGATTCAGTATGCACAGAGGAGGAGATATGGCAATGGGATGTGACTAGCAAGATGAATAGGTGGCTTAAATAATATTGGGCTACCCTCCTCTCTAGCCCTTCTCTCATCTGCCATGCCAGCAGTGCTCTCAATCTTAAAATAATGCTGTTCAAAATACCAGGGTAGTGAATTGGAAAACATCTTGCATTCAGAATCTGATCTTCAATGAACAAGCTAACAGAACATGCACCAAACAAGATCTGGGAAGAATCGTGCTACCTGTGAGCTAATATACTGCATACCGCCTTCAGCTTTACTATTTAGTTAATACTTACGTCAGCTTTAATCTTTTGACATGTCCAGGCATTACAGGAACATAAAGCATTTTAACTCCCTGAACCACCATAGTTGGCTCAATTCCGTATTTCTCCTGTAACACACAGTATATGACAATTTATTTAAAAAAAACAGATTGCACTTGAGAAAAAAACAAAACAACTCTTGTTACCCCAAATAAAATCAGGAGACCAGAAGATCCCCCCCAAAAAAAACCCTTAAGGGGGAAAGTGAGAGAAGGACTTGTGTGAAGGAAAAGAGACTGAAAATGCTCCAAAAACAGTCTAAACTCACCAATACAACAATAAGCAAATACAAAAGGAAAGAAGACACACAACAGTAAAAAAGCAAGGCTAGAAATGAGGGAAGAGAAACAGAACCATCTGGAGAGGAGGCAGACAGGGGACTGGGAATTTTCTGCCTGTGGATGCTAGGTGGCAGTTCTTAATGAAGAACCAAAAGTTCCAGTAAAAAAATGAAGTAGACCTGACATGTTTCCCCACTCCATATGCTACAGAACATGAACCTCCATAGACAGAATGGATTACAACTTTTGTAAAGTAGTAAATTATATGGGCTGTATACCACACTGCAGTCCACCAGAACGAAAAACAGCAACACTATCTCCTCCATCTGTTTCTACTGCCTATTTATCACAAATAGCTTACTTTGACAGCATTTATGAAGTCCAAGAGTGTGAAATCATCTTTCCCATAAATAGTCCATCGATCCCAGATTGTAAAAGATATTCCATTTCTGTCAGAGAGCAAGAATGTAAAACACTTTATCCAAGACACTGTGCTGCAGCACATTTTGCAATCATTTACTATCAGTTAATAACTAAAAGGTTGAACACAAGCTTCCCACCACAAAGCATAGCAAAAGAGGAAACAGGTCACTTTCCTATAAATTTCCACGCTCGTGGATGTCAAATTGACGCTGCCTGTATAGGCAGGAGGAGTCATTATCCCAGATACACCACCTGCCAAAATCTGCTACTTGAATACACCCATTCCTGAATCCTTCATATGTGCTACTTACCTTATTTCAGTTTTTCTCACTTCAGCTGTTTCTGTGAAGACAATTATTGGAATGGCCAAGTTGAAAAAGCAGTTTTTGTATGCTTGAAAGGGGTAGCCACCCACAATTTTGATCAATTCCAAAGCAACCTAGGGAAGAAATGTAAGAATTGGAAAATTTTTGCAGTAGCTAACAAACAAAGAACTAAAGAAGATGTAGCTGTTCTGATCTGTACAAGATGCAACATGAACCAAAGTAGTCTGGAATCAGTCTGGAAGATCAGAAAAAATCTCTGAATTTAAACCCAACAGTGTGCACCAGGCTGCTCTTTAATCCATTAACAGTTAGGAAGGTATATGTGATAACCAGGAAAAACTGCAGCAAATGTTTCCATTTTCCCACCCCATAAATTGTTTATATCACCTCTTTCCTACAGCTGACACGCTGTCTCCATCAAAGGAAAATTAAGGTGAAGAATTAAAATGAGACTAACTTCAAGCTGACAGAATATGCCAAATTAGATGGTTTATCAGAAAAAATAAAGAATAAATCAAAACAGGAATTTGTTTCAAAATGGGAGGTTTTCAAAGATTATCTGAAAAATAAATATAGTAGTTTAAATTCTGTTGCAGCATTCGAGGAACTTCAGTAATACTTGCAAGGTAGATATAAGAAATTAGATTTATTGAGAATAAGTTTAATTATGATAAAAGAGTGTACTGGCAAAAAGTAATATGAATTTGAAATATGGAATAGACGGGAGGTTGGGTCTTTAGTGTTAAGACCAATAGATGTTTTATTGTTTGCTAAGAAAATTATGTGTCTATGGTTATTTTTGTACAGTGGTGCCTTGCAAGACGAAATTAATCCGTTCCGCGAGTCTCTTCGTCTTGAGTTTTTTTCGTCTTGCGAAGCACGGCTATTAGTGGCTTAGCGGCTATTAACGGCTTAGCGGCTTTAAGAAAAAGGAAACAAACTCGCAAGAACTCGCAAGACGTTTTGTCTTGCGAAGCAAGCCCATAGGGAAATTCGTCTTGCGGAACGACTCAAAAAACGGAAAACTCTTTCGTCTTGCGCGTTTTTCGTCTTGCGAGGCATTCGTCTTGCGAGGTACCACTGTAATTTGTGTGTAATTTGGTATTTGTGTGTGTGTTTTTTTCTTGTTGTATAAATAAAAAACTTTTTTTAAAAAAGAGACTACCTCCTATTCCCATGACAAACTAACATTGCTAATAGGAAGAGAGCCTTCTGCCTTGCAACCTTTGGCCAACCGAGCAGAGAATCTAGCAATCTCAAAAAATGCGCCCTCACCAAGCCAGACACAGCCGCAGTGGAAGTTGCAATGGCAGGGATAATCTTTCCGGCAATCCGTTTTGTTTTGAGTCGATCTGCTGGTTCGATGTTATACATCTTGGCTCGCAGATTTGAAGCTGCTGTTATGAAGTCTATGTGCCCGTTACTGTCGTCATCCTTTTCAAAAGCGAGTTCCTTCATTTGCAAATCATCTGTTCGGAAACAAATTAATTCATTGTTTAGCAATCTGTGGTCTTTTAGTTCACAGAATCATAGAAATGGAAGAAGTGCCAAGGGTCATCTAGTCCATATGTGGTGGGAATGTAAGAAGGTGAAAGGTTTCTGGGAATTGATATATAATGAATTGAAAAAGATGCTGAAATATACATTTGTTAAGAAACCAGAGGCTTTTCTTTTAGGAATAGTAGGAAATGAAATAAATAGAAAGGATTGCAAACTTTTCCAATATGCAATAACAGCAGCAAGAGTTTTATTGGCCCAAAAATGGAAACAGGAACAACTACTGACGCTAGAAGAATGGAGAATGAAACTGATGGATTATGCAGAACTGGACAAATCAACAGGGAAGATTAGATATTTACAAGACAAGTTCATCTAGGATTGGAGAAAATTTACAGATTATTTGGAATGTATACGTGATAAGCAAATAACGCTAGTGGGTTTTAAAGAAGCTCTGTGAATATTTGAGAAATATTGTAATAGAACAAAATATGAAGGAGAGGGTATATAAAATGCAATACAAAAATTAAGAAATGTGTAATTAAAAATTTGAATAATGGATGACGATCAGAGAGGCTGAAGGAAGTCTAAAAGAGAAAATATGTGATAAACTGTGAGTTGATATTATAAATATATGTTGGAAAACTAATAATTTTTTTTTTTTTAAAGGGTTATCTAGTCCAACACCCTGCAATGCAATTTTATGAAATACATTGTTAGTTTGGTTCAATTAAAGCCTTCTCCATCTTGTGAGTAGATTATATTAGCCTATTTTGGTACTGGGTTCAGGGAGACTCACCTGGCGCCACCATTAGATATGTTCTGGCCTAAGTAACAGTTCATTTCGTTTTGTGGTCTGGGTTCCTTTTACTTATATTCCTTGGTCTCTTGTATTCCCACCTACCCTGCTTATCTGTTCAGGGTGTTGTGAGTTTAATGTGCTGATGCTGATATTCTCTGTTTTGAGTGATTCTATTTGAGCTAATAGTTCTATCTGAGCTAAAAGGATCTAATGTAAATATATTGATTGGAAATGTATTGTATTGTAACTTTTGACTTATAAAATAGATAAATAAATATCTAATAATTAATACTCACTTTTTGTAGCTTCATTGGCCAATATGGCAGTCTCCAACTGAAGTACAGCATTCCTTTCATCCTCACTGCTTATTGGAATGGGATCTGGTTTCCTCACTGTTTCATCTGTTTGTACAACCTGAGAACATCAAAAGTAAATAGAATAAATGTGAGTGTATGAATCTATTTCTGTGCGATACCTTGATTTATTGAAACAGATTGAGTTATTCATCAATAAGTAACGTTTTAGTCAAATAGAGAAAACCTGTATTTTTTAATTGCAATATTATGTAAAATGATAATCTGAAGAAGTGTGCATGCACACGAAAGCTCATACCAAGAACAAACTTAGTTGGTGCTACTGGACATTTATTTATTTTTTTAAAATGTAAAATGAGGGAACATTTTCAGCCTGGTGGCCTGGATCCTGAGGTCCCCCACTCTGGCAGCCACTTTGACAGGCGGGGCCACTCACCTGTCATCACCTTGACACCAGATGCCCCATTTTTCCTTTGCAATGTGGCTTGAACTCAAGAGGCACGGCAAAGGAACATCTCCCTAGCCAATTCAAGTGGGGCTTGGCAACACTGCTGATAATTTCAAGCCCTACTTGGACCAACTACATTCCAGAGTTTCCAGTCAAATAATCCCAGGTGTAGCTGATCCAAGCAAGCTTTAAGTCACTGCCAATTAGCTGGCTTGCACCAACTTCAAGCCTAAATTTCATCAGGGATCAGCTACACCCCAGAGCTGTGCTTTGCAATTCACAAAGCAGCAACTTCAAGCCTTGAAGGCTCTCATGATTCTTCCTTTGCAGCTATGTCAAAGGCTCCAGTCATATATCTGAGTTCATGTGCCAGTGTGAGGGAGGGGGAAAAGAGGTGAGCATAGCTTGCAGGAAAATGGCCTCATGGGCCAAGCTGGGACCCTTACTGGGCCCAATCAGGTCCACAGGCTAGAAGTGACCCACAACTGTTCTAAAACACCACATTTTGGAGCGATACTAAAGCAGTTTATTAACTCTGTCTAAAAATCAACAGTACAAACATAGATGGAACCTACGAGCCTACAATTAGAAACTTAAGGCAGAACTGCATGTGCACTTAAACAGAGTCTAATGCTTTCTGTAAATGTGGGGTTTGGCACAAACAGCACATTTCCAGCATGTCTCCAACAATTTTTGGAAACATGCTTCCTAAGACTATACCACCAAAGGAGGGGCTTTGCGCTAAGAAAACCAGGTCTACACTAAAGAAATATACTTTACTTTGTATTATTAAAGTTAGTTTTACAAACTCTTGCATCATTTAATCATTTAAGCGAAAAGCTAAAAATATTTGCATGCTAAATATTAGTATGGAAACCCTTGTAGAAGAGGGACGGGGAGCTTGTGACTATCCAGATGTTGCCAGACTACTACTCCGCTCATCTCTGACAATTGAGCATGCTGGCTGGGGCTGATGGGAGTTGGAGTCCAACAACATCTAAAGGACCACAGCTTCCTCCTTCCTGCTTTAGAGTATTCCAAGCCCTGGCACAAATTACATCAGGCATAGGCAACCTCGGCCCTCCAGATGTTTTGGGACTACAACTCCCATGATCCCTAGCTAACAGGACCAGTGGTCAGGGATGATGGGAACTGCAGTCCCAAAACATCTGGAGGGCCAAGGTTGCCTATGCCAGAATTACATGGTCATATTGTTTACAGCCGCCCTATAAAGGTAAGCCAGAAGCCAAGAGAGAGCAGTGAGTTCATGGCAACTGCGACAATACTGGACAACTGGGAAGCAGCCTACAGAACATCATGCGTAGGACGAATAAATCATCAAGAAAAGGGGAGTAGTGAAGAGGAACACTATTTAAATGAGCTTACTTTGTTAGAAGGCCGAAACTCTTGAATCCTCAGTCCGGAAATGATCTTTAAAATGGTTTCTTCTGACATATCCTGTGTTTTGTTAAAACAGCACCAGTTAGCATGAATGGATGAAACCACATGTCCACTGCTCTTCAACTTTAAGCCAAAACTAATTAAGAATCCACTTATCCCAATAAACATCGAAGGAACCTATAACTTATCAAGCGTGTGGCTCATGAACATTTCCTAGCAAACTTTTCTACAAAAGCTGAACCTTGTATACCTTGCACACATTCCAAATAAGACACATTTTCTAAAAAAAATGCATGTGAACAAATAAATACTGATGGACTAATGGATATCGCTTTTACACCAGACACATAAATATATACAAAGGGAAGTCAATTTTGCATTTATTTTAAGTTAGTTTGCAAGTGCATTATTAAAAGTAGAGATGGGCCAGGACACAAATTTCAATAATCCAGGCAACAAGATTAGATTTCAATGCATCTGCCAAAATACATTGCAAGAAAGAATTCTATCAAAATGAAATATCAGGAAGAATAATTCATAGAGGTGGGATATAGGTCTCATAACTTATTCAAAGCATCTTTGGACATACTGAAGATTCCTGAAGGTAATTCAGTCGCTGTCAGTAGCAGGAGTAATGCTTTGTCTAAAAGTTGGATTTTGGAGCATATTTTCCCTTTGTAACAAAAATGCTTCACTTATCAAATGATTCTGAAAAATTAACACAGAGAGCCAAACAGTGCAAATTCTACACCCTCCAACTGAAGGCTTACCTTTTCTGTAAAAGGGATACAGTAAATAACTGCAAATAATTTTGCTGTACTCAATATGAAGCTGTAGTGCCTGGAGGAAAAAGGAGATCGGGGTGGGTTTTTACTCCATTTTCCTGCATTCAGATATACTTCAAACCTAGCTAACAATGGGAAGGAGAAGAAATTCACTGAGCAGTTGAAGCAGAGGGGCTGAAAGAACAGGGGGCAAGGTTGTCTTTGAGAAAACGCTTACCTGCTTAGCGTGTTTGCTTTTAAATGGCAAAGATTCAGAATACACCTACTTCAGAGAAATTTCACAGAACAAATCCCTTCAGACTACAACTATGAACATATACGTAGGAATTACCTGTAGTTTGTAATGTATAGCATACAGAAGTGTGAGGTCTAATTATGATGAATTCTTTTTAAAAAGTGAAGAGAAAGAGCTGGGAATAGATGGGAGGTGCAAAATGATATGACTTAACAGAGGAGAATGCTGTTCAAGCTATAAGGAAGAGTCTGGCAGAAGTCACAAAGCTGGGAGCAAGAGGGAGCAAGAACTAAAGGAAGCTGCCTGCTAAATATGCAGCACACATGAAAAATAAAAGTGACAAACAGAGGCAGCAGAACTGGATAGTTCAAAATAAGAGTGGCAGAGAACCTTCTTTAGGAATTTGACATTGCCAGGAACTGCTAATATTCCAGACCCAAAATGGAGACTGCTTGCACTTCCTATCTCCTTCTAAATGAAGCAAAAGGAGGGATTACGAGCTGCAGGCCCTGGCACTGCTTCTGAAGGAATGCAGAACCACACTACAGGGATCCTTCAGAGCTCACTGTGGATCATACAGAGATTGGAAGCACAGTGAAGGTTTGCCATATGGAGATGTCGGTTGTCAGAAAGCAGAAAGGGGTAATGTAAGACTTGGAAGTAGAAATGTGCAGTCAATATCTATTTTGCTCAGGAATTGATAATGTTAAATTTGAACTGTCGTTCCTAGTAGATGCTGACAGCAAATCCCCAAAATGCTGCCTAAAGTTGAAATGGAGTTTTGCGTGGAAAGTGCCAACAAGAAAACTGTTGGGTGGGAGCAGCATAAACAAACATGCACATGAGGCAACTCTCATGAAGATATCCGAAGTTTGATGTATGGCAAATACTCAAAGAAAAAACTGCTGGCGAAAGGAAACAAGTCACAAAGTTACACATTATTTGATGTGGGTGGGTTTCAGATTAGAGGAGTCAATAGATTATTCTAAAGGCCATATAGATTTTTAGGACACCTTTGAAGAGATCATCTAATAACACACCTTTTATATGAGTATCAATATGCCCACAAACAGATCATGTGAAGTTCTTTGCCCCTTACAATAACAAAGTCTAAAGAGAGAGATTTACTCACAAAGGATCGTTGATATCAAACTGTATCGGGAAAGGTGGTCTCTTTGGTGACTGCCAAAATAAACCTGGTGGTTTGAAAGAAAGCACTTTGAATCTTAAAAGGATTGAAGTTAAAAATACATCAATCATATCAAAATTAATTTAAACTTTTACTGTACTTACTGCCATCTTTCAATCGTGTGTCTATCGGAAATGAATGAAGTAACTGGAGTGCCTAGATGGGAAGAAATACTCTCAATGAAGTGAGATAACACACATCAGCACATGTTTACACTACCGAAACCTTGCAATTCATTCTGCTGCTCTAAAGCCAACCTTGTTTTTAACAGAAAGGTAGAAAGCATTCTCATTAGCCATTAAAATATTCAGTTCTAAAACACTTTCTGGCAAATTCGTCCCTATGCAAAATTGTTTTGAGTTCCGTATCTAAGAACTGAAGGAATTAAAGTATGTCTACCAAATGTAGCTCTATCGGAATGCGTTACTCGCCATAGAAGGGTAATTAAAGGCACTTCAAAGATAGACTACTTTGGCAAGACTTGGTTTCCATTCTTTTCCTTTATAAATGAGACAGAATATACTTTTATTCCACCCACAACACAATAATCTCTGTGGAGAGGATACTTGAATTGACAATGCATAAATAAACATATTGAATGTGTACTGTCTACTGCATATGAAACTTAGTAAGAATGTACCACTGGACAAGTTACTGTAGTTATATGTTGTATTTACATGAAAATCAATGAGAATTATTTGGATTTTTAAAGAAAAGTATGTCTACCAATACAACTGACATCATTTCAAGATAAAAGATAATCCAATGCTAGTGAAACTATTGAGGTCTTCCCCTCATGTTAAAATGATTAAACAACAGCTCGATGAGCATTAAATGCACATTGCAAATTGACAATTAAAGAAATCATAGCATCAGCCACCAGATTAAAACAGATCTCAAATGCTCACCTTATGATTAAAATATTTCTCAAACTTTAATCTTGCTAATTCAACACACTGGGGCCAACTTCTTGGCCTTCTACTAAGGCATTTAATAACTTGGAAAGAGCCTTCCAAACTCTCGCCAGACTTTATTCTCTAGGAAAGGGAAAATAAAGATGGAAATGAGAGAACATGCAAAGTCAGCAAACACATTACTATTCATGAAGTATCACCCACGTCACAATTCATTTCCTGCTTCCATTTAGATGGAAACCAGTAAACTGGACCAACGTACTACAGGGACAGCGAACACGGCACCCTCCAGATTTTTTTAGACTACAACTCCCATCATCCCTGATGACTGGCAATTCTGGCTGGGGCTGATGTGATGTGTAGTCAAAAAACACCCAAAAGGGAACATTTTGTCTACCCCAATCAACTAATACAATTTGAAATGCATATCATTTTTACTAACTGCTTCTGACAAACAGTGAAACATGCAGAGACTAAAATCAGCAGCTGTAAAATGGAAGTTCCTCAGATTCATCTGCTACTGCTATTTAGAATACCTGCACCAAGCCCTTGAAATTATTCACAATAAGCTTAAAACGCAAATTCCGCCCCCTTCACTTTCCTTTCTAGGTAGAATTAAGTTGCTACTTAACCTTTGTATACCCCAAGCCTGGACCAGCATGAAAACATAGGGGTCTTAGTTAGATTTCACCACTGTATTAAAATCAGTCCATATTACACAGCAAATGCAAGGCTCAGCACAGCAAAGTTAAAATGACATCCAGAGTAGCTTTACGCACAATATTCAACATAAAGTTAGCTATTACCTGTAACACCTCTTCTGCTGATGGATACGTTTGCCAAAACTTGTTAAACAGGGAAGGCTTGTGTGAAAAAGCGCTTTCAAACTAAAAGAAAAGGAGTTATGAGAAAATAGCATTGGATTTCCTTCCCAACTGTGTTTTTTTGGGGGGTGGGGTATGTTGGTGCCCTTACTGAAATGTGTAATTCTCCTTCATTTCAGTGCAAGAGAACGTCCCACTGAATTGTGCCCATAATCACAGAATTGTAGAGTTGGAAGGGACTACGAGGGTCATCTAATCCAACCCCCTGCAATATATAATGCTTACAATAACAAACAGACAAACTTGCCTTGTCTCTTGCCCATTGTATTGTGTGCTCAGTGGCAGCTGGGAAAGACTTCAAAGTACAAAATGGTATTTCTTCTTCAGGTGGATCTCGCTACATGTAAAAAAAAAAAGGACAAAAGATCAAAATATATCATATACACATGCAGCTGTTTTTCCTCTTGCACTATTTATTTCTAATATCAGATCAATTTCTTTCTGTACTCCAGGGGTAGGAAACCTATGGTCTTGCAGATGATGCTGGACTACAACATCCCTGCCTATTGCCACTGCTGGATGGTGCTGATGGGAACTGGAGTCTATCAAGATTTGAAGGGCTCTGGTTCCCCACCGCTGCTATACATACTTGCCTGGGAACAAGTCCCAATGAATTCAGGACTTCCGGGTTGGCGCGATCTGGAAATGGCGGATTCCCTCCGAGCTGCGGAGGGAATCGGCTCAACTGAGGACGGGTCTTGCCGCGCCGGCGACGCGGAGACCCTCAAAAACCGCAGGCGCTGAAGCCTGCGGACTGAAGACTCGGTGGGCACCTTAAGCGCCCCCCCGATTCACGAAGAGCCTTTTTAAAGGCTGCGGAGAGGATACGGAGGGTGGCGTGGTGCTGAGAGTCGATCGCTACCCTCGGTTGAGCGAAGCCGCGAGCCATGACTGGAGAGCGCTGATTCCCTTCCTTGAAATTCGGACTGAAAAGAATAACCCGTGAGTAAAACGGAATTGGACTTTTTGAATATTATCCTGTGAATTTGAGACGACCGGGGGGTGTGCTAAAAGGAAGTCCGCACCCCCCCTTCTTGCAGATGATCTAAAGCAACGATATAAGAACTAAGCTGGAGTGCCTACCCTTTATGGGGTGAGTTGAAAAAGACATTAACTTCCAAGATTTGGCAAAAAGAAATTTTGAGCTGGAGAGTGGAAGCTTTCTTTTAGTTGTAAACAACCCCCTCCCTCCCGGGCCCGAGAGCGTCCTGCTTTTGAGCTTGTGGAAGAGGTGCGGAGTTTGACAGCTGTCAAAGCTGTCAAACGGACAGTTTAAGCGGAAAAATCGTTATTTAAGATCCCTCTGGATTAAAATGAGTTGCAATTGTGTTAAATTTGTTGGAAACAAAGTAATAACAATAAGTTGGAGGATTGTTGGAGAAAGATTACTAAGTAACCAGATTCCCCCTAGGGGGAACTCTGTGAAATTACAATTGCTGTGGATGGAAAGTTACTAGTGGAAATCGAAAGAATGTTTCATTTGGTGGGAGTCTTACAAGAGCAGAGTCTGGCTATGAATAAACAACTTATGACCTTGACTTCTGGAACAAGCAGCTCTGCTGAATGTATTGAGGACCTGGATGAGAAAGAATCCACAGCTGAATCGGAAATGATATCTAAAGAAGTGGAAGAGACTAAACAAGAAAAAGAGAAAGTAGAGTTGGAAAGTACCAACCAGAAGCTGACATCTGTGGAATATAAACAAGGAGACTTTTGGATTACATCTAACACAAATCTGCGAAAGATGCAAAAGATGAAGGAGGAGGCCCCGGGAGTTTATGGAACACAGGAACTTAAAATAAAGAAATATGATGGGGGCCTCCACTTTGACTTTGACTCTGAAAATGCAGACTTTGTGGAAATTTTCCAGCAGCTGTTTCCAAATGTTCTTGTGGGAAGAGAATATGGTTGGATGGCGACAGAACTTTTTCGAGATTCGACGACCGACATAAAGGATTACCAACAAGACCGGCGAAGAGGGACTGAAAGAGACTTGAAAGCCTCGGACGTGAGGAACCCAGGCTAAGAACTGATATTTTGGATATGTACTGGGAAGGGACGAAAACCGGGGATGGGAGGGAGGGAAGAATAGAACTGTAAAAACCCTCAAGACCTTTGGGTTTAGTTAATATGACTTTTATTTAAGACAAATTGGGAAATCAATGGAAGAGAACTTGAGTCCAACTTAGAAAAAATTTACTTTTTTTTTTATAAAAGATGTAATTTTAAGATGATTAAGAAGAGAAATACCAATTTGCTGACACAATTCTGGGAATGGGGATGCATGAAGGGGGGTGGGGGGAAGTCAGGGAACAAGGTTAGGAAAGTAAGATTTTCTGAAGTTATACATGTTTTTGTCTTTTGTCTTTTTTGTGTGTATTTGTCTTTATAAAAGGTGAAAAACCAATAAAAATTTCTACAAAAAACAAACAAACAAGTCCCAATGAATTCAACTGAACTTCCTCCCAAGCACTCATGTACAGTGGATCCTCAGGTTACATTAGCTTCTGGTAACCTAACTCCGGTTGCGAACGTGGCAAACCCGGACGTGTATACTTCTGGGTTTTGCTGTGCGCAC